>NC_058083.1:224175472-224518472 GCF_014858855.1 Bufo gargarizans | reverse complement strand
CATGGTTGATAATGGCAGCTTTTCATGTCAATATATGAATTGACATCCGTCTCTTTAAAAAAAGAGCTGGTTTTATAGCTACCATCCTCTATCCTTATGCACAAATCCAAGAAATTTATGGAAACATTGCTAATCTCCCCCACAAACCGCAAGTTCCATTCATTATCATTGAGCTGGTGGATAAATGTCTCAAGTCCCTCCTTCTCTCCTTCCCACACTAGGAGGCAGTCGTCGATGTATCTCCTCCAGAGGGTTAACCTACCTCTGGAGGTGTCCGCTCCTAGTGTGGGAAGGATGGTAACCTCCTCCCATGCCCCCATAAAAATATTGGCGAAACTGGGGGCGAATTTCGCCGTACCAACGCACTGTACATAATGAGAATCCCGAATAAAAATAATTATGTTCGAGGCAAAAATCCCCCTGTAGATCACCTATTTTGGCGTCTTTTTAAATTCTGTTTTCTACCGCTTTTATACCAAGATCTTTAGGGATTACTGTGTACAGGGATGCCACATCAACTGTGGCCATCCATGTATTCGGTGTGGGTGGGCTCAGATCTTTCATCAACTGTATTACTGACTCAGTGTCTTTCAGATGTGAGGGGTTTTGAGTTACATAACCCTGTAGATTGAAGTCTATGTATTCCGTTATTTTACATGTCAGGGAATTCAACCCCAAGACTATCGGCCTCCCCGGGGGGTCAGTGAGGCTTTTGTGCACCTTTGGCAGGTGATATGTCACAGGCACAATGGGATATGGAACGGTTAAATATTCAAACTCCTTTTTATTTAATACCCCTTTTTTGAGGCCATTATTTAGTAAACCATCAAGTACTTTTTTATATTCAAATGTAGGGTTATTTTTTAACTTTTTATATGTGACCTCATCCGATACCAGTCTCAACATTTCAGACTCGTATTTATCTCTATTCATCACAACCACCCCACCCCCTTATCGGC
This sequence comes from Bufo gargarizans, assembly GCF_014858855.1. NCBI lineage: Eukaryota > Metazoa > Chordata > Amphibia > Anura > Bufonidae > Bufo > Bufo gargarizans. The sequence goes on along the minus strand of NC_058083.1, from coordinate 224,517,513 downwards.
GGGCTTGATTATTAGATCTGAATTCTGCTCCAGATCTTTTAGAGCCTTCCTTTCACCAAAGGTTCGATTGTGTGTTATCTTACTCGTGTCTATTTCTTCTAATTCCTTCAATAAGCCTGTTTTAAATGCTTCTACACACTCATTGTTACGATCTTTAGGGAAAAATTTTGATTTCTCTTTTAGATTTGTGTGTACAATTTCCTCACTTTCCTCTACCTTTTTATTTTGTGGGGCTGGGTTGTTCATCCAGTACTTTGCCATGTTAATCTTTCAAATAAATTTGCTCATTGGCTCTAGGTGCTCAGCTATACCCACTTGGGTTATCCACAGGTGGATGTTCACTGTGCACCTGAGCCAGTTTTGCATGTATTTGATATGGTGACTTCTTATGCACTTGCACTTTAACCACTTCAGCCCCGCTAGGTGAAACCCCCTTCATGACCAGAGCACTTTTTACACTTCGGCACTACACTACTTTCACCGTTTATCGCTCGGTCATGCAACTTACCACCCAAATGAATTTTACCTCCTTTTCTTCTCACTAATGGAGCTTTCATTTGGTGGTATTTCATTGCTGCTGGCATTTTTACTTTTTTTGTTATTAATCAAAATGTAACGATTTTTTTGCAAAAAAATGACATTTTTCACTTTCAGCTGTAAAATTTTGCAAAAAAAAACGACATCCATATATAAATTTTTCGCCAAATTTATTGTTCTACATGTCTTTGATAAAAAAAAATGTTTGGGCAAAAAAAAAATGGTTTGGGTAAAAGTTATAGCATTTCCAAACTATGGTACAAAAATGTGAATTTCCGCTTTTTGAAACAGCTCTGACTTTCTGAGCACCTGTCATGTTTCCTGAGGTTCTACAATGCCCAAACAGTAGAAAAACCCCACAAATGACCCCATTTCGGAAAGTAGACACCCTAAGGTATTCGCTGATGGGCATAGTAAGTTCATAGAACTTTTTATTTTTTGTCACAAGTTAGCGGAAAATGATGATGATTTTATTTTTTTATTTTTTCTTACAAAGTCTCATATTCCACTAACTTGCGACAAAAAATAAAAAATTCTAGGAACTCACCATGCCCCTCACAGAATACCTTGGGGTGTCTTCTTTCCAAAATGGGGTCACTTGTGGGGTAGTTATACTGCCCTGGCAATTTAGGGGCCCAAATGTGTGAGAAGAACTTTGCAATCAAAATGTGTAAAAAATGACCGGTGAAATCCAAAAGGTGCACTTTGGAATATGCGCCCCTTTGCCCACCTTGGCAGCAAAAAAGTGTGACACATCTGGTATCGCCGTACTCAGGAGAAGTTGGGGAATGTGGTTTGGGGTGTCATTTTACATATACCCATGCTGGGTGAGAAAAATATCTTGGTCAAATGCCAACTTTGTATAAAAAAATGGGAAAAGTTGTCTTTTGCCAAGATATTTCTCTCATCCAGCATGGGTATATGTAAAATGACACCCCAAAACACATTCCCCAACTTCTCCTGAGTACGGCGATACCAGATGTGTCACACTTTTTTGCTGCCAAGGTGGGCAAAGGGGCACATATTCCAAAGTGCACCTTTCGGATTTTGCAGGGCATTTTTTACACATTTTGATTGCAAAGTTCTTCTCACACATTTGGGCCCCTAAATTGCCAGGGCAGTATAACTACCCCACAAGTGACCCCATTTTGGAAAGAAGACACCCCAAGGTATTCCGTGAGGGGCATGGCGAGTTCCTAGAATTTTTTATTTTTTGTCGCAAGTTAGTGGAATATGAGACTTTGTAAGGAAAAAAGAAAAAAAAAGAAAAATCATCATTTTCCGCTAAATTGTGACAAAAAATAAAAAATTCTAGGAACTCGCCGTGCCCCCCACGGAATACCTTGGGGTATCTTCTTTCCAAAATGGGGTCACTTGTGGCATAGTTATACTGCCCTGGCAATTTAGGGGCCCAAATGTGTAAGAAGTACCTTGCAATCAAAATGTGTAAAAAATGGCCTGCGAAATCCGAAAGGTGCACTTTGGAATATGTGCCCCTTTGCCCACCTTGGCTGCAAAAAAGTGTCACACATGTGGTATCGCCGTACTCAGGAGAAGTTGGGCAATGTGTTTTGGGGTGTCATTTTACATATACCCATGCTGGGTGAGAGAAATATCTTGGCAAAAGACAACTTTTCCCATTTTTTTATACAAAGTTGGCATTTGACCAAGATATTTTTCTCACCCAGCATGGGTATATGTAAAATGACACCCCAAAACACATTCCCCAACTTCTCCTGAGTACGGCGATACCACATGTGTGACACTTTTTTGCAGCCTAGATGCGCAAAGGGGCCCAAATTCCTTTTAGGAGGGCATTTTTAGACATTTGGATCCCAGACTTCTTCTCACACTTTCGGGCCCCTAAAAAGCCAGGGCAGTATAAATACCCCACATGTGACCCCACTTTGGAAAGAAGACACCCCAAGGTATTCAATGAGGGGCCTGGCGAGTTCCTAGAATTTTTTTTTTTCGCATAAGTTAGCGGATATTGATTTTTTTTTGTTTTTTTCTCACAAAATCTCACTTTCCGCTAACTTAGGACAAAAATTTCAATCTTTCATGGACTCAATATGCCCCTCACGGAATACCTTGGGGTGTCTTCTTTCCGAAATGGGGTCACATGTGGGATATTTATACTGCCCTGGCTTTTTAGGGGCCCTAAAGCGTGAGAAGAAGTCTGGAATATAAATGTCTAAAAATGTTTACGCATTTGGATTCCGTGAGGGGTATGGTGCGTCCATGTGAGATTTTATTTTTTGACACAAGTTAGTGGAATATGAGACTTTGTAAGAAAAAACAAAAACAAACAAAAAATTTCCGCTAACTTGTGCCAAAAAAAATGTCTGAATGGAGCCTTACCAGGGGGGGGGTGATCAATGACAGGGGGGTGATCAATGACAGGGGGGTGATCAATGACAGGGGTGTGATCACCCATATAGACTCCCTGATCACCCCCCTGTCATTGATCACCCCCCCTGTAAGGCTCCATTCAGACATCCGCATGATTTTTTACGGATCCATGGATACATGGATCGGATCCACAGAACGCATGCGGACGTCTGAATGGAGCCTTACAGGGGGGTTATCAATGACTGGGGGTGATCAGGGTAATCAGGGTGATCACCCCCCTGTCACTGATCACCCCCACTGTAAGGCTCCATTCAGACATCCGCATGATTTTTTACGGATCCATGGATACATGGATCGGATCCACAGAACGCATGCGGACGTCTAAATGGAGCCTTACAGGGGGGTTATCAATGACAGGGGGTGATCAGGGTAATCAGGGTGATCACCCCCCTGTCACTGATCACCCCCCCTGTAAGGCTCCATTCAGACATCCGCATGATTTTTTACGGATCCATGGATACATGGATCGGATCCACAGAACGCATGCGGACGTCTGAATGGAGCCTTACAAGGGGGTTATCAATGACAGGGGGTGATCAGGGTAATCACCCCCCTGTCACTGATCACCCCCCCTGTAAGGCTCCATTCAGACATCCGCATGATTTTTTACGGATCCATGGATACATGGATCGGATCCACAGAACGCATGCGGACGTCTGAATGGAGCCTTACAGGGGGCTTATCAATGACAGGGGGTGATCAGGGTGATCAGGGTGATCACCCCCCTGTCACTGATCACCCCCCCTGTAAGGCTCCATTCAGACATCCGCATGATTTTTTACGGATCCATGGATACATGGATCGGATCCACAAAACGCATGCGGACGTCTGAATGGAGCCTTACAGGGGGGTTATCAATGACAGGGGGTGATCAGGGTAATCAGGGTGATCACCCCCCTGTCACTGATCACCCCCCCTGTAAGGCTCCATTCAGACATCCGCATGATTTTTTACGGATCCATGGATACATGGATCGGATCCACAGAACGCATGCGGACGTCTGAATGGAGCCTTACAGGGGGGTTATCAATGACAGGGGGTGATCAGGGTGATCAGGGTGATCACCCCCCTGTCACTGATCACCCCCCCTGTAAGGCTCCATTCAGACATCCGCATGATTTTTTACGGATCCATGGATACATGGATCGGATCCACAAAACGCATGCGGACGTCTGAATGGAGCCTTACAGGGGGGTTATCAATGACAGGGGGTGATCAGGGTAATCAGGGTGATCACCCCCCTGTCACTGATCACCCCCCCTGTAAGGCTCCATTCAGACATCCGCATGATTTTTTACGGATCCATGGATACATGGATCGGATCCACAGAACGCATGCGGACGTCTGAATGGAGCCTTACAGGGGGGTTATCAATGACAGGGGGTGATCAGGGTGATCAGGGTGATCACCCCCCTGTCACTGATCACCCCCCCTGTAAGGCTCCATTCAGACATCCGCATGATTTTTTACGGATCCATGGATACATGGATCGGATCCACAAAACGCATGCGGACGTCTGAATGGAGCCTTACAGGGGGGTTATCAATGACAGGGGGTGATCAGGGTAATCAGGGTGATCACCCCCCTGTCACTGATCACCCCCCCTGTAAGGCTCCATTCAGACGTCCGCATGATTTTTACGGATCCATGGATACATGGATCGGATCCGTAAAAATCATGCGGACGTCTAAATGGAGCCTTACAGGGGGGTGATCAATGACAGGGGGGTGATCAATGACAGGGGGTGATCAGGGAGTGTATATGGGTGATCACCCGCCTGTCATTGATCACCCCCCTGTAAGGCTCCATTCAGACGTCCGTATGCTTTTTGCGGATCCGATCCATGTATCCGTGGATCCGTAAAAATCATACGGACGTCTGAACGGAGCCTGACAGGGGGGTGATCAATGACAGGGCGGTGATCAATGACAGGGGGGTGATCAGGGAGTTTATATGGGGTGATCATGGGTGATCAGGGGTTTATAAGGGGTTAATAAGTGACGGAGGGGTGGGGGGGGGGTGTAGTGTAGTGTAGTGTGGTGTTTGGTGGGACTGTACTGACCTACCTGAGTCCTCTGGTGGTCGATCCTAACAAAAGGGACCACCAGAGGACCAGGTAGGAGGTATATTAGACGCTGTTATGAAAACAGCGTCTAATATACCTGTTAGGGGTTAAAAAATTCGGATCTCCAGCCTGCCAGCGAGCAATCGCCGCTGGCAGGCTGGAGATCCACTCGCTTACCTTCCGTTCCTGTGAGCGCGCGCGCCTGTGCGCGCGCGTTCACAGGAAATCTCGCGTCTCGCGAGAAGACGCGTATATGCGTCCAGGAGGAGTAAAGCAACCACCTCCCGGACGCATATACGCGTACGGCGGTCGGGAGGTGGTTAACTTTGTATGTACAGGGAGTGCAGAATTATTAGGCAACTTAACAAAAAACAAATATATACCCATTTCAATTATTTATTTTTACCAGTGAAACCAATATAACATCTCAACATTCACAAATATACATTTCTGACATTCAAAAACAAAACAAAAACAAATCAGTGACCAATATAGCCACCTTTCTTTGCAAGGACACTCAAAAGCCTGCCATCCATGGATTCTGTCAGTGTTTTGATCTGTTCACCATCAACATTGCGTGCAGCAGCAACCACAGCCTCCCAGACACTGTTCAGAGAGGTGTACTGTTTTCCCTCCTTGTAAATCTCACATTTGATGATGGACCACAGGTTCTCAATGGGGTTCAGATCAGGTGAACAAGGAGGCCATGTCATTAGATTTTCTTCTTTTATACTCTTTCTTGCCAGCCACGCTGTGGAGTACTTGGACGCGTGTGATGGAGCATTGTCCTGCATGAAAATCATGTTTTTCTTGAAGGATGCAGACTTCTTCCTGTACCACTGCTTGAAGAAGGGGTCTTCCAGAAACTGTCTCTGAGTATTGCACACCTTGTGCTTTTGGGCACTCCAGTGATGTTGCAGCTCTGAAATATGGCCAAACTGGTGGCAAGTGGCATCTTGGCAGCTGCACGCTTGACTTTTCTCAGTCCATGGGCAGTTATTTTGCACCTTGGTTTTTCCACACACTTCTTGCGACCCTGTTGACTATTTTGAATGAAACGCTTGATTGTTCGATGATCACGCTTCAGAAGCTTTGCAATTTTAAGAGTGCTGCATCCCTCTGCAAGATATCTCACTATTTTTGACTTTTCTGAGCCTGTCAAGTCCTTCTTTTGACCCATTTTGCCAAAGGAAAGGAAGTTGCCTAATAATTATGCACACCTGATATAGGGTGTTGATGTCATTAGACCACACCCCTTCTCATTACAGAGATACACATCACCTAATATGCTTAATTGGTAGTAGGCTTTCAAGCCTATACAGCTTGGAGTAAGACAACATGCATAAAGAGGATGATGTGGTCAAAATACTCATTTGCCTAATAATTCTGCACTCCCTGTATTTGGAGGTTTAAGCTGTTACCACATCTACAATTGTGGTATTTGACCATTAATATAGTGACTTCTTATGCACTTGCACTTTAACCTTCTGTTGGCTTTTATATGGTCCCATAACTTGGAGACAGACAGCCATATGTTGCGGTGTTATCTGCAACCACTTTTTTGATATGGTGTTTTGCCACTCAGTATTTGCACTTTTGCATTTTTATATCTGTGGTTGCAGTTATACATACAGAAATCAGTGAGGTATTGTACTCCTTTTTTCTACCGCCTTTTGTACATTGCATACTCCAAAACCCCTTCCCCCCATGTCTCATTTGTGTTAACATGCCTCCTCAGATGTAGCAATTTTTTATCTGTTGTCTCATGTGTCGTTTTTATGTGTCATTAATTCAATAAAGGATTTATTTTTGATGATATACCGTATTTTTCGCCGTATAAGACGCACTTTTTCTTCCCCCAAAATGGGGGAGAAATGCCCCTGCGTCTTATACGGCGAATGCAGTCAGTTTTACATCGCTGGCAGCGATGTAAAGCGAGCGGGGACTCTGGGAGGGACTGGGAGGAGGAGCTGGGGCCGGCAATAGCGGCGGGGCGGTGCAGTCACTGTACTAAAGGCCCGCCCCGCCGCTCCGGTGTACTAATAAAATATGGCATATTCAATGAATGGTTATTAAATATGCCCCTTTATGCTTAATAGTACCTTAAATCCTTAGCGCTTCAGTAGTATGCAGGCTGGGCGGGCGGCAGCGTAACTCCCTGATGTCACGTGCCTGCGCCGCCTACTTTATGAATGAAGCAGGCGGCGCAGGCAAGTGACGTCAGTGAGTGACGCGCCGCGCCGCGCCGGCTGCCCGGCCTGCCGGCATTGTACTGAAGCGCTTCGGATTTAAGGTACTTTTAGGAATAAAGAGGCATATTTAAAAACTATTAATTGAATAAGACATATGATATTAGTATACAGGAGCGGCGGGGGATCTGTGGATGGCACAGTTATGGGCTGGGAGGGTCTGTGAATGACACATGTATAACAGTGCCATCCACAGATCCCCCCCTGTAACAGTGCCAGCCACAGATCCCCCTGTAACAGTGAAAGCCACAGATCCCCCTGTAACAGTGAAAGCCACAGATCCCCCCATAACAGTGTCTGTCATCCACAGTTCCCCCCTAACAGTGTCCGTCATCCACAGTTCCCCCCTAACAGTGTCCGTCATCCACAGTTCCCCCCTAACAGTGTCCGTCATCCACAGTTCCCCCCTAACAGTGTCCGTCATCCACAGTTCCCCCCATAACAGTGTCCGTCATCCACAGTTCCCCCCATAACAGTGTCCGTCATCCACAGTTCCCCCCCATAACAGTGTCCGTCATCCACAGATCCCCCCATAAGTGTCCGTCATCCACAGATCCCCCCATAACAGTGTCCGTCATCTACAGATCCCCCCATAACAGGTAGAGTGCCATCCCAAAGACCACATAGTTCCTAACCACAGCACACCTTTTGGTTAAAAATATTTTTTTCTTTTGCCTCCCCAAAAACTTAGGGCGTCTTAGTACGCGGTGGTCTTATACGTGCGAAAAATCGGTCCGTTTTAATCTCAGTCATTCTTTTTGATTGGTGTATTCATGTACACTGAGTGGGTTTTTACTTACTCTTTCCAGGTTTATTTAACATACTATATTTAATTACTGTTTATGTGTATGTCTATGTTTTGTGTAACCTACTTGTAATAATCTATATAAATATTACATGATCTACCCCACAGCCCTTTTTTTGGTCACCTTACCTCTTAAAGCAATGACAAAGTCCTATGTACCCCAAAATGGTACCAATCAAACCATATCCTCATCCAGCAAAAATCAACTGACAATCAACTGACAAATAAAAAAAATATATTGCTCTCAGAAAATGGCAACACAAAAACAAGATTTTATTTCTTTTCAAAAATGCTTTTACTTTGTAAAACTACAAAAAACTCAAATAAAAAAAAAATTACATATTAGGTATTGCCGGGGTCTGTAATGACCGACTCTAAAAAAAAATCATATTATCTATCCCCTCAAGTGAAATCTGAAAAATAATATAATAAATAAAAAATGTCCCAAAAAGTGTAATATTGAATGATCAAAAAAATCATATGTACCTAAAAATGGTACCAATAAAAACATACTCTTCCTGCAAAAAAAGAGCCCCTACACAAGACGATTGGCAGAAAAATAAAAATAAAATATGGCTTACAAAAACATGATTCTTTTTTTTCAAAAATGCTTTTATCGTGTAAAACTAAAATACATTTTAAAAAGTAGACACATTAAGTATCTCTGCATCTGTAACAACCTGCTCTATAAAAATATAACACAATTTATATCTTGTGTATTCTAACCTTAAGCTGGTTCATAGTACATCCCACATATTGCAACGCGGAAATTCGAGAGGTGATGACATACACAACATATTCTGTATTGCAATTAATATATTGTCACAATTCATGTGTACTACAATTCGATGTGGATACAATGTTTTTACTGACTGACATATGAGAACAGCAGATGCACTTTTTACTTCCACATTTAAAATTACCCCTTGTAGTCAACCAAACTGGTTCACAAGTGATATTCTCCGAAAATAAACTGGGACTCCCTTTTTGTCCAATAGTCGGTGCTTTTTTCGCTATACATTTAATTCCTGCCTCTGCAATATCTCCCCAGCCTTCATCATAACCTATGACTGGGAAATGTTTGCGTAAGATGTTGCAGATAAGGGATACTCATCACTATAATTTGTGACAAAAGTCACCGGTTCACTCAGATTTCGAATGCAAATTTGATCACGTTTTCTTTTCTATATATTTTCTCTTATGGATCTGTTTCATGCTTTTAGTTTGAGTAAACAAAAGAGAATTCCTATCCACTATTTTCGCATATTCTCTCGCCGTACGAATATTTCCATAGAGTATCCCCTAATCTGCAACCTCACTGAGATATCAGAGGCTTCCCTTGAAAATAAATCAAGGGTAAAACAATTACGTCGAGCCCTCAGCATTTCCCCTCTAGGAATGTTTTTGGCTACATGAGGGGGGTGGCATGGAGCAAAGTGTTACCCGCAGTTATTTTTTGATGTGTGCAGGTATAAACCCTATGGTCCTTTGGATCTCCCCACAGTGAGAGATCCAAGAATACAATAGAGGAAAAATCACTGACCATAGAAAGTTTAATGGAGGGGACATAATTATTTAAATACTCCACAAATAACATCAAATCTTTTACATCACCTTGCCATACCCACAACATATCATCGATAAAGCGCCCATACCATTTCATGGAAGTAGAATTTGGGTTACTGTCCGAAAATAAAAAGCAATTCTCCCACCACGCCATGAATAAATTGGCCACAGAAGGAGACCATTTTGCACCCATTGAAACTCTGGATAGTTGTAAATAATATAAACCATTAAACATTTAAAAAAAAAATGAGAATTGCCTTTTATTTTCAGACAGTAAGGGCTCTTTCACACTTGCGTTCTTTTCTTCCGGCATAGAGTTCCGTCGTCGGGGCTCTATGCCGGAAGAATCCTGATCAGTTTTATCCTAATGCATTCTGAATGGAGAGAAATCCGTTCAGGATGCATCAGGATGTCTTCAGTTCCGGACCGGAACATTTTTTGGCCGGAGAAAATACCGCAGCATGCTGCGCTTTTTGCTCCGGCCAAAAATCCTGAAGACTTGCCGCAAGGCCGGATCCGGAATTAATGCCCATTGAAAGGCATTGGTCCGGATCCGGCCTTAAGCTAAACGTCGTTTCGGTGCATTGCCGGATCCGACGTTTAGCTTTTTCTGAATGGTTACCATGGCTGCCGGGACGCTAAAGTCCTGGCAGCCATGGTAAAGTGTAGTGGTGAGCGGGAGAGCAGTATACTTACCGTCCGTGTGGCTCCCCGGGCGCACCAGAGTGACGTCAGGGCGCCCCACGCGCATGCATCACGTGATCGCATGGCACGTCATCCATGCGCATGGGGCGCTCTGACGTCAATCTGGAGCGCCCCGGGAGCCGCACGGATGGTAAGTATACCGCTCCCCCGCTCCCCGCTCCTACTATGGCAACCAGGACTTTAATAGCGTCCTGGCTGCCATAGTAACACTGAACGCATTTTCAAATGCTTTCAGTTCACTTGCGTTTTTCCGGATCCGGTGTGTAATTCCGGCAAGTGGAGTACACGCCGGATCCGGAGAACGCAAGTGTGAAAGAGGCCTAACCCATATTCTACATCCATGAAATGGTATGGGCGCTTTATCTATGATTGCTGCTCCCAATTAAAAGGGAAAAAATTTCCAGGCTCGTTCACAATGAACAACTTTTTCTTCTGACAATCAGCACTTTTGTGCATGTCGAATGAGCAGGCATTCTAACTCTGTCAATGCATACATTTTTGATGCTAGGTCCCCCAAGCCACTTTTTAAATATTTTTGTATCCTATAACACTGCATGTGTTTAAACATCATCTGCACCTGATACGGGACAATTTTTGGAAGCTTTGGAATATGAAAAAACACAACACATGTACCAGCACAATGTGTTTTTAAATGCACTATAGGTTAGTGCCATCAAATGTGTATTTTATGTTAGTGTCCCTCAGACATGATTTACTATTGCTGTCATTGCATTCGAGAGCTTGGGGAGGGGGAAATAAAAAAAAATCATAAAAAAAGATATGTTTTCCAGACAAATTCTGAGTCCTAGGAGACTAGAGAGTGTTATACACCAATTTTCAGGGCAGTTGGAGACACTTTGGTTCATTTTGAATCAATTCAGGTCTGAACTGAACTGAATCTCGAGTTGTTCATTCATCTCTAGTACAACGTTTATTAAAATTGCAGGGTACCTTGATGCAATACAATGCGTGGAATGAAACTGCACAATTGAATGCGGTTATTGCAGAGTATCTACACACAATACAATAGGGCACATTTATTAAGACCGGCATTTTAAACGCCGGTTTTAGTAAAGGCCTCTCCATAACTTTGGCGCATCCAGCACCAGTTCTAAATGTAAGACAGCTTCTGAGTTGTCTTACATTTAGACCATTTTCTACACCTAAAACAGACATAGTAAATGTTAAATGAGACAAGCCTGCCGGCCTGTCCCTTTCCCCGCCCATGCCACTGCCAGAATTTTAGACCTGGTGTGAGCGGGGCAAAGTCACAGATAGCGGCGCAACTAACCATTGTGCCACCATCTGCACCTAAAATATGCCTAGTATTTCAGAATAGTAAATGACCCCCAATATGGTTTCGGTTTATGCTATGACGGTGCTGGAGATGATGACAAAAAGCCTATAAAACACTTTATGAACTGTGGAACCTTAAGGTATTTACACAAAAGGCTGCCTGTTTATATACAGACAAAATAAGGTTTAGCAGGATTTTAAATGCAGAATTTACAGTGCAATATGAACTTCTGTAATGCAAGCAACTGTGTTGCAATTTCAGCCCATGCCTGCTGCTGACCCCCTACCTCAAGTGGGCATGGGTGCCATGTGACTCAACCCTCTTCCCCTCCTCTGCCAACTGCCCAGAGCTGCTTGACCTCCACTGCCCAAGGGCCAACAATATCCCATGGGGTTTTGGCATCCTGCACTTTTCAGTGAAGGCCTTCTGACCTGTCTCTAGAGCGTGCATACTAACTGGCTCTTAATAGGCCAATGTGCACATCCTAGTTTCTTCCAGGCAATGATTGGCTAATTGAGGGTATTTGTGCACCTTCCCCTGTGGGAGGGTGTATGAGCAGTAGCTTTCCTAGCTCGCTAGTAATCAGTGTAAAAAGAAAAGAAAGTGAAGCAGCACTGGTTCCTATATATAAATGGTGCACACTTTCCTTGATACTGGTTCACATATCTATATATTATGATACCAAAACTCTAGGTAGCACTCCATGCATGATCGTTTTTTGTAATCGATGCAGCATTTCAGTTCAGTGTGAGCCTTTCTCATGCTTAGGAAAGGGTCACACTGAACTGAAACATTGCCTTGGGTACAATTAAAGATCATGCATGGAGTGCTACCTGGATTTTTAAAACTGTAGTAACCAGTGTAGGTGTGTTTGGTTTGTCTGCCCATGTTCTGACCTCTTCTGCATGTGTATTGACACTGACCTTCTGTTGCCTGTCCTGACCTTGGACCTGTTTTTCATATTCACATGAACACTGCCTGCCCTGCCTATTTCCTGACTACAAATGTTGCCTGATCCATCCCTCAGTGATTTGTACTGGTGTCTCTGACCCTAGTTGGTCAGCTGCCAATATTTCAAAAGGTAGTGACAGGGTGGCTTACTTGCAGTGCGAGCTAAATCCCTTTATAGAGGTTAGTGGGTGAATACCAGGGCAACACCAGGTATTGTAAACATAAAACTGGTTTGTTGGCACTGTAATTCCACACCCACTGCCCATAGAAAGCTGCATGGACTCTGAATGAACAGTCTCTCCCTCCCTATACTTTCCCTGATAAAACCTTGATCTACATAATTAAATATGTCCCTATACTATACCTATACTATAAATACCACATCTAGATTACTAGATGGTGTCTGTAATTGCTTTTTGGCAGACGTGGCTAACCATATGCTTTCAGATTGCAAGCTGCACTTAGAATGGTGTCATTCTAGCTCAGAGGCTGAAGGACCCTCCAAAATCCTGCTACTGATTGACTCAAAGGCTGTCTGTCAGCCTTTGAGTCAATCAAGGCAAGTCCTCTCCTTGTTGTTTTCTTTGGCAATTTTCTCTGTAAAATGGCACAGGATCAGTTTTGTGTGATTCGTCAAAGCAAATCACCAAAACATTGCATTCATTTGGCAGAAATGATGTAAAATTTGTAATGAATTCTATTTTTTATAGTTGATTCACTCATCTCTAATACAATATTACACCTTTACAAAGCTTGGTGTAGTCTGAACTGAAATATGCAGTGTTCTGGGCACCAGTTTACAGAAAGGATGAACTGGAAAAAGTACAAATTACAAATATGAATTCAATTTATTTAGTCTTGAGAAGAGGCATTATATTTTACTTGTTTACTGTATAAACATTAGTAACTATTCTTGGTTAACCAAGAAGTTATCTAATTTACTCTTTTTTTTTTAACTTAGCACTTCTCAAAATCTGCCTCTATTTAACGAGCATCTTGTTTTAACATGTTACTGATTAAATCAGGGAAAAGATCTCACAGGACATATTGGTTTACTGACACTCATTTCCTCACACTTCCAAAGGGAAAAAAATGTGAGAAATCAAATAGAAAAGATGCACAGAGGTCAATCGTAGATGTGACAAAATGTGACATACCAGTAAGGAACTCTAGAGAATGTATATAAAATGTCTAGTTGCACATAACTAACCGTTTATTCATGGGAGTTATCTTTACTCTTTGGAATCTTCACTAATGGCTAAAAATGGGCATTTTAACATTTTATTGTTTGCCTAACTGCATCCACTAATAGCATTCAATAAAATGTCAATATAATGCTGATTAGTAAAGCTAACCAGTCTCTTTCAAACCCAGTGTAGAGTAAGGAAGACTGGTATTAGGGCTCATGCACACAAACTTATTTTGCGGACCGTATGCGGAACCATTCATTTCAATTGGTCCGCAAAAAAAACGGAAGTTACTCGGTGTGCATTCCGTTTCCATATGTCCGTTCTGCAAAAAAATAGAACATGTCCTATTATTATCCACATTACAGACAAGAGTAGTACTGTTCTATTAGGAGCCGGTTGTTCTGTTTCGCAAACTACAGAATGCACAAGGACATTATCTGTTTTTGGGAGAACGCTAAATACATACGCTCGAGTGCATGAGCTTTTAGAGAATGAAAAACTTAGCACTTATAATTAAGAAAACATTCTACTTCACTGTCAACTGTTGTAATCAGGTGGAATATTTAGTCTTGCCAAAGTCAGAAGTTTGTGACCAGTGATCTCAATGCAGTGGAGAAAAAAAATGGCAAACTAAACAAGGTTTGCTTTTTATAAGACAAACATTGCTCAGCTTTCTGTTATAGCAGGACAACACTGAGATGTATGTAACCTCTGGAAGCTGGGTATTTACAGTGGCATGAAAAATTTTGGGCACCCCTGATCAAAATTTCGGTTACTGTGAACAGTTAAGCAATTTGAAGATGAAATGAGCTCCAAAAGGCATAAAGTTAAAGATGACACATTCCCTTTCAATACAACAAAACACATTTTTCTTTTCATCTTTTACAATTTTGAAATAGCAAAAAAGGAAGATGGCACAAAGCTAAAGTTTCGGAACCCTGCATGGCACCTCCTTTGGCAAGCATCACATATCTTAAACACTCTTTGTAGGCAGCCAAGAATCGTTTGATTCTTCATCTATTTTCATCCATTTTCCTTGTAAAAGTCTTTCAATTCTGTGAAATTCCTGGGCCGTCTTATATTCACTTTTTTTTTTTAGACTCTATCCTCGGATTTTAAATACATTTTAGAACAGGATCCTGTGAAGGCCATGGCAAAATCTTCAGCCATACCATTAAGAACTTTACAATTACAATTAACTTATTTCCTGTGTTTCCCTATTCCATCAAAGATTTAACCAATAACTTGTAATAAACTCACTTGGCCAAATGTCTGGGAGCTCTATTTAAACCACCTGCATACTATTGTAAAAAACAGCTTTTAGGAAGGTTTCATGCATAGTCTTTTTGACTATTTTACTTACATTTTTTCCTGGATTTCTTGCAGTGTTTTTTTTTCTTTTTAAGCAAAAAATACCTCACCCAGAAGTTGACTGTAAGTCTAGGGGAATTATTAAATGCAGAATAAACTTTTTTTTTTTGTAGTGTTTTTCTTCATTTGTGTTATGTTTTTTGGTTCAATGCCTTTTTTTAAATGCAGCATGCTCCTGAATTGTTTTTGCCTATTTTTTCTTTTTATATTTCTTTTGTCCCATAGACATAGATATATTGCTTTATATAGCCTGCTTGAAAAAATATGTGTTGCACATATATGGTATTTTTACATTGAGTTTTTTTAACCATGGCTTTTTTCATATTGATCTACAGAGGAAGTGACATCAGAGTACATACTTTCCTATAGAAACATAGAAGGATTTCAAAAAAGGTATTCAAAATAATGTGCTAAAACCTACATTTGGTAAAGAAAGTCTCAAAAAAGCAACACAAACACAAAAAAAAACTGCAAAATGAATCCCACACACTTTGGCATTTTTAAATGTGTTCTTAAAAAAATATATATATAAAAGCACAAAAATGTACAGTAGCATGGGAGTAGCCTGGATCTGTTTCTTTGTCTGTACTGCCTGATTACAGTAGTTCTTGCCCTGTTTTCCCGTAACTATACTATTGGATTTACCCTTACACTCCAATTCAATATGGAAATTTATTTCATGTTTCAGGTATATTTAGTAGATTAGCATTTTTCAAACCTATGGAGATTTATGGCGTGGAGGTGATTTACCCTTAGTTATGTGCTTTGGTTGCATTGTTGCTTAACATCTTAGCAGACTAGTCTCTTACATCTGACTCGTGGCAATTTCTGATAATTCTCCTGCGTTGATTTCTGGATTTTCTGTCTGATAATGATTACCAAATAGTTAGATTCTTACTGATATCTTTATCACACGAGTTTTGAATAAAGTAAATTAGAATTAGTGACTTTTAAAAATACCTTTAATCATGATAGTGCGGGTATAGGTATGTATATACCAACATAGTGTACTACAATTAAACAAAAAATTTTGGGGAAAGGGGAGTAGTGGCCCCTACAAATAGACATTCAACGGTGACGAGATATATAGGCCTATAGGTTCGAGACACACAGAATCAAGGTCTAGAAGAGGGCAGGGCAGACGAAGGCTTACCCTAAATGCCCTACAACCTGCTTAGCCCAGGGTGACCCTCTGATGGTGGAGGCTCCCTGTCCCTGAACCTATTGCTATCCAGTCCCTACACAGACCCTAATCGGGGAAAATAAATTGATACAGAAATAATTACAAAAGATACAAGGAGAATGGAAGGTGGTCCAAATTAAAGATACGCCACCCGCCCTCTCAAGACCAATACGCAAACCTCGACGCGTTTCACCTGAGACTCGTCAGGCTCATCAGAAGGTAGGTATATAGTTGGACAAAATCCAAATATTAATAAACAAACAAGTATAGTACACATAAACGATACTTAGCTAAAGAAGCCCGATAAAAGGAGGTACAGGTTGTTGGGTTGCAAAAATGGGAGTATATAAGGCCCTTCAATGATACCTAAATAAATACATATAGACGGAAAAGATATCAGTCAAATATATCTGCAGGCTATCACAGCTGAGCATTGTGAATACTCAATACTCAGACACTGCATAGAATAATTTGGGCGAACTTACGTGTTTTGATACGGGCCGATTTCCCTCAAGAACCTGGTTCGGGCCCGGCTACCCTGGAGGTAAAGGTGCCGTCTATTTAAAGTCTGTACTCAGTGCGTCCGGACGCCGGTGAAGTGATTCCGGCTTCCGGAACGCACTGTGGAATGCATCAGACTTCCGGCCAATGTCACTTCCGGTGCCGTGACACGCATCGTGAGCCGCATAGGGCTTGATGCCGGCACCAGGAGTTGACAGTGGAGCGCAGCATACTGCGGCTACAGTGAGGAGACCGAGGATGGCCAAACGTAATGCAGGTGTGGTGTAGTAACAGGATTAAAGATGAATCAAATACCAATACATCGCAAGCCTAAATTCCATCTGCCTGCAGGTATCTAGTATAACAAGAATTAAAATGGCCCAAACCCGTACCCCCAGAGACATCATCACACAGAGAAAACACATTTTTACTATCAAATACATATTAGTTACAGATACTCAAGGAGATAAGTACAAAGGTCACCTGGGTCCTCTATTAGAGTGATAGTACTTAGGAATGCCAGGTTACATTTTAGATTTGGGGAACCGATATTGTTCACCCCTTCAAAATATGATGCTTTTCGCAACAATCAGGTCAGAATACAAGGGTCACATACCACCAATAATTAATTTGTTACTAAGGACAGTAGGTATTTATACAGGCAGCGAGGATTCTAGATAAAACATACAAAATTAAGTCTTTCATTTAGACCTAGGGGGGACTGGGATTAAAAGCGGTAAATCAAAGAGGATTCTTTTTGGAGAATCTTCCTGTCCCACCTCTTCTCTCGGGTAAAGGAATTACTTCCAGGACCGAAAAAACGGGCCGAGCTCACATTGCCCATATGACAGTTATTAAAATGATGGGCCACGGGAGTATCCTTTAATTTTTTTTATATCATTTAGATGCTCACAGACCCTTCTCCGCAGCTCTCTCTTGGTCTTGCCAATGTAGTCCATCGGGCAACTACATTGGCAGATATAGACTATGCCTTTAGTTCTACAGTTGGCGAAGTCTCGAATTACGAAAGACCGCTGGGTCACAGGTTATTGATTTTGACATGTTAATGAAGTTGCAAGCCGTGCAAGATCCACATTTGAAGACACCCAGGGGCCTACAGTCTAACCAAGTGCCCTCTCTTTTAGGGCCCTCGTAATGACTGTGAACTAGCCGGTCCCGTAGGCTCCTCCCTTTACGGTAAGTAACCTGTGGATAATCCCTAATCACCTGTGTTAGATCAGGGTCCATTGTTAGAATTGCCCAATGTCTTTTTAAGATGGATACTACTTCCTTATTCCCAGAGTCGAAAGTCGAGATCAGACGTATCAAATTCTCGTCTGAATCCCTATGCCTCGGTATTAAGAGGTCCTCTCTTCTTTTCGACTCTGCAAATTGGAAGGACTCCCTTAAGATGGTTAAAGGGTAACCCCTCTCTCTTAGTCTGTTTTTGAGTTTCCTTGATTCATGGTAAAAGCTCCCTCCAGAGGAGCAGTTCCTACGGACCCGTAGGTACTGTCCCCTAGGGATCCCCTTCTTAACAGCAGTGGGATGGTGGCTCTCCCAATGGAGGATACTATTAGTGGCCGTGGGTTTTCGAAAGACCGAAGTATTCAAGGTACCCTCAATTTTTGTCACTACAACATCCAGGAAGGTGATCTGTTCCAATTGGTTTTCACAAGTGAACCTCAGCCCAATGCCATTATGGTTAAGGGTATTGATAAACTTGTGAAAGGCGGGGAGGCTTCCCTCCCAGATCAGGAACACATTGTGGATGTAACGAGTCCAAAAGGAGATGTTCTCATTCCACCACGGATGCTGATCTGGGAAGACAACACTATCCTCCCACCAGCACAGGAGGAGGTTTGCATAGGTGGGGGCACAGGAGTTCCCCCATTGCAGTCCCCCTGAGCTGGTGGTAGAAGGAGCCATTAAACAAGAAAAAATTATGAGTCAGGGTATATTCCAGTAGTCGCTAGATGAAATCATTATGTGGGGAAAAATGGGTTCCTCTGGTGTTGAGGGAGTAGTTTACAGCTTCAATTCCTCTATCGTGTGGAATAGATGTGTAAAGCGATTGCACATCAATACTCGCCAGGATACTATTGGGATTCACTGTTAGGGTTTCTATCTTGCGGAGAAAGTCCATTGTATCCCTGGTAAAGGATGGTAGGGTTGAGACAAAATCACGGAGTACCTTGTCTAGGTAGATTCCACTGTGATGTGTCAGGGAATCAATACCTGACACAATTGGACGACCTCTCAGGGGATGTACCCCCTTATGAATTTTAGGCAAACAGTAAAAGGTGGCCGTTTGTGGGGCTTTAGGAAAAATCAAATCAAATTCGGTTTTACTGATGATACCTTGTTCCAGGCCCTGACTGAGAATTCTAGATAAGTCTGTACAGAATGTCTCAGTGGGGTCTGCAGAATTTTTTTTTATAGCTATTTTTATCATTCAGTAGGGTCAGGCACATCTGTTGATATCTTTGATGGTCAAGGAGTACAAGATTGCCACCCTTATCCGATTGTTTAATGATCAGATTTTTATTGTTCTCCAGGTGTTTCAGTGCCTGGAACTCCGATGCCGACAGATTCGAGTGAAAAGGGGCACTCTGCATCCGTTCAATATCTGAAATAACCAGGCGCAGGAAAATATCGATATGTTCGGTATTCACAAGAGGTGGCAGCCTGGTACTTTGCGACCGTAGTTCTGTGAAAGGGCCTTTTCCTGGTATTCTAGTTCCTTCTTCCCAGAGTTCCATTAGATTTTGGAGATCAGGGAAGTCCTCTGGGTTGATCCCCAAATCCAGGCATGTTTTTTTATTGCAGTTTTTAAAAAACTTATGCCATTTCAACTTTCTACCAAGTAAAGTGTCATGTTTTGTTGTTGGCACGAAAGACAGACCCTTCTGAAGGAGACTTGTCTCGGCGGGGGTCAAGTTATGGTCTGAGAGATTAATTACCTGAAGTTGGTCTGTCAGTTGTTTCGATTGCGGTCCCTTAGTTGGTACGAGGCCTGGCCCTTGGCTAAAAAAGAAGAAGAAGACGAAGGAAAATTGGGATCTATGGCAACGGCAGGTATAGAGATGTTGGGAGGTGGACCTTGGTAGGGGGTATACTAAGAGAAATTGTCTACTTGTGTGCGATTCTGCGGTCCTGATGGTACGGGCCCTTTGTTTCCAGTCCCCCCCAATAGTTGCCTCTCTGCCCCCTTGATCCTCTCCATCTCTGACCCGATCCTCTTCCTCTTGAATAGCGGCCTCCTCTAATGGTTCCTTTCGCGTTCGAGAAACCCGTGCCCTCGGAATCAGAGAAATCAGGATCAGAAGAAGATACTTCTGATTCGGTTTGTGAGTTCTTAGCGCTCACAAAGGTATATGCCCTATTTTCTCTAAATTCACCCAGGTCTTTAATAAACTGTCGATGTTTCCTCTCCTTGATGAGGTTCTGGAATCTCTCTATAGCCGACTGCAGCGAGGATTCCCTCTTATCAAAATCGGGATCAGATTTAAATTTTAGTGCTGAATCAATGAGTCCCTTTAGTTTCGATGCTGTATTGTCAAAAATTTGTTTTTCCTCATCAAGGAGAAGTGACATCAACCTCAGTGAGCTACTGGTAATCTCCTGTTCCCATTTGGACAGGAATTCCAGGGACTGAGTGCGCTCTGCTGGTCTAAGGGGGATACGCAGGCCTCTCGGAACGATTTTATGTTCTAAATAATTTTCAAATTACTTGATTTCCCACCCTAATATTGTCCCTATATCCCTGGTAGAGATCCTTAAAGACTATTTTGCAGCTAGCTGATGAGGTCAGTCCAGCAACCTCCCTGTCTGAAAATATATCCTTAACTTCGTTAATAAGATCCTCAGTAAAAATAGTACCCGTCAAGAAACTGGCCATACTTAAATTAGACAAAAAATACCAGGCTTGCGATGTACTGGTATTTGATTGATCTTTAATCCTGTTACTACACCGCACCTGCATTACGTTTGGCCATCCTGGGTCTCCTCACTGTAGCCGCAGTATGCTGCGCTCCACTGTCAACTTCCGGTGCCGGCATCAAGCCCTATGCGGCTCACGATGCGTGTCACGGCACCGGAAGTGACATGGGCCGGAAGTCTGATGCGTTCCACAGTGCGTTCCGGAAGCCGGAATCGCTTCACCGGCGCCCGGACGCACTGAGTACAGACTTTAAATAGACGGCACCTTTACCTCCAGGGTAGCCGGGCCCGAACCAGGTTCTTGAGGGAAATCGGCCCGTATCAAAACACGTAAGTTCGCCCAAATTATTCTATGCAGTGTCTGAGTATTGAGTATTCACAATGCTCAGCTGTGATAGCCTGCAGACATATTTGACTGATACCTAAATAAATACATATAGACGGAAAAGATATCATTGAAGGGCCTTATATACTCCCATTTTGGCAACCCAACAACCTGTGCCTCCTTTTATCGGGCTTCTTTAGCTAAGTATCGTTTATGTGTACTATCCTTGTTTGTTTATTAATGTTTGGATTTTGTCCAACTATATACCTACCTCCTGATGAGCCTGACGAGTCTCAGGTGAAACGCGTCGAGGTTTGCGTATTGGTCTTGAGAGGGCGGGTGGCGTCCCTTTAATTTGGACCACATTCCATTCTCCTTGTATCTTTTGCAATTATTTCTGTATCAATTTATTTTCCCTGATTAGGGTCTGTGTAGGGACTGGATAGCAATAGGTTCGGGGACAGGGAGCCTCCACCATCAGGGGGTCACCCTGGGCTAAGCAGGTTGTAGGGAATTTAGGGTAAGCCTTCGTCTGCCCTGCCCTCTTCTAGACCCTGATTCTGTGTGTCTCGAAGCCTATATATCTCGTCACCGTTGAATGTCTTTTTCTAGCGGCCACTACTCCCCTTTCAATTTTTTTTTGTTTAATTGTAGTTTAATTTTTGTTTAATTGTAGTACACTATGTTGGTATATACATACCTATACCCGCACTATCATGATTAAAGGTATTTTTTAAAGTCACTAATTCTAATTTAATTTCTGTCTGATAATGGTAGTTTGCCTTGCTTTAACTGACTTTTCTCCTGCCCCGGCCTTTGGATTTGATGCGTGTTTTTCCTTGTTACTGTATACATCATCAGCTGCTACTCCTCTGCCAGTCTGCAATTATTCTACATATGTGACCTGTGGATCTCCAGAATTGAAGTCAGTGTTCTTGCATAGGGGTTAAAGAGTGAGAAACTGGGGATCATTAGCCCCTCAACTGCTCAAGATCGCCTAGGATTTGACAGTTTACATCTTGACTACCAGCAATTTACCCACAAAGTCCCTAAATATCCTGTATCACTGAGAATGTAATAATTAAGGTGGTCATTTATTAAGACCAGAGATTTATACATTGGTCTTAACCCCCATGCGATAACAGCAGATACATAAAAGTTATGTAGAGGCGCAGGCCTCTACATAACTTTGGATCTTGGTTCCTTTGGCCATGCACAATGGTTTAAACTAAGCCAGCTCCTTTGCTGGTGTAGTTTAAGACCCTTTTCCAAGCAATAAATCAGCGTCGTAAATGGAAAGTGAGACGGGTCGGCCGACTTGCCCTCTTCTCCACTTATGCCAGTCCCCCTTTTTCTGCAATCTCAAAAAAGTGGCATGAGCGGGTAATAGTCGCAGATTTTGCTACTTAAAGGGGTATTCCAGTTACCATAAATATGACTTATGTTTTATACCAATTCATCATCAATAATTACCTAATATAATGCAAATTTCACATATTTACCATTCAATAGTTATAAAAGTAGTTTTCTTCCTCTGCTACCCACTGTGTTTCCTCATAAATTACCATGGCAGCGTCCTGTAGTTCTGAGCCTTTGTTAAGTCGAGCATGCTCAGTGTGTTGCTATCAATTCTCTAGCTAAGTGTCTTGTGAAACAAAGGGTGTGTCAGTGTGCTGGTGATTACTGAGTAGAGGGGGCGAGACCGGACTGTATATCAGGCAGCCAATCAGTAACCATCAACACTCATGAACAAGCACAAACTCACAGCTGGGAAGCTAGGGATTGTGGGGATTGTAGTTTTGCGAGAAAAGATCAGATGCCATGATATTCTCCGTGTGTTGCAGGCACACACAGGAGCTAGGCAAATAGATTGCAAGGTAAAATGAAGCTTTCATTTTATCTGTAGGTATGGGTTATGGTTGTGTCACAGCTTGCAGCCTTAAAGGGGTTGTCTTACTTCAGTAAGTGGCATTCATCATGTAGAGAAAGTTAATACAAGTAGAGATGGCCTTGCAGTAAGCCCGGCGGTCGTCGCATATTTTTTTACATTGTGAAGAACTTTGACCCATGACACATCCATCAGGTGGTACTGGATAGCCAATTGAGACATTTCAGCCCATGGTCATACCCCCTACCTTATAAATAAACCCAATCATTTTACATTCAGTGCTTTGCCAGTGTAGGGAGAGGTTGCTGTGTGGAGCAGGGACAGACTGTTAGGGACACCAAAAGCTAGCTATTAGGGCCACAAAAGTCCTTTTTAAGGACTCGTAAAGGGTGTGCTATTAAAAGGTGTGACATACTGGGTATAATATACTTATAATAAACTTTTTTAACATAGAAAGTATATTATAGTGCATTTGTACTGTGCGGAAGTTGTGTGCGGTTCTGCTGCAATACTGCAGGTATATAGAGGGACAAGCATTATTGGAACAAATAATTTCAACTGGTGTGATATACCTGTCCCCCCCCCCCCCCCAAATTTTTTTTATTGAAGCAGGGGTGTTATATACCAATAATATACTTTCTATATAGTGCATATAGGTAATGCAGCATTTGTTTGCGGTTTTGCTATGTTACCTCAGCTACACAGAGTGACAAATGCTATTGGAACAAATAATTTCTACTGGTGTGATATACCAGTTGCCCCCCAAAAAGGTGATTGAAGCATGGGTTTTATATATAAATAATATACTTTATATTTAGTGCATTTAGTTAGTGCAGCATTTGTTTGCGGTTTTGCTGTGTTGCCTCAGCTACAGAGTGACAAACGCTATTGGAAAAAATAATTTCTACTGGTGTGATATACCAGTTGCTTCCCCAAAAAATGATTGAAGCAGGGGTGTTATATACAAATAATATACTTTCTATATAGTGCATTTGGGTAGCGCAGCATTTGTTTGCAGTTTTGCTATGTTACCGCAACAACAGAGAGTGACAAACACTATTGAAACAAATACTTTCTATACAGTGCATTTGGGTAGTGCAGCATCTATTTGTGGTTTTCCTGCATTACCGCAGCTATACAGAGTGACAAAGGCTATTGGAACAAATAATTTCTACTGGTCTGATATACCAGTTGCCCCCCCCCCCCCCCCCCCCCAAAAAAAATGATTGAGGCAGGGTTGTGATATACCTTCTTTCACAAATACTGCTCTTCTACAGGGACTTTTGTCACAGGGTCATTTTGAAAATGACAGGCAGAAGAAGTAGCAGGCCATTCCGCAGGGGTGGTAGGGGTCGGGCAGGTGCACTTGGCTGGAGCCTAAGTGGGAAGTTGTAGAAAGTGCATGCGATTACGTCAAAGGACGCACCAGACTTGGTTGAGTGGCTCACTCAGCCTTCCGCTTCTGCACCCTCCTTATCCTCTCTATCTGCACCCTTTCACTCTCTGCTGTGTGCACCCCCAAAGACGCCACCACCACCACCATATCCCCTCCGCTCGAGTCAGAGTAATTATTTTCCCATCTATTGCAAGATCTTCCCGATGCACAGCGATTCTTGGCATCGGATCAGGAAGAGGAGGTATCAACGGTGCACAGGAGGCAAAAAGCAAACTGCTAATATATCTGGAACGAGCCATCCACCATGCATGGTCACATCTGGCGCACCCAGGACGTCGGCACATGGATCCGTAAGGTTGGCTTTTTTTAACGTGTCCACTGCTGACAATAGTGTTGCCATCTGCAGCCTGTGCTGTCAACGCATAAGTCGTGGTAAGCCCAACACTACAACTAGAGATGATCGTTTTAAGAAGGCACCTGGCCTCCAATCACCAAGACAAGTGGGAGGAATACTATGAGAATCCATAAAGCCACACTCCCGGCTCTCCAGGACCTGCCTCTTCTCCTTCTCCTCTCTCCTCCCATTTGTCCTCCACCTTCCACCATACCGTTGTCGCGTTCATCTGGCAAAAGGCAGTTTTCCGTGGCGCAAATGTTCGAATGAAAGAAGATGATGTCGCTGGATAAACCTCTTGCCCAATGGCTGACCGCTAGCTTGTCGGAACTGCTAGCCCACCAACTACTGCCATGAATTCGGAGGCCTTTACAAAGTTTGTTGCCATTGGCACACCGCAATTAAAGGTCCCCGGAAGGAAATATTTCTCCCAGAAGGGCATCCCGGAGCTATATGGCCATTTTCAGCGGCAAGTGAATGTATATATGGCACACAGTGTCGGTGCCAAGAAACATCTGACCACAGACACCTGGTCTAGCAAACAAGGGCAGGGAAGGTACATCACTTTTACTGACCACTGGGTGAACCTTCTGACGACCGCAAAGCATGCAACCTGTGGCACCCGTGTGGATGTGGTGTTACCACCATGGATTGCATGCAGGCCTGCCTCTTCTTCTCCTCCTCCTACTCCATCCTCTGACTCCTCCTTGGCTGACTCCTCTTTTTACCGCCTTTTCCACTGTGCCCCCCCAAGCTCCCCAGAACCTATTCGATGTGCCAGGAGAGACGTTGCAATGCTATGCTACGGCTGTTGTGCCTGGAAGCCAAGAGCCACACTGGTCCTGCACTCCTTTCAGCTCTGCTGTCACAGGCCGATCATTGGCTATCCTCGCTCAATTTGAAAGTGGTGTGCGACAACGGTGCTAATCTGCTGAGGGTGCTGAAACAGGGCAAAATGACACACGTCCTGAACTTAGTCGTGCAGTGATTCGTTGCCAAATACCAAGGGGACCAGGACGTCTTGCGGCAGGCCAAGAAAATCTCTGGCCATTTTAGAAGATCTTACATGGCCATGGCTCACCTTGCTGATGTTCAGCAGCGACACCACCTGCCCATCAGATGTCTGATTTGTGACTGCCGACGTGATGGAACTACACCTTGTATATGCTTTATAGGCTGCTCCAGCAGAAATGTGCAGTTAACGACTACCTACACGAACTCTGTGGCAGGACGGGTTCTGTGGAGCTTGTTTTTATTCACCGCGCCAGTGACTGCTCATGCGCGACGCATGAAGACTTCTGAGGCATTTGATGAGATCACCAAGCTGGTCAGTCGCAGTCAGAGCGCCATCAGTGACATTGTACCTTACACCTTCTTTCTGGAGCATGCATTGCATTGTGTCATTGATCAAGCAATCGAGGAGCAGAAAGATGAGGAAGTCGCAATGCTTGATGTATTCCCGGGGGGGGGGGGCTACTCCATCTGAGACAAGTCAACAGGAGTCTGAAGAGGAGTCAGAACAGGATGGTGCCGGGGTGGAGGAGGAGGAGCAAGAAGAGCATGCTTTAAACTTTTCTGGGATCCCTGGTGTTGTCCGTGGCTGTGGGGAGGAGACCGAGGACGACATTATCCTGGACGATGAGCAGGAGCAAGGCCACTCCATCGCTTCCAGTTTAGTGCAAATGGGGGCCTTCATGCACCAGTGTTTGAATAGGGACCCCCATATAAAAAGCATAAAGGGCAAGGACCAGTACTGGGTGGCAACGTACTTAGACCGCCGGTACAAGCACAAAATGGTGGACATGTTACCAGCATCACAGAGGGCTGTCAGAATGTAGCACTTTCAAGCCTTGCTTTGAGAAATGCTGCATTCTGATTTTGTGGGTGCTGGCAGAGAACTTTCCACTCACAGAGAAACAGTTGTGGGTACCAATCCTACAGCACATGCAAGAAGAAGGCGATTTAAAGATGTGTTGGTCACTTCGGATATGAGATCATTCTTGCAGCCAATCCATTGACATCCGCCCTCTGGATCCAGCCTCAGTGAAGGCCCAGACCAACAGGTGTCCGACTACATTTGGTTAACGGCCGATGTGGACGCTCTGAGAAGTGAGGAACCCCTGGACTACTGGGTGTGCAGGCTTGACCTGTGGCCAGAGCTGGCACAATTTGCCATGGAACCCTTGGCTTGCCCCTCCTCCAGTGTCCTGTCCGAAAGGACGTTCAGCGCAGCAGCGGGGATCGTGAACGAGGAATTCAACACATGTGACGACCACGTTTAATTGAATATCCTCATGACAGCTCACAAATATCCAGAACAAATAATGGTCCCAGTCTTAGTCAAATACAGCGGCATAAAAGGCCTTTTCTGTCCGGTGAATGCCTGTTTTGGGCCTCGGAGGAACTCAACACCTGTGACGACCACGTGTTTTAACTATTATCATTAGGGTTTTTTTCAATCAGGGGAATTTCGTTAGCCATGTTTTTAATCCAATTTTATGTTTTGTTGTTCTTTTAAACATATATATTGGACCTGTATTTGTACTAACCTTCGGTAAAATTAATATCCATTGACCGTCTAATAGACCTCCAGCCACATAATCACTTGATCTTTTCTGTACGCTGAATGCATAATTTTTGGGGCCTGTAGTCTACTGGCCTGCTGTAAAATTGATATCCAATGACCGTGTAATCTACCTCCAGCCACATACTTACTTGCTCTTTTCTGTACGCTGAATACATAATTTTTGGGGCTGTAGTCCACTGGCTTGCTGTAAAATTGCTATCCAATGACCATGTAATCTACCTCTAGCCACATATTTACTTGTTATTTTCTGTACGCTGAATGAATAATTGTTGTGGCCTCAACACCAGTTTCAACACCAGTGACGACCACGTGTTATCGAATTTCAACTATTATTATTAGTTTTTTTTTCAAGGGGGGGGATTTCGTTAGCCACGTTTTTAATCCAATTTTATATTTGTAGTTCTTTTAAACATATGTATTTGACCTGTATTTGTACTGGCCTACAGTAGAATTTAGATCCATTGACCATGTAATATACCTCCGGCCACATAATCACTTGTTCTTTTCTGTCCGGTGAATGCCTAATGTTTGGGACATGTAATCCAGTGGTCTACAGTAAAAATTTTAGCCATTGACCTCAAAATGTACCTCGAGCCACATAATCAGAATTTCTTTTATGTCAGATGAATGCCTAATTTTTAAGGCCCGTATTCCCGTTGTCTAAAATACAATTTTCAAGGCTCCGACACTGCACATTTCAGAGAAATGCCCTTTAAGACGCATAGAAATGTCCCCTGATTTAGACATATATTTTTTGTTGGAATTTTGGTCATTGATCCCCCTCTAGTATGTCACTGTCCATGTTGTGGGACTATTTGTGCACTTCTACTAAGGATTTGGTGGCTGCAAATATGAGCTGAAGGTTTTTCAGGTTTGCCTGCCATTAAAGTGAAAGGGGACCGCTGCGAACTTGCAATTGGCAAACATTTGACCGCGTTCGCGCAATCGCGTTTGTAAACCATCCCGGCCGATGTTCGTCCATCACTAAATACAAGCCACTTACTAATGTATTGATATTCATAATGCTTCTTTTGCTGGCTGGATTAATTTTTCTGCTTGTTTCCATGGTTACAGACCACCCTGCAATCCATTAGTGGTGGTCGTGCTTGCATACTATAGGAAAAAGCATCAGCATTTCTGGTGGCAGGGAACATGGGAGCGCACATAGGCCGGTGCTTTTTCCTATATTGTGCAAGCACAACCACCACTGATGGCCTGTAGGGTGGTCTGTAAACATGGAAATGAGAAGTTTATAATGTGATGGAAAAATGAATCCAGCCAGCAAAGGAAGCAATATGGGTAATAACAATACATTAGTAAGTGGCTTGTATTAACATTCTCTACATGATAAGTGTTACTTGCTGAAGTGAGACAACCCGTTTAATGGAGTTTTTCAAAAATTTAGTTGCTTTACCAGAATACCCCTTTAACTGTTGTAGGAAGGCCCAAGGGTTTCTGGCCTCAGTGAGATAAGAACCGGTAATTTTGTGTGTCAGCGCCAGCTAGTGCTCGCTGACACTATTTTACTTAGTGTGTAAAGCCAATCCGGGCCGGTTTTTATTGGGAGCAGCCAAAGAGTAGGGTGGGTGGCTGTTCCCCACCAGGCCAGGTTTTGGGCTGGGGTTTAAAAACCCAGCCAGCAGCTCAGCTGGGTGTGGAATGAACCTCCAGGTGATAGTGGAGCTCTGTGTTTTGGATGCTGAGGAGTTCTGCCATACTGCAAGGCTGAGAGCTGCATTAGAGGTGCCAGCTGGAAGCCAGGCACCCTAAAGTCTGCTGTGCACTGCCAGGTGACGTGTTTTGAGTTCTGTGGACTTTTGACTTGTGAATTAACACAAGGACTTTTGATGTGTGAATTAACACGAGGGCCCTGCCAAGTATTGTGTGAATAAACACTGACTTAAGCTTTTCAACTGTGGTTTTGCCTCTGTATTGCATCCGCTTACCCTGCCTACCAGAGCAAATCCCTACACTGTACTAAACCACCACTAAACCATACAGGGATATAACCATTGACTTTCACCACCCTTGACAACAAAGATTTAACCCTTTAACCTCACCACTATGCCTAGACCTGCAGGTACGGTATTTATCTGTTAATCCCAGTAACTAAGCAGTGACCATGATTTTCTTTGTAGTTAAAGATATGTACAGTTAATTCAGGATAATACAGAATAGTCCTGCTTTACTTTTACAATTATATGGGCCTATGAGCTGAAATCGCCCAGCAGTCATTGCTGATTAATTCCTTGCATAAAAATCATTTCTAGGTGGTGTAATCGCTGCATCAGACACTGATCTCGATTAATAAATAATTTTTATTTTATACACTTAAATAGCACTGACATATTCCGCAGTGCTTTACAAACATTAGCATCAAGCTGTCCCCAATGGAGATCACAGTCTAAGGCCTCTTTCACACGGGTGTCAGGTGTGAGGGCCGGACAAGATGCGGGTGCGTTGCAAGAAAATGCGCGATTTTCTGCACGAGTGCTAAGCGTTTTAATGCGTTTTGCACCCATGTGAGAAACATCGGCATGTTTGGTACCCAGACCCGAACCTGGACTTCTTGACCAAAGTTGGGGTTTTGGATCGGTGTTGTGTAGATTTTTTATTATTTTCCCTTATAACATGGTTATAAGGGAAAATAATAGCATTCTTAATACAGAATGCTTAGTAAAATGTCCATTGGGGGGTTAAAAATAATAAACAAATTTAACTCACCCCATCCATTTGATTGCGTAGCGGATCTCCTCTTCCTTCTACTTTCTTCAGGACCTGGTTAAAGGATCTTTGATGATGCCACTGCACTCATCACATGGTCCATCACCATGTTGATGGATCTATTGATGGACCATGTGATGAGCGCAGTGACATCACCACAGGTCTCCTTTTTATCAAAAAAGAAAGAAGACATGCCAGGCTGAGCGTTCAAGTGGATTAAGGTGAGTTTTTTAATTTTTTATTAATTTTTTTAACCCCTCCATCACTATTTTACTAAGCATTCTGTATAAAGAATGCTATTATTTTCCCTTATAACTATGTTATAAGGGAAAATAATAAAGATCAGGTCCCCATCCCGATCGTCTCCTAGCAACCATGCATGAAAATCGCACCGCATCCGCACTTGCTTGCAGATGCTTGCGATTTTCACGCAGCCTCTCTAACTTCTATATGGCCTGCGTTGTGTGAAAAAACGCACAATATAGAGCTTGCTGCGATTTTCATGCAACGCACTAGTGATACCGCTCATGTACACAGCCCTATTGAAGTTAATTGGTCCAGAATCAGTGTGGGTGCAATGCGTTCACCTCACGCATTGCACCCGCACGGAATTCTCACTCGTGTGAAAGGGGCCTAAGGTTCAGTATGTTTTTGGAGCAAACATGGGGAGAACATAGAAACTCCATGCAGATTTTGTCCTTGGTCAGATTCGAATCCAGGACCCCAGCGCTGCAAGGCACCAGTGCACTACATTGTCACAAATGGCACAGCTAAGATGGCATATATGTGTCTGCCAATCATCCTGTTGACTATTTACAGTAACAATCAGTTGAATTGTGAATATATTTATCGACTCAGGAATGGATCACTCTGAGAGACCCAGCCTGTCTATATATTGCCCAGTTGTAGCAGAAGAAATGTATGTCCTGACAGCTTTCCGTGCTGAACAGATGGTTTCAAGGGTTAGAGAAGCCAGGCTAGCTTCCCTTTCAGGTTAAATTCAATTTTAAGATGAACACTATATATGATGCATATGCAACATGGTAACTGTTTTAAAAATCAAAACACTTTTTTTTTTATACATTGATTTTCCTTAAAAATACTTGTGTATTGGAATTCTACATAAATTGTCAGAGACTACTGCACTATGGTTAGGAATACTTACGAAATGAATGATAGTGATAGGTAATTAATAACTGCGGCTTATGGAAAACCAAGTGCAAAATATCAAATCATATTCAGTAATTAAATGGCATCCCATTAAGTGTCCCCTCAAGGCCTCAATTCATTTGTTCTAACTGATCTCTGACAAAAGAAATGGCAAAACTCTGACAAGTTTAAAAGTCATGTGAAAAGGCTTGCAAATTCTGAAGTCGTTAATAACAGCATGGGATAACCTTAGACAAAAATATCAGGTAGAACTGACAGTATTTACA
The DNA here is from genome assembly GCF_014858855.1 of Bufo gargarizans. NCBI lineage: Eukaryota > Metazoa > Chordata > Amphibia > Anura > Bufonidae > Bufo > Bufo gargarizans. The sequence goes on along the minus strand of NC_058083.1, from coordinate 224,485,989 downwards.
GGCATTCTGTGAACTTACTGTAAAATGATTTACTGCTGCTACACAAGACATTTTGGAAGTAGAATAAACTGGCATACACAGAAAATGCACAAGACAGGAGACAAGATTAAACTGGTGGAAAATAATGGCAAACAGCAATCTGTAATAACTCACAGAAAAACTGATTTTTTGCTCTAAATTAAAGGTGCCTGAAGACAGGCCAGAACAGATTTTTTTCTTTCACGTTCTAAAATTGCTATGCAACCCAACATGTCAGCAATCACCTGTAGTAGTCTACCTGTCAAGCTGCAATGCATATGTAATCATTTTTACAGAAAGTAGACATAATTCAGAGAATGACTTTTCGGATTTAATAGTAGGTTTGTATTATCCAACCAACTACAACAAGTGATATATGTTAAATTGATTTCAAGAGCTGAATGCTGACTATAATACATCAGACTGGGCTTAAATGCTTGCTGAACTTTTCCGATGTATCACAAACAGGCAGAACCAATGGGACTGCTACCAAATGAAATTTAAATAGCTTATATCATGGGTTTAAGGGAGCTACGACCTGCAGTAACTTCCAAAAAAGTGAAATATACAAATTATAATTATGTAAAGGAGTTGCCTAATCTTAGACTTTTAGAATTAGCTTTAATGAAGAGCATCTACGAAAAGTATTATGATGGAGCAACTGGCGCACTCATGCATTACATGGAAAGTTCATGAATGTCTCCATGTTTTCTTTCATTTCACGTACGGTGGAACAGCTGAACAATTCCACATTTGCTTCAATCTGATTGCTCATGGTTCCAGCTCTACGACATCTGATGATACACTTATTGGTCTAACCAAAAAGAAACAGTCCATTAGAGATGTCCCGAACTATTCGCCGGCGAACATCGCTTGTTCGCATTTGCCGTGGCGGGCGAACATATGCGATGTTCGGTCCGCCGCCTATTTGTCATCATTGAGTACACTTTGACCCCGTACCTCACAGTCAGCAGACACATTCCAGCCAATCAGCAGCATACCCTCCCTCCCAGACCCTCCTACCTCCTAGAAAAAAGCAAGGACAGCATCCATCTTAGATTCATTCGGAAGCTGCCGTGTTAGTGAGAGCAGGGACAGTGCAGCTGCTGCTGATTTAATAGGGAAATCGATAGCTAGGCCAGTATATTCAGTGTCCACTACAGTTCTGAAGGACTTATCTGATCTCTGCTGTAAGGACAGGGTCCTGACAGCACCCCAAAAGCCCTTTTTAGGGCTAGTACATCAGTCTGCTTCCCCCCCCCCTGTAATCTAATTGCAGTTGCCTGCCAGCGTGTATGTCAGGCCCACAGCATATACTGTGCCCACTTGCCCAGTGCCACCACTCATATCTGGTGTCACAGTAGCTTGCATTTAAAAAAAATCTCTTCTGGGGTGAGATTGCAGTCGGATACAACCAGTTTTAGGGAGTATTTAGTTGACATATAAGTACTTCCATTCATCCTTGATTCTGGGGTCAAATTGCAGTCTGATACAGTTTTGGGGTGTATTTATTTTATGTATACGTTTTCTATTCATTCTTGCTTTTGGGGTGAAATTGCAGTCTAATACAAAAAGTTTTGGGGTGTATTTATTTTATCTAGTACTTCCGTTCATTCTTGCTTCTGGGGTGAAATGGCGATCTGATACAACCAGTTTTGGGGTGTATTTAGTTAATATATAAGTACTTCCATTCATCCTTGATTCTGGGGTCAAATTGCAGTCTGATACAATTTTGGGATGTATTTATTTTATGTATATGTACTTCCATTCATCCTTGCTTTTGGGGTGAAATTGCAGTCTAATACAAAAAGTTTTGGGGTGTATTTATTTCATCTAGTACTTCCATTCATTCTTGCTTCTGGGGTGAGATTGCAGTCAGAAACAACCTGTTTTGGGGAGTATTCATTTTAACTATAAGTACTTCCATTCATCCTTACTTCTGGGGTGAAATTGCAGTCTCATACAGTTTTGGGGTGTATTTATTTTACATATAAATGCTTCCATTCATCCTTGCTGCTGGAGTGAAATTGTGGTCTGATACAACCGGTTTTGAGGAGTATGTAGTTGATAAATAAGTACTTCCATTCTTCCTTGCTTCTGGGATGAAATTGTAGTCTGATACAAACAGTTTGGGGTGTTTTTTTCTTATCTATAAATACATCCATTCATCCTTAATGCTGGGGTAAATTGCAGAATGATACTATTGCTCTTTTATGCTTGCAGTTAATTTTAGTTTACAGCATGTCGGACAGAAAGGTGACAGGCTCCTATAAGGGAATGGGCAGTGGCCAAAATGCTTCTGGAGTTGGCATTAGTACCAGCAGAAGAAGGGTGGGGGGGTAACAGCAGTCGCAGTGACATGCCAGAGCTGCCAGTGAGAGTGACATCAGTGACATGCAGACAGTAGTGGACGATGATGTGGCCGATCGCACGGGGGATTCGGGTGAACAGGGGGCTTCATGATCATCATCAGGAGAAGAGGGTGGCAGCTTGCGCATGAGGCAGCAGCTGAGCCAGCAGGGTGGTAGTGTGGCTCTGAGTTTGCAGGGTGGCAGCAGTGGGAGGTCAAGAGCCAAACGTGCACTGGGTAGACTGCCCGCTATGCAGGGGCCTACCTCTCCGGAAATAAGTAGCGGTGCAGGGGTTCACAAAGGCAGCTGTAGCAGGCAGTCTGCACAGAGTGGTGGGGGGGGAAATGCCATACTTGGTCGTGTGGCAATTTTTCATCAAGCCTCCGGAGGATGTCAGCATGGTCACTTGCAGAAACTGGGCAGAAGGTGAAGCGTGGCCAGGGTGCCAATGTAAACACATGCAGCATCACCATAAAGTGGAGCTAATGTAGTGGTACAGCCTGAGGAAGCAAACGCTGCATCACTCAGTGGCCCGCACCCCTATTCGTCAAGTCAATGCTCAACCACCTCAGCAGAAGAGAGCTGTGTTTCCCTCCCATCATCTACTGGTACTGATGCTTCTGTCCTTCCTCCTCCTCATCACTCAATTCGTAAGCAGCCAGAGGCAATTGCAGAAAGAAAACATTATGCATGCACTCATAAAACGGCGAAGAAGCTGAACGTGCTCCTGGCCAAGTTGCTGGTACTATAGTCCCTCCCTTTCCATGTGGTGGACTCTGCACCTTTTAGACAACTTATGGCTTCTGCTGGGTCAAGGTGGAGCCTCCCAAGTCATCATTACTCCAAAAAGGCAACGGCAAATTTGGTTCCTGCCCAGCCACACCAGCAACTTGGCCAGGTGACTGCACTGCCACCTCCATGTTCTACAGCAATTGATCCTGCGCCAATGTCCTCCTCTGCCTCCTCCTCCTCCACTTTGTCCTCCACCTCCACTGAAGGCACAATTCAGAGTGCTTCTCCAGCATACCACATGTGCAGGCACGGCGGCGTCACGCTGTTCTGCACTTAGTTTGCCTGGGCAAACAAAGTCACAGGGGAGGAACTGCTCCACATCCTCCATCAAGAAATCAAATCCTGGCTGTCTCCATGCCAACTGAAAATCGAAACCATGGTCACCGACAACGGGAAGATTATTGTGTCGGCATTGCGTCAAGGAGGGCTGAGCCATGCATGCTCCCTGCATGGCGTACGTGTGTAATCTGAAGTCTTCCACCTATCTGCAAGACATCCTAAAAATCGCTAGAAAACTGTGCATGCACTTCAGCCACTCTTACACTGCAAAGCACACCCTTGAGCTGCAAAGGCAGAATGGTGTTCCCCAACATCACCTGATATGCAACGTTTCCACCCGTTGGAACTCCATCCTCCACATGTTGAAACAACTATATGAGCAGAAGAAGGCAGTAAACGATTTCTTGATGAAGCAGGCGGACAGAAGCACTCCACTTTGTAACGATAGCCAGTGACAGCTCATGCGGGACACCTGCTGTTTGCTCAGGCCCTTTGAGGAGGCTACTTTATTTATCTGTTGTTAGGACAAGGGCATGAATGACATCATTCCACTGCTTCCTGGAACAGAAGCTGCTAATTCTGATTGGCCAGGGGACAGGAGACATGGCGCCTATATCTCACGCCCACATGAGCCATGTGGGGGCTGAACTGGAGGAGGAGGACATTCACACACAAGCAATTTATACAGAAATGGGTGGTTTTTCTGCAGAAGTCACAGGCGAGGAGGAGCAAGAGGAGGTAGAGGGTGGTGAGAAAGACCAGGTAGATGACCCCAACACACCCTGGCAGTATGCAGTGGAGATGGAGGCAGGGAGTCACTCTGAGTCATTTTCGCAAATGTCCCAATGCATGCTAATTTGCTTGTGCAATGACAGCTGAATTGTCACCATTTGGCAGTGGGATGACTACTGGCTCTTTACCATGTTAGATCCTCGCTACCACTCCAAAATGGGGGCCTTTTTTCCACCCCCTGAGAGGGAGGATATACTGATTTACTATAGAGACATCCTGTATAATCAGTTGGCCGCTGCCTATGTGTGCCATCGCCCATCTTCATGAAGGTCTGAATGGGGGGCCCTCTGCGCTCATGTTTCACTGCTATGGCTGCTGGAGGGGGGTGAGGGAGACAGGAAAAGTAGCAGCTCCATCAGCAACTTAAGTCTAGAGTCTCTGATGAGAACTTTTCTTCACCTGCCTATTGAAGAAACCACCCAACACCAGCAAGCATGCTATTGCCACCTCACCACTCTGTCAATGGGCCACTGTGTTGACTCATCATGCTGTTGCCACCTCACTACTCTGTCACTGGGCCACTGTGTTGACTCCTCATGCTGTTGCCACCTTACAACTCTATGACGGGGCCACTATTGCCCCTGTTAGGCCTTGCTGACATCACCATTTATTTTACCCTTCTTCTGATCTGTCAGAAAGATGAAAAATGAGAAACACAACAGATCCTCTCTTTGGAGCAGCAGTATATCATACTGTCCCTTTTTTGCATCAGGATTTGCTAGCAATGCTGAGGGATTACTGACCAAATGCTGATCATGTGACTATCAAAAGATAGGATCCTTTTTGGGGGGGGGGGGATGTTCTTATGACCGATCAGAAGAAGGGCAAAATAAATAGTGACGTCAACACAAACTTACTGCTGACACCCTCTCCACTCTGTCAGGGGGACACTACTTGTATCAGCGTGTAACAGAACAGGTTCTGTAGAAATCTCTGTGGAATCGGCTGGTGATGGTGTAAAAGGAGTGCGCTCTTTCACTTTACAGTAGAATCTTGGGCCACTGCATGGTTCTTTATACTTGGGGGTAACATTGAACTGTAAGGCTGAGTTCACAGTTGAGTAATTTTGGCCCCGTAACTGACCAAATAAGTGAAGTGTGAATTTATTCTAAGAGTGATGCCTCTCATCTGCATGTCATACTGACTCACAGTACTGTGAGCCACTATGCATGTTTCTGCAATGCACAGTGGTCTATACCAATATACAGGCTCACTGCAACCAGGAAATAGCAGTTTATTAATGCGATTCGTCACAAATACATTTGGATCGAATCACATCTTTTCGTGACATTCGGCATACTGTTTGAATTGAATTTTCTAAAAATTTGCTCATCTCTTACAGCAGTCATGCAGCCCAATTTGATGTAGCATGCGATGCATGGTCTAAGCACTGACAGGCTGACCCCCCCCCCCACTCTTTTAACAAGGCTGGCAGAACTCATACGTCTATTTGGAAATAGACGTATGGTCACTGTGCTGTAGCTCAGTTTCAGGGTGTTCCTATAACCTAGGACATCTTTATGTAGAACAACAATTCTTTTTTCAGATTCTCTGAGAGTTTTTTACCATGAGGTGCCATGTTGAACTTCCAGTGACCATTATGAGACAATGTGGGAATGATAACGCCAAATTTAACACCCCTGATCCCCATTTACACCTTGTAACACCAACATGTCACATGACATTCTGGAGGGAAATGGCTACTTGGGCGCAATTTGGCCATTTTCAGTTCGGAGTGTACTCACTTTTGTTGCCAGCGGTTTAGACATCAATGGTTGTGTGTTAAGGTATTTTGAGGGAAGACTAGATTTACATGTTATACAAGCTGTACACTGACTACTTTACATTGTATCAAAGTAACATACCTACAGTGTTGTCCCTTGAAAATACAGGGAGTGCAGAATTATTAGGCAAGTTGTATTTTTGAGGATTAATTTTATTATTGAACAACAACCATGTTCTCAATGAACCCAAAAAACTCATTAATATCAAAGCTGAATATTTTTGGAAGTAGTTTTTAGTTTGTTTTTAGTTTTAGCTATTTTAGGGGGATATCTGTGTGTGCAGGTGACTATTACTGTGCATAATTATTAGGCAACTTAACAAAAAACAAATATATACCCATTTCAATTATTTATTTTTACCAGTGAAACCAATATAACATCTCAACATTCACAAATATACATTTCTGATATTCAAAAACAAAACAAAAACAAATCAGTGACCAATATAGCCACCTTTCTTTGCAAGGACACTCAAAAGCCTGCCATCCATGGATTCTGTCAGTGTTTTGATCTGTTCACCATCAACATTGCGTGCAGCAGCAACCACAGCCTCCCAGACACTGTTCAGAGAGGTGTACTGTTTTCCCTCCTTGTAAATCTCACATTTGATGATGGACCACAGGTTCTCAATGGGGTTCAGATCAGGTGAACAAGGAGGCCATGTCATTAGATTTTCTTCTTTTATACCCTTTCTTGCCAGCCACGTTGTGGAGTACTTGGACGCGTGTGATGGAGCATTGTCCTGCATGAAAATCATGTTTTTCTTACCTTGCAGACTTCTTCCTGTACCACTGCTTGAAGAAAGTGTCTTCCAGAAACTGGCAGTAGGACTGGGAGTTGAGCTTGACTCCATCCTCAACCCAAAAAGGCCCCACAAGCTCATCTTTGATGATACCAGCCCAAACCAGTACTCCACCTCCACCTTGCTGGCGTCTGAGTCGGACTGGCGCTCTCTGCCCTTTACCAATCCAGCCATCTGGCCCATCAAGACTCACTCTCATTTCATCAGTCCATAAAACCTTAGAAAAATCAGTCTTGACGTTTCAGCTTGTGTGTCTTGTTCAGTGGTGGTCGTCTTTCAGCCTTTCTTACCTTGGCCATGTCTCTGAGTATTGCACACCTTGTGCTTTTGGGCACTCCAGTGATGTTGCAGCTCTGAAATATGGCCAAACTGGTGGCAAGTGGCATCTTGGCAGCTGCACGCTTGACTTTTCTCAGTTCATGGGCAGTTATTTTGCGCCTTGGTTTTTCCACACGCTTCTTGCGACCCTGTTGACTATTTTGAATGAAACGCTTGATTGTTCGATGATCACGCTTCAGAAGCTTTGCAATTTTAAGAGTGCTGCATCCCTCTGCAAGATATCTCACTATTTTTGACTTTTCTGAGCCTGTCAAGTCCTTCTTCTGACCCATTTTGCCAAAGGAAAGGAAGTTGCCTAATAATTATGCACACCTGATATAGGGTGTTGATGTCATTAGACCACACCCCTTCTCATTACAGAGATGCACATCACCTAATATGCTTAATTGGTAGTAGGCTTTCGAGCCTATACAGCTTGGAGTAAGACAACATGCATAAAGAGGATGATGTGGTCAAAATACTCATTTGCCTAATAATTCTGCACGTAGTGTATATAATACATTTTTTACATAAATGTACTGTATGTACAATAATTACAGAACTATAATCTCATAATGCTATTCACAATAAACCTTCTTTGCCTTATCATTTTATTGGTTTAGTTCTTGTTAGCATTCTGACTTTCTGACCTAGCTTGATACAGAAGCTAATTAATATATGTATAAAAGTATAAAATATATAAGTAAAATTATGTATAAAAATATATATCAATGTGATAAACTGTAGACTGTATTGGAGAGTATCTAAAATGTATATTGTTTAACTCTCTATTGTACACTGTTAGGTGTTTACTGTTCATAAATATCATACAGAATATACAATTACTTCAACTCACATTTTGTAGCCCAGTAAATGCCTTTTTTTGCAAGTTGAAGAACAGTTCTTAAGTAGATAATCCACTTATCAAACCCCACAGCTTTATCAATTAAAATTGATTTCTTTGTTAACAGATTTTGAGATCCTTTGAGGAGAATTGATATCTTCTTAGAAAGTTTACAATCTTCGTAATTGCATTAGTTTTAATTTGGACAAATCAAGGCACACATTTAAAGCAAAACTTTTCAGTGCCTCTTAACTGTTTTAAATGCAACGTGAACAAACCTGTGGAGATTAGTACTTAAAGTGATCCTCTCAGGTGATTTCTCACCTGATGACTCATATGGTAGCAGGATTTTATAGATAGGGAGAAGCTGTGATATATAGATTTATGTGGTTTGTAGCAGCATTTCTGAGTAACAAAGTATATCCTGAAATTCTGTACACAGAAAGCTGCATTTGAAACTTAAAAAAAAGGGGCATGTCGACAGTGGCGTATGGGCGTTGCAAGGGCAGGACCTCTACCCTGACTAATTCATCCGTATTTATGCCAAAAATTCATTAATATTTATCCCAGAAATCCAACCTGCTGTAGATTTCATTCCAGTGCCCAGATAGCCTTAGGAGGCAGCTTATTTATGAGGAGGCCTGCAACTTGTCATAAATCACATCAATCCTCCGGCAGCACCAACCAATCAATTCTGACGTAGCAGACACTTATCTTGATGAATCAGGGCCTTAGTTTCCTTTTTTCCTGTCAAAGGTTATTTTAGGAACACTGATCATAAAGTGATGACAACCTACATTTAACATCCTACCTTTATCTGAAGCCTTTATATCAGAGAACATCTCAAAATTATTGCTGCTCACAACACAATTTTATCTGCTGAAATATGTGCTTAGATTCTAGAACTATTAAATAATACTTGAAGTTTAAATTAATGGTATAAGTAGGGATGTTGTTTCATTTACCCCTAAGTGTGACTACCTGAAGTGGCATACCTTATGTAATAATTAGGATATTTTTCATTATGACGGGGCAAGTGGTGGCTGAGAAGTGCGTCAGTTTACATTACCATTCATATCTTAAAGGGACAAAATTTACATAGGGTTTATACTAGGGGCATAGCTTAAAGCTCATGGGCCCTGGTGCAAGAGTTCAGCTTGACCCCCCCCCCCCCCTTCCTCCCTGAGGATAGATCTTCAATAGTAAAAAGCGGACAACCCCTTTAAGACATACTTGGAAAATATTATATACTGCTCTACAAATCATACAGGGGAATACAGCATCACATATGTACCTCTTACATCCAGTGACATCTCTCTTTTAAAAGATATTTTCTTTCCTCAACTTCTCCTTTCAGGTCAGACTGTCATGATTTATTTCAGCCATCTCTCCTCCCGACAGAGTTTAACATATAGTCATCTTAGTTTCCTACCTTTCCATCATTCTCTCACCTTCTTAACACCCCATTCTACCACCTCTAATACTGTGCTGTTTCAAACTGCAGAGACCGTCGGTAATTAAAGGCTTTAGATGCCGTGATCAAGTGAGATCACAGCATCTAAATGCACAAAAAAACAGAAGCTCGCGCTTCCAGACTTTCTACCGACACCCCCTGCGATCAATGAGGGCATTAGTAGTTGCGCTGAAAACTATGAGCCTCGCTGACGAGGCTGATAGTGTTCATTCTGCAATTCTTATTTTCGCCAGCAGATGGCATGCCAGAATAAGAAATTAGCGATTTTCAGTCTAAACGCGATTTAAAAAAAATCATTGATAGTACAAAATGAAAAATTTTAAAACATACTTAATAGGCTCATATATGAGCTTCAAAATGATCACAAACATTTTTTAAAAAATGTCAAAATAAATAAAAAAATAAAAAAATCACCCCCCTTTCCGTATAATTAAAAAATAAATACCTAAATAGCAATAAATATAAACATCATGGATATCACCGCAACCTAAAATGCCCATACTATTAAATATGGTGTAATAGAAAAAAGGGTCAAAATGGCCAATTTGAAATTTTTTCATTGCTTCTCAAAAAAATGTAATAAAATGTGATCAAAAAGTCACGCAATTCAAATTCCACCCCATTTAGATTTTTTTTCCCACTTCCCACTGCATTTTATACCATAAATAATGGTGACATTAAAAAGAACAACTTGTCCCATTAAAAAAAAAAGCCCTAAGACAGCTATGTGAACAGAAATATAAAAGTTATGGCTCAAGGAATATAGGGAAGAAAAATGAAAGCGCAAAAAGAAGCAACCTCTGGTAGTGAAAGGGTTAAGGAATACACTGTAATTGAGAGAGTGTATAGTAAACGTCTGATGCTGACAACTGTTTTTTTTTTAAATAAAATAAATGGAACTGAACGGTTTGTTTAGTTATTTATATAAATGCTGTGCTGAATTGTGTGAAACATTCACCTGAAAGTTATTGCAAGGGACAAGCGAACCTCATATTTTGAAGTTCGTGTTTGGGATGGGGTATATGCTGAATTGCGGTATGGATTCCGTTACCACAGACCATAAAGCAATTTCATGACAGAATGCATAACAGAATGCCTTTAGAGACATTCCGTTATTCATTCCGTCATATTAGAAGTCTATGGTCTGCATAACGGATCTGTCCAGTTTCCGTTATGCAGGAGAGGACTCCAGCATAACGAAAACTGGACGGATCCGTTATGCAGGCCACAGACTTCTATTATGACGGAATGAATAACGGAATGTCTCTAAAGGCATTCTGTTATGCATTCCGTCATGGAATTGCTTTATGGTCCACGGTAACGGAATCCATACCGCAATTCAACATATACCCCAACCCAAACTTCAAAATATCAAGTTCGCTCATCCCTAGTTATTACTATAAAATAATTATATTTTGCAAGTAATGCATGTTAAAGCAGCCATTACTGTAAAAGTGCCAGGCTTTCAAAAGAACATGAAATTTTCATGAACTTTAAGCCCATATGCTTTGCTTGACATTTATTTTTTTGCCAGTTTTTCAATCATATATAATCCTTTTTTGGAAATCTAATCAAAGAAATCTGTCAGAGAATCACTTTTATCAATAAACACTCAGATGTATCATCAAAGTAAGAAAATTAGCTACAGATCTGAGCAAGTAAAATAATATACTCCCACAACAGAAGATTACCTTCTGATTACGATTGTTGATGAAATAAAATACACACATACAATGTATTGAACCTCATATAATCCACACTTGCAAAGCCACTATGAATTATTTTATGGTAAAAATGAGCATTATTAATTTATTTATTTCATGGTATTTTTTTGTAGACTATTCTATTAAGGTGCATTGAATTAAAAGCTTATGAAACAAATACTGTGTATCTACTTGCAGCAGATGGTGTCTTGTGGCATGTGCAAATTGGTCTCAGTGGTAATTAATTCATTTAGCTTCCGATATATATCCACTCATCACCAACATTGCAGATCAACAATGAAAAAGCGCATACTTCAGTCTAGTTACTGAAGCTTTTTATAGACCGCTATATAATAATATACACCTTAAAAAAGTGTATATTATTAATAATAATAATAATAATTAGGGATGAGCGAAGCGAGCTTCAGATCTTTTCTCACAAAACTTCGGTTTAATGCTATCATCTCTGTACAGCATTAAAATGTATGGCCTCCGACAAGGCGAAGTGAGTTATGTTTGATTTTTAAACTGAAAATCCATTTTAAAACTTGGATCTGAACTCAGCTTCGGTTCCGACTGGTACCTTGGAACCAAAACTGAGTTTGGATCCAAGTTTTAAAATGGTTTTTCAGTTTAAAAATCAAAAACAGAAGTTATTCTCCGAAGTCTCATAAGATTTCAGGAATAATTGACTTTGCCTCATCGGGGGCCACACATTTTAATGCTGTACGGAGATGGATCTTCGTACAGGATTAAATCGAAGTTTTGAGCTAATTGACTTCGGATCTAGGATCAAAAGTTTGCTTTGCTCATTAATAATAATAATAATAATAATATTTCTACTGTATTTGATAATTGTGCACACTATTTAAAGACTCACATTGCAGCTCCTGAACAATGTAGTTTTAAATCATACCTCTGGATATTTCACAAGCAAAGTGAAAAGAATAGACTTATGCAAAGGACCATATTATGGCTTACTTTTGTATGTAGCTATAATAGGTTTTCCATATGAGCCCACACCGTACCTCTATATTTATGATTCCAACAGTGAAAAATATGCTCAATTAGACTTCATGAGATGATTTGTCAAAGCATGTATAGCAGTTTTCTGCCATAAAAAAGCCACATGTTTTTCGCTTGGGTGGGAATAATGAGTGCCATTATCCATTCAGTCCATGTAAAGATAATTAACATTGTAAATTTTTAATACATCTTGTAATAGAATAATACCTCTTTATTTACTCATGAAACACCTCCTCCCCTTCATACCTGGCAATTGTGCATAACTGTGGGCAACTTCAGAAACCCAGCACTCACTGAAAAATATAAACAATTTTGCACAAAATTTGTCAAAACTTAGACTAAGGGCTCATGCACACGACAGTATTGCTTTTTCAGTGTTTTGCGGTCCGTTTTTTACGGATCCATTGTTCCGTTTTTTGTTTCCGTTGTGTTTCCGTTTCCTTTCCGTTTTTCCGTTCCGTTTTTCCGTATGCCATATACAGTATACAGTAATTACATAGTAAAAATTGGGCTGGGCATAACATTTTCAATAGACATACGGATGCATTTCCGTATCCGTTCCGTTTTTTTTGCAGACCCATTGACTTGAATGGAGCCAAGCACCGTGATTTGCGGACAAGAATAGGACATGTTCTATCTTTTCACGGCACGGAAATACTGAAATACTGAAACGGAATGCACACTGAGACAATTCAGTATTTTTTGCTGAACCATTGAAATTAATGGTTCAGTATATGTTCCGCATACTGAACTACAAAAACTGCCAGTATACTGAACGCAAAATACTGTCATGTGCATGAGCCCTAAGGGATGATGTTTTGAAGTGCAGGAATGCATAGAGACTGTAAGATGCACATTTGAAAAAGATGGGGGAGAGATGGTTCCTGTCTGCATACACACAAATGTATGCATAAAGACTAAGGGGGTTATTTATTAAGACCGGCATTTTAGACGCTGGTCTTAACCCTTGCACTGGATAAGGATGTGGCGAATTTATGTAGAGGCATCGTCACATTCACTCCGGTTCTAAATGCAAGCCAGCTTCCTTGCTGGATCAAATTTAGACCGTTTTCTACGCCTAAAACAGGAATAGAAAATGATAAATGAGACGGGCTTGCCGGCCCATCCCCTTCCCCATGCCTCCTTTTTTAGACCTGGCGTGAGCAGGAAAAAGTGTCAGATTGCGTAGAAAATAATTTCTCCCCAATCTGTGAAAGAAAACTGCCATATATCAGGTCATAAATGTCCCCCTAAGTTCTCCTGCTGAACATATAGGGGGAGATTTATCAGGACTTATATTTCCTATGCTAGCCTTGATCTGATTTGCTCTGGTGTGAGATGTGAATAATTTATTTAAGAGCTGCCTCTCAGTAAATTAGGATGCGTATCTTGGGCATTCATGCACCAGAAACTTAAATATGCATATGATAGCTATGTGATGGTGCAGATTTCAGCTTTAATTTACAGAGTAAATTATAGTAAATATGCAGGCTCATATTTTTCTGTCTACTTTGAAAAGTGGTGACTAGGGCAAAAAGGGTAAATTATAGCAAAAATATGGAGTGTACCATAGTTTTTGACTTTTTATGGCACAGAAAGTGTATAAAAGCTTTGAGAAACCACCCTATAATCTTTAAATAAGGATTATACCATCTCACCCCACTGCTTGATTGAAAGTAGCACTTCTCAGTCTTTTCAGTGTAAAATCTTAGACATAACACACTGCTGATGGGATGGAAGAAGAAGGGTAATCTGAAGACAAGCTGTTAGTTCTCATGTTTAATGAAGAAGCAGACTGCCACTGGAAGAACACTGGAGGCTGACACAGGACAATGATTTAGAACTGTGAGAGAATATCATATAAGTTAGTTTGCTCCCGTCTCCCTTAAGGGACTTTGCGCATGAAAACAGATGGAGATGCACACAGTGGGCAATGTGGCTTAGAGCATCACTATTACTCATGTATACTCATATGTTGGCTTATTCTGAAAACTCACCTGAAATTATAGAGAATTCTTAAATTGAGGCATTCTAAATTGAATCACTTGGTGTATACCACTATTTATTTTGTTCCTTTGGTATAATATAACGTTATTCAAAACTTTAAACTGTAGTTACCTGTATCTATCTATCCATCATCTCAATTAGATTTATTAAAAAAAAGATTTTTAATGACTTTATGTTTCAGTCAAATATCTGCTGGATTAGGAGTCACTCAGTTAGTGGTTAAAATAACAGAATGGTGAGATAAATGTGCTTTATCTTCATAAAGTTCGAGGATGGTACAATATTGGCAAAAATTGGTAAAATGCTATGTTAATTTGACAGTAGTAGGTCTCTCCATTTTTCCATTTTTATATTTTTTATTTTATTTTGTGATTATTATATTTCACACGATCCATCTAGAAATATTTTTATTCTTAAAAGTTAGATACAGAAGTTTTACTTCCTTCTGGTGTCTGCTATATAAGGTAGGTCATTTGCTGCCCAGTAATTTAGTTGAACAGACCTTTCTTTAAAAAGCAAAGTGTTTTAAAATCTTCTAATTCAGGTTGACATCCACCAGAGTGAGCTGGATTAGGTAATAAGCTCAATAAAAAAAAAAAGTTCTGAATAATATAAATAATGCATTCAATAAATGTCAGCGCTACACTGGAACATATGTCCTTTTGCATGGAAATCTACGTTTACAGAGAAGCTAAAGTACACTTCAAATAAAAAGAAAAAAAGTTGAAGTAAAGAATGGCAAACACAAGTCAAAAGTAGATCTTGGAAATGTACTCAAGTGTCTAAAATTTAAAAAGCATAACTTATATATGATTTTCAAACGAAGGAGCAAGCTTTTTGATTATCACAAGTAACGTGCATTTTCTCATGCTCTGCTTTCTATAAGAAGTTCTATTTAAAACTCATAACAATACACCTCTGTGGTATTAGACTGGTCTGTTAGAATGTAGACTTTATATCTAGAGTTAGATATTTTAAATTAGGTACCTTTATAAGTATCATATAATTTTGTAGTGAATAAAAACTTACAGTGAAGTTACTTAACAGTACAGTATAAAGCTTCCTTTATATATTTCATACAAGATGAAGAACAACCAGAAACTTTACCTGCCTATTTGAAGTCTTCCATACTTTCTGAATAGGTAGGCTCCTTTTGGTGTGATGAATTTCCTGCTTCCTCACATCCAACAGAGCTGTGAATGACACCCTGTGCCAATCAAATGTCCGCAGTTTAATTTCTCCCTCTATTCCACCTCCGCCCACTATATGATATTCCTTTGTTACTACAGTTTACATTTTTGGGGACCAAAACGTTTCTGATTGCATGCACTCCACCTCATGATAGGAAAAAGAAGGGCTAATGGCAATGCAATGTTACAGTAATTACTCTGAGAATTAAAATTAAAATTACTATTAAAGGGGTTGCCCCATGGAAAATATTCTACATTTTTTAAACCAACGCCTGGATCTGAATGCATTTCTAATCAAAAATAATTAAATACTTAGTATAGCCATTGAGTTAGTCTTTAACCACTTCCCATCTGGGCCATTTGCCCCCTTCCTGACCAGGCCGAATTTTGCAAATCTGACATATCTCACTTTATGTGGTAATAACTTTGAAACGCCTTTACTTATCCAAGTCATTCAGAGATTATTTTCTCGTGACACTTTGTATTTCATGATAGTCATAAATTTGAGTCAATATATTTCACCTTTATTTATGAAAAAATCCCAAATTTACTAAATATTTTGATAAATTCACAATTTTCTAAATTTCAATTTTTCTGCTTTTAAAACAAAAAGTGATACCTCATAAAATATTTATTACTTAACATTCCCCATATGTCTACTTTATGTTGGCATCATTTTGGAAATGTCATTTTATTTTTTTAGGATGTTAGAAGGCTTAGAAGTTTAGAAGCAATTCTTAAAATTTTTATGAAAATTTCCCAAACCCACTTTTTAACGACCAGTTCAGGTCTGAAGTCACTTTGTGGGGCCTACATAGTGGATACCCCCATAAATGACCCAATTCTAGAAGCTACACCCCTCAAGTTACTTAAAACCTAGTTTGCAAACTTTGTTAACTCTTTAGGCGTTCCACAAGAATTAATGGAAAATGGAGATCAAATTTTAAAATTTAACTTTTTGGGCAGATTTTCCATTTTAATCCAATATTTTCTTTAACACATCGATGGTTAACAGCCAAACAAAACTCAATATTTATTACCCAGATTCTGTGGTTTACAGAAACACCCCACATGTGGTCATAAACTGCTGTATGGGCACACGGCAGGGCGCGGAAGAAAAGGAACTCTACATAGTTTTTAGATGCCATGTCACATTTGAAGCCCCCCTGATGCACCCTTACAGTAGTAACTCCAAGAAGTGACCCCATTTTGGAAACTAGGGGATAAGGTGCCAGTTTTATTGGTACTATTTTTGGGTACATATGATTTTTTGATCATTCATTATAACACTTTATGGGGCAAGGTGACCAAAAAATTGGTTGTTTTAGCACAGTTTTTAGCATTCACCAAAATTATTATGGTGTTTATCGGACTGAGTCGATCATGTGATATATTTATAGATCCGACCGTCACGGACGCGGCAATACAAAATATGTCTATTTAATTTTTTCTATTTTTAACATTTTTTTATTCCTTACTTGGGGATTTTTTTTTTTACATGTGAAACTTTTTTATTTTTTTAACACTTTATTTTTACATTTTTTATTTTACACTTTTCGTCCCCCATAAGGTCATACAAGACACTTTTTTTTTTCAGCTGTTGAATTCTCCGATAACTGGGGCTGACATAGTAGCCCCAGTTACAGGAGAAATACACCCCCCCAGAGAGACTGTACAGCGCAATACAGAGCTGTACAGCCTCAGTGTAGGGCGTATCGAGGTCTCTGAAAGACCTCCTGCACTCTCCGGTCCTGGCGATCACAAGACCGGCTCTGCATACACAGCGCTCAGTGAGCGCTGTGTATGCAGTGATCCAGAAGGCAGGGACACCTGGGCACTGTCCCTGCCTTCTCTCTAAGTTGCCCTGCTGTCACTGACAGCGGGCAACCCGAGCAGCAGCTGCACGATTAGCGTGCAGCTGCAGTTTCTGAATGGAAGTTCTGAAACGTCCATTCAGAAATAGAGAACCACCTCCCGGACGTTTTTAGTCTATGGGCGGATGGGAGGTGGTTAAAAATATATCTACATAGATCACCTGCTGTATGTCCTTTTTCTTATATCTTTGTCCACCTCAGTACATGCTCAGTTTCATCCTCCAACTGTTACCATCCATATCTACTGTTAGAAGCTGTGACAGGTACATAGAGAGATCAGCAGCAGAAATGACACTCGCCCTGAGAAAGGACATGCCTCTGAATTGCCAGTTTTAAAAGAATCAATTGGATGAATGAATGGGGAGATCTTTGGAGTTATGTGAGGTACTGTACAGGGCTGGTTTTAGCTTTATTAGAAATTTCCATTTACTAAATGATTTTTATTTTTTTCATGTATCATCTAATAGGCTATTTAAGTATCCTGTGTACATTAGAGATGAGCACATTTCTTGAAATTAATTTTGTGTCCAACTCGGCAAATTTTTTCAAAGAATTGTGTTCAAACCTGAATTTATTCTACATACATCAAATATGCTTCAACTGTCCTGAAAAATAGTATATGACACAGTATATGACACTCTGACGTCTCCTAGGACTGAGATTTTTTATATGAAAAGATGCATCTCTTTTTGTTAATTTTTTATGAATTTTTGCTCTTTCACCCCCCTTCTCTTTTAAGCTCTTGAACGCAAGGCTAGAAATAGCAAACCATGTCAGAGTGACAGTGACATATATAGCTATGGGTAAATGCCTGATTGACTGTATCAACAAACAGCATGTTTAAAAAACACTGTGCCATTGCATGTGTTATTCTTTTTAATATTAGAATGATATGGAACATGATAGTAGGCAGGCAGAAAGCAGTAGTGGCATGATGGGGCACTGTCAGCATTGGATAATCTATTCACTATTCACTGGCCTCATCTGTAGGAGTGTGAAAATCCTCATAGATCCATATCAGATTCAGTTTGACAAAAGTGATATTTTTGCACACTGGCAACTTTGTCCATTCGGGTGTCACGATGCCCACTGCTGAACTGAAAACCCGCTCTGAGGTGACACTGGATGCTGGACAACACAGAACAGAGAGAGAATATTGGACCAGTTTGGACCATTGTTCCAGTGCAGATAGGACTAAACCTGGTTGCTGAGGCAGTATGTCTTTGTTTGCTGATTTGCATGGCCCTGAAATGACTCTTGTGACAGCAGAAAATGGGTGAGGTGAATAATTGTGTCGGGGGGGGGGGGGGGGAGGTGTTATAGAAGCGCCTCACATTTAGACATGCTGGCAACAGGAAGCCTGCTCACCACAAGCTGTGGCAAGTTGCATACACAGTGTTTTCTAGTAATAAAGCAATTTGGCAAAGCATTTTGCTTTGATAGCGAGGGTCTAAAGGCATGGCTATCGAGTAATCTTCGCATTGGGTGATGGTTATATAATCAAGCAAGCATACAGCTTTTTTTGCCTTTCTGGTGCCAGTTCTTTCCAGTTCCACCTCCCACTGAGATTATTGGTTATAAAGTCCAGTGTCATCATCAGCCATCTGCTCTTCCTCCACCACCAACTCCTCCTCCTACAGTGGTAGCTCCTCATCCTTTTCATCCTCCTCTATGGAACTTTCTCGGTGTGGGTTGTCAACAGTTACAGGGTGGCCAGCAATATGCATAATCATTTCTTCTTCTGCCATCCCTGTTGCATCAGCATGAGCGCCTTCTCTTCGATAAATACCTGGGGGATAATATTATTGATTCTGAAGTTGTGCCTTCTGACAACTCCGATGACCTCTTCAAAGGGCCTGAATACGCAACACTTGTCTCTGATGATGTGTCCCTGACCTCAAAACAATGCAGGCTCCATGAGTGAAATTATTCTCTGCTTTATGCTGCTCATAGAGATGCTGCATTATATGGAAAGTGGAATTCCGAGTTGGACATTGCACATCAAGCAGTGAAATGGCTGACCACTCTGTCACTGTAAATCCAGGAGGGCATTCCTTGTTACATAAGAATGGTTGAAGTGTGAGGACTATCTCCTGAACATAGTCAGCACCCTCTGCAAGCCAGTGTACCTTTTCAAAAAGTGTTGCTCGACTAAATTGATCACATAGGCCATGCAGGGAGCATGTGATAATTCTCCAAAATGCAGGGTGGCCACAATGTTCCTGCCTTTGTCACTGACCACCTTTCCTTTGGAGTTGGCAGGGAGACAGCCAGTGGGATGTTTTCTGCTTGATGCACTTTAGCAAATGACCGGTTATGTGGGTACTTTTGCCCAGGCTAATCAGCATCTAACACAAAATGGCTATGCTTCACTTTACATATATGATAGGGGTAGTGGGAGTGACATGCTGCCCTGCTTCTTTTAGGAAAAGAGAATGCCCATAGAGGATTACCTGGAGGAGTTGGGTTAGTGCCTGGCGTGAAAAGCAGACCGACAAAAGTGTGAAGGTGTCAACCTGGCCTTTTTGCTGTGGTGCTGCCTAGCCATGCTCACGCAAAACATTGGCCCAGTGGGTCGTTAAAGACATTTACTCTCCCTGTCCATAATAATTGCTTCATGTATCCACAGTGCCGTACATCTTGATGCTTAGTGAGAATTGCAAGGAGAGGCAGATGTTCTCCTCCACTTTAGAGTACAAGGCAGGGATTTCATTTTTGAGGAAATAATGGTGGCCACGTATCTCCAGCTAGGCTGAGCACACACCATTAGCTCCCTGAAGGCCGCAGAATTGCTGATGATGGAGCGGAGGAGGAGGAAGAGTTTGAGCAGGAGAAGCATCAACTTTTGACAATGATGACAAGGACACTGTACTGCACATGGAGGAGGCCTGGCTGCCACAAAGGAGGCAGGGAGAAGGACTCTCTTGTTCAACTTGCAAGTTATTTTTTCCCACAGGGTCTGAGGCTTCATGTGTGGCATTAGAACTGTGATGTGTACATTTGTGTTTCAACACCTATGGCTTATTATAATCCTGCATATCTTGCACAGGGCAATGCTGTTATATTCTGGCAGTATGGAGAAAAACTGCAAGACGGAAGATCCTCACACAATCCACATAAGGCTTGCAACAGCACCCTGATCTGGCTGCTAGTGAGTACTGAGCTTGGCTTAGTTCTGGCACTGTTTTAGCCTGTGTCCACAGTATCGGTGGCATCAGACATTCCTAAAGCAGATGTGCCCCCGCGGTTTTTAGATCCTGTCCTGATCCTGCTATATGCAATCATGGGTTCCTAACCACCCTCCCTATCCCCTTCTCTGTATTTGCCCCAAGTTTCACTGTTGCTACTAGGGATGAGCGGCAGGGGCAATATTCAAATTTTTATTATTTCTTGAACATTTTGTAGAATAGTTGTCATATATTCAAGAATTCGCTATTATTTTCTTGATTGCAAAAATCGGCAATGTAATTTTTCACGTAAAGCGCGCGCAATACAGGCGTGGGTCACTTTTGCTACATTTTCCAAGCTAGAAGTTTCCTGAAACTGAAGAAAAGGGTTGGCATGGCAGAACAATAAAAATGACTTTACAGGGAGTGCAGAATTATTAGGCAAATGAGTATTTTGACCACATCATCCTCTTTATGCATGTTGTCTTACTCCAAGCTGTATAGGCTCGAAAGCCTACTACCAATTAAGCATAATAGGTGATGTGCATCTCTGTAATGAGAAGGGGTGTGGTCTAATGACATCAACACCCTATATCAGGTGTGCATAATTATTAGGCAACTTCCTTTCCTTTGGCAAAATGGGTCAAAAGAAGGACTTGACAGGCTCAGAAAAGTCAAAAATAGTGAGATATCTTGCAGAGGGATGCAGCACTCTTAAAATTGCAAAGCTTCTGAAGCGTGATCATCGAACAATCAAGCGTTTCATTCAAAATAGTCAGCAGGGTCGCAAGAAGCGTGTGGAAAAACCAAGGCGCAAAATAACTGCCCATGAACTGAGAAAAGTCAAGCGTGCAGCTGCCAAGATGCCACTTGCCACCAGTTTGGCCATATTTCAGAGCTGCAACATCACTGGAGTGCCCAAAAGCACAAGGTGTGCAATACTCAGAGACATGGCCAAGGTAAGAAAGGCTGAAAGACGACCACCACTGAACAAGACACACAAGCTGAAACGTCAAGACTGGGCCAAGAAATATCTCAAGACTGATTTTTCTAAGGTTTTATGGACTGATGAAATGAGAGTGAGTCTTGATGGGCCAGATGGATGGGCCCGTGGCTGGATTGGTAAAGGGCAGAGAGCTCCAGTCCGACTCAGATGCCAGCAAGGTGGAGGTGGAGTACTGGTTTGGGCTGGTATCCTCAAAGATGAGCTTGTGGGGCCTTTTCGGGTTGAGGATGGAGTCAAGCTCAACTCCCAGTCCTACTGCCAGTTTCTGGAAGACCCCTTCTTCAAGCAGTGGTACAGGAAGAAGTCTGCATCCTTCAAGAAAAACATGATTTTCATGCAGGACAATGCTCCATCACACGCGTCCAAGTACTCCACAGCGTGGCTGGCAAGAAAGGGTATAAAAGAAGAAAATCTAATGACATGGCCTCCTTGTTCACCTGATCTGAACCCCATTGAGAACCTGTGGTCCATCATCAAATGTGAGATTTACAAGGAGGGAAAACAGTACACCTCTCTGAACAGTGTCTGGGAGGCTGTGGTTGCTGCTGCACGCAATGTTGATGGTGAACAGATCAAAACACTGACAGAATCCATGGATGGCAGGCTTTTGAGTGTCCTTGCAAAGAAAGGTGGCTATATTGGTCACTGATTTGTTTTTGTTTTGTTTTTGAATGTCAGAAATGTATATTTGTGAATGTTGAGATGTTATATTGGTTTCACTGGTAAAAATAAATAATTGAAATGGGTATATATTTGTTTTTTGTTAAGTTGCCTAATAATTATGCACAGTTATAGTCACCTGCACACACAGATATCCCCCTAAAATAGCTAAAACTAAAAACAAACTAAAAACTACTTCCAAAAATATTCAGCTTTGATATTAATGAGTTTTTTGGGGTCATTGAGAACATGGTTGTTGTTCAATAATAAAATTAATCCTCAAAAATACAACTTGCCTAATAATTCTGCACTCCCTGTATATGCAGATAGAGGGCTCCAATATATTTGCGATTGCGCTAATCGGCCATTAATGATGCGCATATTTTGGAGCAATACGCGAAACTTCACATTTTAGCACGTCGCTACATATTACTGATTGGTGCACTATGTATTGTTGTGACATCAAAGCACTATGTCTGTAGCATGTATGTATGGACAGCAGAACCTATTATCACACTACATAACACACTGCACTGCAACAGCTACACTATATCAGGATATAACATACACTGACTACCTCCCGCTAACTATCTGGATTATATATATAAGCTTTAAGCTATCTAACTATCTATCTAATCTAATGAGTGGAAAGCACAGAACATAGCAATGACACTGCTGTCTCTCTCAGAACTTTAAAAACTTTAAAAAACTGTAGAAAATGGCTGCTGGGGAGGTTCTTATATAGTAAGGGGTAGGCAATAGAGATGGCCTTGTGGTTCGCCCAGCGGTCGTGTTGCGGCAAACTTTGCGCGTTCGCGATTCGCCGAACTTGCAAACATATGGCAATGTCCGCAGGCGCCATATTCTTTTGCATTGCGCCAAACTTTGACCCATGACACATCCATAAGGTGGGACAGGACAGCCAATTTAGATGTTTTAGCACATGGACACACCCCCACCCTATAAAAGAACACGATCTGGCAGCCATTTTACATTCTGTGCTTTGCCAGTGTAGGGAGAGGTTGCTTTGTGGAGCAGGGGCAGGCTGTTAGGGACACCAAACGCTAGCTAATAGGGCCACAAAAGTCCTTTTAAAGACTGGTATAGGTGTGATATACTCAGGGGTGTGATATACTTATAATATACTTACTAACATAGAAAGTATATTATAGTGCATTTGTATTGTGCAGCTGTTGTGTGCGGTTCTGCTGCAATACCGCAGCTAAATAGAGGGACAAATGTTATTGGAACAACTAATTGCAATAGGTGTGATATACCTGCTGCCCAAAAAAAGAAACTGATTGAGGGGTGTGATAAACCTATAATATACTTTCTAACATGGAAAGTATATAGTGCATTTGTATTGTGCAGCAGTTGTGTGCGATTCTGCTGCGATACCGCAGCTACAGTGCTGCCCATAATTATTCATACCCCAGGCAAATTTTGACTTAAAGGTAAAGGTGTCTCCCAAAAGATAATAAGACGATGTACAAGAGGCATTATTGTGGAAAAAAAAATTCTCAGCTTTTTATTTACATTTGAGCAAAAAATACAAGATGTTCCGATGTGGAAAATCTCTGAGGACGTGGTCGGAAGCCAGAAATGACACCTGTGCTGGCCAGGAGGATAGTTAGAGAGGTGAAAAAGAATCCAAGGATCACCACCAATGCCATCCTGGTGAATCTGGGCTCTGCTGGTGGCAATGTTTCAAGGCAGACAATCCAACGGACACTGCACAATGCAGACCAAGGAGGACGCCGCTGCTCCAGATAAGGCACACAAAAGCTCGCTTGCCCTTTGCAAAAGCTCATGGACAAAGAAGAAGACTTCTGGTCTTCTGTGTTATGGTCAGATGAAACAAAAATTGAATTGTTTGGTAACAATGATGTTTCCTTCATTTGGTGTAAAAAAAGAGAAGCCTTCCACCCAAAGAACACCATCCCCACTGTCAAACATGGTGGTGAGAACCTAATGCTTTGGGGGTGTTTTTCAGCCATTGGACCAGGGAACCTAATCACAGCAAACGGCACCATGAAAAAAGAGCAATACATGAGGATTCTCAACGACAACATAAGGCAGTCTGCAGAGAAACTTGGCCTTGGGCACCAGTGGACATTTCAGCATGACAATGACCCAAAACACAGCAAAAGTGGTGAAGAAATGGTTAGCAGACAACAACTTTAACGTTTTGGAGTGGCCCAGCCAGAATCCAGATTTGAATCCAATTGAGACTCTGTGGAGGGACCTAAAGATCAGGGTGATGGAAAGAAGACCCTCCAACCTGAAAGATTTGGAGCTCATTGCTAAAGATGAATGGGCAAAAATACCTGTGGAGACATGCAAAAAGCTTGTCTGCAATTATAGGAAGCGTTTGATTGGTTTAATAGCCAATAAAGGCTTTTCTATTGATTATTGAGAAGGGTATGAATAATTTTGGACTGGACACTTTTTGCTCAAATGTAAATAAAACCTGAGAGATGTTTTATTCCACAATAATGCCTCTTATACATCGTCTTATTATCTTTTGAGAGACACCTATGTCATTTCCCGTCAAAAAATTACTTGCTGGTTGAATAAAAGTAACTAAGTCAAAATTTGCCAGGGGTATGAATAATTATGGGCAGCACTGTATATAGAGGCACAAGCGCTATTGGAACAAATATTTGCAATGGGTGAGATATACCTGTTGCCCCCCCAAAAACTGATTGAGGGGTGTGATATACCTTCTTCCACAAAATACTGATTGAGGGCTATGATATACCTGTTGCCCCAAATAAACAGGGTAGTGTGATATAACTGTTGTTGCAAAAAAAATTATTGAGGGGTGTGATATACCTGCTTCCACAAAATACTGATTAAGGGGTTTGATATACCCGCTTCCACAAAATGCTGATTGAGAGCTGCGATATACCTGCTTCCACAAAATACTGATTAAGGGGTTCTATATACCTGTTTTCACCAAATATTGATTGAGGCCTGCGAAAATCCTGCTTCCACAAAATACTGATTAAAGGGTTCGATATATCTGTTTCCACCAAATATTGATTGAGGCCTATGAGATACCTACTTCCACAAAATACTGATTAAGGGGTTTGATATACCTGCTTCCACAAAATACTGATTGAGGGCTACGATATACCTGCTTTCACAAAATTCTGATTAAGGCATTCGATATACCGGTTTCCACCAAATATTGATTGAGGGCTGCGATATACCTGCTTCCACAAATACTACTCTTCTCTAGGGACTTAGGCACAGGGTCATTTTGAAAATGACAGGCAAAGGAAGAGGCAGGCCATTCTGCAGAGGTGGTAGGGGTCGGGCAGGTGCACGAGGCCAGAGCCTAAGTGGGAAGTTGGAGAAGGCGTGTGCGATTACAACAAAGAACACATCAGAATTGGTTGAGTGGCTCACTTACCTTTCTGCTTCTGCACCTTACTTATCCTCTGTATCTGCACCCTCCTCACTCTCTGCTGTCTGCACCCCAGATACACCACCACCATAGCCCCTCCACTCAAGTCAGAGGAATTATTTTCCCATCCATTCCCAGACCTTGCCGATGTGCAACCATTCTTGACATGAGGAAGAGGAGGTAGCAACGGCCGCAACCCAGCAGTCTGACGACAGTAGCCCGATCAGCCCAAGGTGGGAGGTCCCCGCTGTTGCTGCCTACTCCTAGATCTCAAATGTCAATGGTAAGGAAGGTGACGATGATGCTGTGTTGATGGACGACAAGTGGGTGCCCACAAGGGAGGAAGAGGAGGGAAGTTCAGAGGAAGAGATGGAGCAGCAGAGAGGCAGGAGAAGGAGGAGAAGCAGGCAGAGCTCGCAGGGCACAGGAGGCAAAAAGCAGACTGCAAATGTATCTGGAGCGAGCCATCCACCATCAACAGTCACTTCTGGCGCTTCCAGAACGCCGGCCCATGGCTCCGCAGTGTGGGCTTTTTTTTTAACATGTCAGCTGCTGACAATAGTGTTGCCATCTGCAGCCTGTGCTGTCAACGCTTAAGTCGCGTTAAGCCCAACACTCACCTAGGGACGACTGCCTTAAGAAGGCACCTGGCCTCCCATTACCAAGCCCAGGGGGAGCAATGCCATCAGAACCCACAAAGCCACACTTCCGGCCGCTCCATGTCCTGCCTCTTCTCCTTCTCCTCTCTTCCCCCCATTTGTCCTCCACTCAACCTTTCACTGTGCCTTTGCATTCAACTGGCAGTAGGCAGGCTTCCGTGGCCCAAATGTTCGAGCATAAAAAGTTGATGACGCCGGATAACCCTCTTGCCCAACGACTGCCCGCTGGATTGTCAGAACTGCTAGCCCACCAACTACTGCCATATAAACTGGTGGACTCGGAGGCCTTTAGAAAATTTGTGGCCATTGGCACACTGCAATGGAATGTCCCAGGAAATATTACTCACAGAAGGGCATCCCAGAGCTATATGGCCATGTTCAGTGGCAAGTGAATATATCTCTGGCAAACAGTGTCGGTTCCAAGATACATCTGACCACAGACACTTGGTCTAGCAAACATGGGCAGGGAAGGTACATAACATTTACTGCCCACTGGGTGAACCTTTGATGGCCATCAAGCATGTAACCGGTGCCTCTCGTATGGATTTGGTGCTAGCGCCAAGGATTGTATGCAGGCCTGACTCTTCTTCTCCTCCTCGTCTGACTCCTCCTTTTCCACTGCTACCGCCTCTTCCGCTGCGCCCTCCAAGCACCCCAGAACCTATTTAATGTGCCAGGTGAGATGTTGCCATGCTGTTCTGCGTCTGTTGTGCCTGGAAGCCAAGAGCCACACCGGTCCTGCACTGCTTTCAGCTCTGCGGTCACAGGCCGATCAGTGACTATCCCCGCTCAATTTGACAGTTGGCAAAATGACACACATGCCGTGCTTGGTACACATCCTGAACTTAGTCGTGCAGCGATTCGTTGCCAAATACCTTGGGGTCCAGGACATCTTGGGGAAGGCCATTTTAAAAGATCTTACATGGCCATGGCTCGCCTTGCCCGTCAGACATCTGATTTGTGACAGCCCGACACGCTGGAACGCCACCTTCTATATGCTTGATAGTCTGCTTCAGCAGCAACGTGCCATTAACGACTACCTGTATGAACGCTGCAGCAGGACAGGTTCTGAGGAGGTTTGTTTCTTTCCACAGCACCAGTGGCTGCTCATGCGCGATGCATGCAGACTTCTGCGGCCATTTGATGAGATCACCAAACTGTTCAGTCACAGCCAGGGCGCCATCAGTGACATTGTACCTTTCGCCTTCTTTCTGGAGTGTGCATTGCATTGTTTCATTGATCAAGCCTTCGAGGAGCAGGAGCTGGAAGATGAGGAAGTCGCAATGCTGAATGAATTCCCAGGGGGGAATACTGTATCTGAGTCAGCAGGAGTCTGAAGAGTAGTCATAGTAGGATGGTGGCTTGGGGCAGGAGGAGGAGCAAGAAGAGCATGCTTTGAGGGGGACTTTAAACTTTTCGGGGATCACTGGTGTTGTCCGTGGCTGGGGCGAGGAGACCGAGGGCGACATTCTCCTAGGCGAAGAGCAGGAGCTAGTGCGCACCACAGCCAATTTAGCGCAAATGGGGGCCTTCATGCTCAAGTGTTTGAAGAGAGACCCCCGTATAAAAAGGATAAAGGGCAAGGACCTGTACTGGGTGGCAACATACACCGGTACAAATACAAAATGGCGGAAATGTTACCCGAATCACAGAGGGCTGGCAGAATGCAGCATTTCCAGGCCTTTCTGCGAGAGATGCTGCATTTTGAGCGCTGGCAGAGCAATTTCCACACACCGCAAAACAGGTGTGGGTGCCAATCCTACCGCGCCTGCAAGAAGAGGGCGGTTTGAACATGTGTTGGTCACTTCAGATATGAGATCATTCTTGCAGCCAACCCATCGACAGCCACACTCCGACTACATCAGGTTAACGGCCTATGTGGACGCTCTGAGAAGCGAGGATCCCCTAGACCACTGGGTGTGCAGGCTTGACCTGTGGCCAGAGCTGGTAAAATTTGCCATGGAACTCTTGGTTTGCCCCTCGTCGAGTGTCCTGTCCGAAAGGACGTTCAGCGCAGCAGGGGGGATCGTGACCGGTAAGCGCACTTGACTAGCTCACGACAGTGTAGGCTACCTCTTCGAGCTGCTGTTGGATGCTGCTTCATGCTATTTAGCTGTTTTACTGCTTCATTAAGCAGTTTGCCCCCATGACACCTGCCCCCCCATTGTCCTATTTCATTCTCATGGATCATCTTCTGTCTCCTTTCCTCTCTCATTTATCCAGAGTTCCTGTTCCACCATCCTATCCATCCTATTTCCTGTTGCTGTCCTGCACAGACCTCCTGCCACTACTTCTTGTATGAATCCCTCTCAGAGCCCTTTCCATAAGGACCTTCTAACGTCACAGGGTCATGAGACTGTGCCCCCCACCCCGTACTGTGCCCCTCACCCCGCACTGTGCCCCCTATAACCTGCATTGTGTACTCTTACCACACTCTGTACAGTGCCCTTAGTCATTTCCTGTACTGTGTCCTCTTATACCCTTTTATTTATTCAGTGTATGTCGGTGTTATCCGGTCACTGTACAGAGGTGTTATCCGGTCACTATATTCCTTTCCCTGCCCACGCCACCATTTTTAGACCTGGCATGAGGAGGAAAAAAATGCAGATTGCGGTGCAAATGACTATTGCACCACAATCTGTGCAAGAAATACGACTAATATAGATGTATTTCTATATAATAAATGACCCACTAATTGTATTTTTTATTTGGGGGTAGGGCTAATATCTTTATAGTGTATAGATTCTAGTGTATCATATTATGCCCTGTATTTCACCAGTAGTAAAATGATCCGTGTCCCTGACCACCAGGACCAGGTAGCGCTCTGTCAGTACATAATGGCCTCCCCTCTCCGCCCCGCTGCTCCGCTGTGTACTGGTGCTTATTCTGACACTAAGGCTGGGTTTAGATCCCATTTTTGCCATCCATTTAATGCATACCAAAAATGTATATGTTAACAGATGCCTCAGACTCATGCCGTACAGTGGAGTCCGTTCACCATACAGTTCCATTGTAAAAAAAAAAACATATACGTTAATGTATGAGTTTTATTACTGGACTGGCCTGCAGGATCTAAAAACGTGGAGTGCTGCACATTTGTATACATCTAACCGATAGGAAAAACGTGATGTGAACCCACTGAGGGGGTGAGGGAGTACAAAAATTTTCTGTGGGGCCCAGTCAGTTCTAGCTACATCACTGCACAGCTCCTTCTCTCCTCCAGACCCGACCCAGCAGTGACGTTATGACGTGTGTCTCACTGCTGCAGCGGGCCTGAGGAGAGAAGGAGCACAGGGAGCTGCGGTTAGTGAATGACAGGACCACTGGCTTCCCTGCACTTTCAGCAATGATATGTATGTGAGGGGGCCACTGGGGGGGGGGGGGGTCATTACACTGTGAGGGCCCCTTACACAGTATAATGACCCCCCAGTGCCCCACATTTAGTATAATGCTCCCCAATGACCCTCCATTCATTATGATGACCACCAGAGCCCCCATTCAATATAATGACCTCCAGTGACCACCATACAGTATAATGACCCCCAGTACCACCTCCCCATACAGTATAATCCCCAGTGTGGGGGCCACTGGGGGTCATTATTCTGAATGGGGGCGACTGGGGGTTATTATTCTGAATGGAGGGCCACTGTGGGGTCATTACACTGCGTGTGGGGCCACTGGGGGTCATTATACTGTGTTTGGGGGCATTGGGGGGTCATTATACTGTATGAAGGGCCACTACTGGTCATTATACTGTATAGGGGTAACTGGTGGTCATTTTACCGTGTGGGAGCCACAGAGGGACATGTAAATGTAAAAAAAGGGGGCCCACTGGGATTTATCGCCCAAGGGCCCACATGAACCTGGAGCCGGCCCTGCGTCAAGCCACATCATCACAAGTTCTTTTCTGTCAGATGTATGTCTAATTTTTGGGGCCTGTTCTCCCGTGGCCTAGCATAAAACTTTTCTAGGCTCCAGCAGAGCATATTTTTGAGAGTTTCCCTTTAAGATGCATAAAAATGGCCCCTGATAATTATACATATTTCTCAGGTTTGGTACACACAGATTTATTAAGTGTTAATATCAAAATTGCAAGTGTGGCACAATTAAATGTGCCTCCCCTTCTACACACTGGTATTGACAATTTACTTTGGGAATAATGCAGGGAAGTATGTGTTTTATCTCACAGGTTCAACAATGCAATTTGATGTAACAATGCAGTATTATTTGCGGTAAAATGTATTTTCTATCGCTTTCAATAACATGGGTGTAAAAATGGCATTATTGCTGTAAAATGCTTTTGCTATAATGCATCACATTGGATAAGGCCTCATGCTGTCAGGAGCGCACGGCGTCATGCTGTCAGGAGGAATCCCGGCTGGGGATCCCACGGGCCGCTCTCTGCCGCGGAACGCGGCCGTGTGCATGAGGCCTAACATAGATATAATGAACTGGAAAAAATGTGCAATTCTTCAGCTTCTTCTGTTGCAGCTGAAGACTATTGGGGTGCTGTGCTGGCAAAAAACTTATGTAGAAACTAGAGGTTTTGAAAAAAAAAAGTTGTTATGCTGATTTGCTGCAACAGCAAACAGCAAGCAGCTGTATTATAGGGAGTCTGTCATCAACTCGCACTGTATGTCACATGCACAATTAACAAATTATACCTTTTTTTGCCTTTTCTGCAGCTATGATGCTCAAAAAATGAACTTTGATGGCATATGCAGATGAGGTCGCAAGTGACTACAAATGTGCAGCTTAAGGGCATATGCTGTCCGTTGTTCGACGCTACTAACCATAGTGGGTATTGTCTGGCGCATGCTTGCGCCCGACAGTGATGTATGTAGGCGTAGTATTTCAGGAACAGAGGAGATTGACATCAGAAAAATATTGTGCTGGCACACACAGGGGAGGAGTATCAATGAGTAACACGGGAGGCCTGGGCACAGTCAGTGATAAACAATGCCCCTTGTGACCTAGTTTGCATATTTCTTCAAAGTTCATTTTTCGTGCATCACAGACATAGAAAAGGCATAAAAAACACAATTTATTATTTCCGTATGTCACCTACAGTTGATTTGAGAAGGTTAATATGAGATGTTGATGACAGACTCCCTTTAAGCACGTTATAGCCAACCCCTCTCTCCGTCAAAGCTTTCCCCGATCAAATTCTCTAAAATGTACACAATTATATCTGTATATCTCTTTGCTAAAGTGTTACTTTCACTAGTGGCTTGTGTCTATGATCGTTTTTTTTTTTTGACAAAGGCTTCCAGGTCAGAAGCTGAACACAGTATGGTGCTTCTTCTCAGCATAGGGATCTCCCTGCCTACTGACACCCTAAAGGAGGCTGTCTGTCAACCTCTGAACCAATCACGGCAAGCCCCTCTCTTTCTCCCAGTGTGGTTTTGCCGCAGGTTTCACCCTTCCAAACAATTGACACACTACAGATTTCTAAATCCACAAGGCATTTTTTCTGCATGAGAATTTTGCGCAGAAAAAATAGGCTTGTAAGGTACCCTTAATATGCCTTTTAGATGCACTGATAATATGGTCACCAATACACTATATAATTTGCCTCTAGAAGGTGAAGGGTAATGGTTAAATGCAGAATGGCAGAAGGCATGGTGTCTTTTTGGTATTAGATTATTATTTTTTTTCAAATGGATTTAGACTTGAATTAAGTAAAACGGTTTAAAAGTATTCAACATCCACAAGAGGGCATCACGATTCTGTCACAAATGTTTAGCACGTTTTAATGTGATCATCTATCAGTCTGCTGTATTTCATATTTATTTGGATCACACCAACATTAGAGAACGACAGCTTTCAAAGTGCTCCAAGTAGGAGATAGCGTTTTAATGACAGTAGGTTATGTATATATTTTGCCACTCTTTTGTGAAATATAAAATGTTCAATTATTCATTGCTTTAAATCACAATTTCAAAGTACAAATGTAAAGTATACCAAACATATAAAAGGATCCTGTAAATTGTAAATGTAAAGCTGCCTGAAAGAGCCTGAGAACAGTACATAGTGTGCTGGAACTGGAAAACGATTGCACTGCGCTGTATACACATCGATCGGAATGCTTACATTTAACCTGCTATTCAGAATTACTGTAATACTACCATAATTTTATTAGGTAGGAAAAGAAAGAACTTACCTAAGCTTTCTCCCTGTTGAAAATATAGAACAATATGTAAAAAGTAGATTATTAGAGCTATAAGAAAACCTGAAATTTTAAAGGTTTTATATTTAATGGGGTTTTATACAGATATTCCCACAATAATATTTGCTTGAACTTTGCTGACAGTTAACCCCTAATATCCTGACATGCCAAACCTGTGCAATTCACATAACAACCACTAGATGAAAAAACATTGTCATGACATGTACAGTACATAATAGGCTACATATGTCTGAGTATCACAGTCATGTTTTTTTCATGATTAGTTATCTTGGAATGTGTTGAGCCAAGAGAAATGATAAGTAAAGATGTGGAAATGGATTTAATCAGTGGAATTATGTCGGCCCTTAATATGGATTCCCTATGTTTGACTGCCATTGATTTCTGGGCAGACCTGTTATCTGTAAATCCAAATTGAGCTCTATTCCAGGGTTGCCAACCGGAAATTTTCCTGGGCAGGTTATCAAAAAATCAAGGACAGAATTAATATATTTTTTTTTTTACAGACAAATTGGAAAAACATCATGAATAATAAAGATTATTAGTAGTATAGGTCTATAGATTGATATACTGATAATAAATTGTTACCAGTATTAACTGGAAATTGGGAAATAATAATTAATAATAATTACCAGAAAAATAACATGCTTAAGTACCATTACTAGAGATGAGCGAATCGAAGTTGACGAAGTGGAATTCGATCCGAATTTCAGGAAAAATTCGATTTGCACCGAATCCGAATTACATTTTTTCCTAAAATGGCTGCTGCACATGTTAGTACATGGAGCAAGGAATTCTGGGATCGAGGGATCACCCACAATGCCATGTATGCAGCCAATCAGCAGCCAGCCAGCCCTATAAATAGCCTCAGCCATCTTAGATTCAGCCATTTTCCAGTGTACTTAATGCAAGGAGAGACATTAGCAGGCGCTAGGGACAGTGCTAGGAAAGACTTGAAAACTTATATTTTTCTCAATAGAAGTTCAGGTAAAGAGTATTAGAAGTGTAGGGAAAGGATAGGGAGGAATTATTCCACAGTATTGAAGCAGCACAGGGTTCAGTCGGGGAGTTTACAGCCTGGGTAATAGAAACAATCCTATTAGACCTTGCTACACTGTCTGAAGATGCAAATTACCCTTTTACAGCTCTGTAATTCCAGCAAACCGTTCTTGTTATTGGGGTGCAAATGCTGTGTGATACAGCAATTAACAGGGTTTGTTACAAGTAAATATTTCTACTAGTGATGAGCGGCAGGGGCTATATTCAAATTTGCAATATTAATATTTTGTAGAATATTCGTCATATATTAGCGAATTTCGCGAATTCAAGATTATTTTATTGAATGCGAAAAATCAGGAATGTAAAAATCACATAATGCAAATTTGTTACGCAAAATACAGACGTGGGTCACTTTGGCTACTTTTTTCAAGCTGCTAGAAGTTCCATGAGTTTCTCCTGAGACTGGAGAAAATGGTTGGCACGGCAGAACATTACAATAGCTTTATATGCAGATAGCTTTATATGCAGAAAGTGCTCCAATATATTTGCGATTGCACTACGTGCGATTGCACTACGTGCAACTTCACATTTTAGCAAGTCTGACTACAGATTACTGATTGTTGTGAACTTGACATTGCTTCCTTCTCATTGGCCCACAAGCAAGAAGCAGAGAGGAATCATGTGTTCCTATGGAAAAAATGCTGAATATTCGATATAATGAATATATTGCACTATATTCTAAATATTTGCAAATTCTGGAAATGGCGATATTCACAATAAAAATTCGCTATTCAAATATTCGTGTTCAACACAAATTTAAAAATCTTATTTTTCCTTGTGCAGTGCAGTTATATGTTCTAAAGCATTTTTTGGCTTGTATTGGTGTGAAAAAAGGGCTTATTAGCCGTTGTGTGGTGAAGTGAGAAAATAACAGCCCTTTTTGGTGTCTATTAGTGGCAAAAAATATATACAGTGCTGCCCATAATTATTCATACCCTGGCAAATTTTGACTTAAAGTTACTTTTATTCAACCAGCAAGTAATTTGATGGGAAATGACATAGGTGTCTCCCAAAAGATAATAAGACGATGTACAAGAGGCATTATTGTGGGGAAAAAAAACATTTCTCAGCTTTTATTTACATTTGAGCAAAACATATAAGATGTTCCACACTGTGGAAAATCTCAGAGGACGTGGTCGGAAGCCAAAAGTGACACCTGTGCTGGCCAGGAGGATAGTTAGAGAGGTGAAAAAGAATCCAAGGATCACCACCAATGCCATCCTGGTGAATCTGGGCTCTGCTAGTGGCAATGTCTCAAGGCAGACAATCCAACGAACACTGCACACTGCTGGGTTCCACGGATGAAGACCAGGCACACAAAAGCTCGCTTGGCCTTTGCAAAAGCTCATCTGGACAAAGAAGAAGACTTCTGGTCTTCTGTGTTATGGTCAGATGAAAAACAAATTGAATTGTTTGTTCACAATGATGTTTCCTTAATTTTTGCGTAAAAAAGGAGAAGCCTTCAACCCAAAGAACACCATCCCCACTGTCAAACATGGTGGTGGGAACCTAATGCTTTGGGGGTGTTTTTCAGCCAATGGACCAGGGAACCTAATCACAGTAAAAAAAAGAGCAATACATGAGGATTCTCAACGACAACATCAGGCAGTCTGCAGAGAAATTTGGCTTTGGGCACCAGTGGACATTTCAGCATGACAATGACCCAAAACACACAGCAAAAGTGGTGAAGAAATGGTTAGCAGACAACAACATTAACGTTTTGAAGTGGCCCAGCCAGTGTCAAGACTTGAATCCCATTGAGAATCTGTGGAGGGAGCTAAAGATCAGGGTGATGGCAAGAAGACCCTCCAACCTGAAAGATTCGGAGCTAATTGCTAAAGATGAATGGGCAAAAATACCTGTGGAGACATGCAAAAGCTGGTCTGCAATTATAGGAAGCGTTTGATTGCTGTAATAGCCAATAATGGCTTTTCTATTGATTATCGAGAAGGGTATGAATAATTTTGGACTGGACACTTTTTGCTCAAATGTAAATAAGAGCCGAGAAATGTTTTTTTACCCAATAATGCCTCTTGTACATTGTCTTATTATCTTTTGGGAGACACCTATGTCATTTCCCATCCAAAAATTATTTGCTGGTTGAATAAAAGTAACTAAGTCAAAATTTGCCAGGGGTATGAATAATTATGGGCAGCACTGTATTTTCTGTTCAGTGGTGCAGTTATATGTTCTAAAGCCTTCTTTGGCGTGTATTAGTGGCAAAAAAATATATATTATTTGCCGTTCAGCGGTGCAGTTATATGTTCAAAAGCCCTTTTTTGCGTATATTAGTGGCACAAAAAAAGTTATTGCCGTTGTGTGGTAAAGTGAGAAGATTACAGCCCTTTTTGATGTGTATTAGTGGCAAAAAAATATATATTTGCCGTTCAGTGGTGCAGTTATATGTTCTAAAGCCCTTTTTGGCGTGCATTAGTGGCAAAAAAATATATATTATATGCCGTTCAGCGGTGCAGTTATATGTTCTAAAGCCCTTTTTTGCGTGCATTAGTGGCACAAAAAAAGTTATTGCCGTTGTGTGGTGAAGTGAGAAAATTACAGCCCTTTTTGGTGTGTATTAGTGGCAAAAAATATATATATTTGCTGTTCAGCGGTGGAGTTATATGTTGTAAAGCCTTTTGTGGCATGTATCAGTGAAAAAAAGTAAGGGAACTATTTGCCATTTAGCGGTGCAGTTATGTGTTCTAAAGCCCTTTTGGGCATGTATTAGTGGGAAAAAAAGGCTTATTAGCCGTTGTGTGGTGAAGTGAGAAAGTTACAGCGTTTTTGGGGGTGTTTTAATTTCCTATTTATTTATTTGATCTAACAGTATGTCAGACAGAGAAGTGCCAGGCCCTGCACAGTGGAGTGGCAGAGGCCTAAATGTTTCTGATGCAGGCACAGGTTGCAGCAGAGTAAGGGGGCGTGGCAGCAGTAGTCACAGCGAGAGGTATGAGCTCCCGGTGTCATCTAGTGGTTGTGTCTTGACCAGCAACCCAGCAGTTCTTGAATGGTTAACTCGGTCATCCACTTCGTCCCAAGTGACATCAGACACCCCCAGCCAAGAGTCGGTGGGTTTGTCAGACACAACCCTTAGTTGGCATGGCCCGGGATCAGGCCCTGTGCCCTCACGTGTCCTCAACCTGCCTCTGTCCTTTTCTGTTCCCTGAGCCAGAGAAGTATTATATGCCATGAGTTTAGCTTCACTATACAGCGAGGACGAGCTATTAGAGGACATTCAGCAGCTTCTGGCCAGCCAAGATGTGTCACGAGGGTGTCAAGAGCCACGTCTGACTCCGTTATACCCGGGGTCAGGAAGTCGCAGCGGGTGGCTGCGCGCTCTATGTCTAAAGATCACGTTGTTTCTTAGTGATTGTTTTCTGTGTTTGCCTTGCTATCCTTTTTGTCTCACTCAGGGATCCGTAGCTCCTCCTCCTCAGCTGTTTCTTGTCTGCCACTCCCAACCTCCTTATATTCTCCTCTCACACTTCTCTAGTTGCCAGTTATAGAGCTTCCTGCCTGGACTTCTATACTGACCCACTGGAGCTGTGAATCCTGGTTGTTGTTCTAGAGTGCTACCCTCCGGATCCCTGTTGGGCTTTTTGTTGTCTCCTGTTGTCGCCCACCTGGGATTATATGTTGAGTCTGTATTGTCTGTCCTCCCCTTGGTGTTTTCCTTTAGAGCTAGTGGTGCGGACTAGTGTTCCCACCGCCCTGTTCACTATCTAGGGCTCATCTTAGGGAAAGCCAGGGTTTTAGGCACGTGATCGGCGTACGGGTGAGGAACCCGTCTAGGGACGTCAGGGCAGCCAGGTGCCAGCCGCAAGGGGTTGATATGGTTCTGATTCTGACCCAATAGTCAGGAAAGGGTTGATGTACTGCTCCGAATGGTATAAAATGATTGGCATACGTACGCCTCGAGAGAGATCACACACAGACTGTCACAGAGAAGTCAATGCTATGATGTCCTGTTTATTATTCAGATACATGATTTCTTATAGCAGAAAAAAGAGGAACTTTATGACTCGGCTAATTTGATGATCTAATTGTCACATTACTAAGTCCCATGATAACGTATCACATTATCACTCCATACTTTAGCAAAAGTCAGCATTATGTCAGCAATTTCAATATCATAAAGTGATTAGTAAGGGATTATTAAGGGAGCTGGCTGCTACTTCAGGGGCCATTTTGTTAAGCAAACTGTTAGATATAATACAAGCAAGTATACATTTGATACTAGATATATGATTCCACAACAGTCCCCCCTTGTAGACTTGATTGTAGACTTTCCCTAAACCTAGCGAATCCCCTGGCATACCATTCGTATCCTCTTCACCCACAGTGGCGACAACTTATCCCTTGTGAATAAGTTCCCGATTGAGCGGACTTCTGGTAATACCCTGGGATTCATTTGTCCCTAATTCTCATCATCTCTTGGATCTTCAGGCCTGGGTAGAGGAGCTTCATCAGCGGGAGTTGGAGAAGGCGGGGGTGTCGGGAATGCAGGGATCACATCCACATCTATTGCGGTGCTAGCCATTTGTTCATAGAGAAGTAGTATGGTTTCCTCAGCAGGCTTCTTTCTGTTGGTGATGCGGTTAATGCAGGAAACAACAACTTTGATAAATATGTAGATTACCATCAATATTAGGGCTATCTGTAATATTCCCTGAATTATTCCCATCGTCCATCCACTAATTCCCTTGAACCAGTTACTGGGATTAAGGAATGAGAAAATGTCAGACCACCATGTTGACTCATCTGCACTGTGAGCCTCTAGCCATTCATCACGTATCTCACTCATCTTTTCCAAACCAGCTTTCACTTGTAGATTACCTTGTGGATCGATATAATGGCAGCATGCAGTACCTACTACCTGACACATACCTCCATCCTTTGCAGTCAAATAGTCTAATACTAAAGTGTGTTGATTAGTGACTATGATGAGCTGATTCTGGACAACATTAGATGTATTCATCAGTTTCATAATTTCCCAAATCTGATCATCCAAGTAGTCGGTAGCCATTACTAGTTTGTCATATGTTTGTGTAAGCATAGGATAGATTAATAGAGTACTAAAGAACTTGTTGGCACCACTCATTTCTACAAGATGGGGTTTTCCATTTGGTCTAGGAATGTTATCTGCTGCTCTTTTATATAAGGTGTGTTTGGGGATAGCATTGACATTTAATTTTCCATGAGGCAGTGTAAAAGTGGCTGGTGTGAGCCTAGCAATTGTACATAAACCTTTGAAATCCGAAGGGAGCCATTTATATGCCCTGTGTCCACATACTAGGTATATATTTTTTTGGGACCGAAACCACTGTACTATTGAACAAGCGAGTGATTAAGTGGGCTAATATGATACCTTCTGCTAGTTTTTGACCCTTTTCTTGACCCTCTGTGGTTTTACTAGTTATCCCTATTGTCAAGTCCCTTACACTGCGCCGGGCGCAGGCCAGATCACCACTTGCTTCAGCATATATACCAATGCACTGTACTGGACTGTCTGGGTTGGAATCATTACAGCCTGATCTGTTATGGGAACTGAAAACCATACCATGGGTTTGTACCTGTAGGCAGTAACAGTGGGTCCAATTTGGGAAGCAGGATACATTGCTCCACATATAGTCATTCCAGGGCATATTGCTATTCTGAGCTGAGGGTCCTGTTCTGTTTATCATTAGCCATGGGGACCCATCCCATGCTACTACTATTAGGGAAGCTTTTCTGTTGCCATTTTTGGTATTAACCTCTTTTATGCTAGAAAGGAAAACAGCTGATCCTGCCAAATCTTTTATCTCTTGGAAGGTTAGGGGCACAGCTAAATAAGGCATAGCTCTAGCATTTACTGGGCCATGTGTACATATCCAACAATCTTTTAGTGAAGAGGTGGTGGTGTCAGAATCACCTTCCTTCAGGCTTTTTATACAACACTTGATGATGTTTGACAAACTTATTGTCCCACCCGTCATCATCCATTTCTGCCGGGGGAGGAATGTATGCACTGGTGAGTGTCACCAGTGCTAGCAGATAAAAGAAAATCATTTTGTTATTTCTGAATCTGGCGGGTTCCTTATCCTTTTGCAGTGAGAGGCGTGGATCCAGGTGGATCTCCCTTCGAGCTTTACAGAAGTTGGAGTGGTCAGTAGTACTTGGTAAGGCCCCTCGAAGCGTGGTTCTAGGGTACTTCTGACGTGTTTCTTGACCACTACCCACTCTCCTGGTTTCAGAGTGTGGCTGCCTTCTAGGGAGTCAGGATCTGGAATGGAAGAAAAGACTTGTACATGGATGTTAGACAACTGTTTGCTCAAAGCTATCACATACTTTGCAACAGATTCATAATGCATTTGCAACTGTTGAGGGAAGTACAGCCCCATCCGGGGTCCCGACCCAAACAATATCTCATGTGGAGTCAGCTTATGGGGAGGTTTGGGAGTGTGTCTGACTGCAAAGAGTGCTATTGGTAAACACTGAACCCAATTGAGCCCTGTCTCCCTAGTCATTTTCAGCATTTTTGACTTTAATACCCCATTCAGTCTCTCGACTTTGCCGCTACTTTGGGGTCTGTAAGGGGTGTGGAATGCCAGGTGTGACCCTACCATCTTCCAGACCTCTTGGGTTAGGTTAGCAGTGAATGCTGGGCCCTGATCACTCTCAATGACCTCAGGTACCCCGTACCTACAGACAGTTTCCTGTATCAATTTTTTAGCAGTAGTTGTTGCTGTCTGATTCCTGACGGGGTAGGCTTCTGGCCACCCAGAGAACATGTCTACCACTACTAACACGTATTGAAACCCTTGGCACATTGGCATCTGGATATGATCAATCTGGATCCTCTGGAAGGGGTATAAGGCTTTTGGGAGACATTTTTTGGGCGTGGGCTCAGTCCTACCTGGATTGCATTGGGCACAGATTAAACATGACTGGACATATTTCACTAGTACAGGAGTGATTCCTGGGGCTACCCATATTTTATTGATGAGTTCTTTCATTATTGTCTTAGATTGATGAGTGGGCCCATGGGCCACAGAGGCTATTACAGGATAGAGTGCTCTAGGCAAGCACACTTTCTTCCCTTGTGTCCAAAGTCCGGATTCTTCTTCCAGGGCTGACTCCTTTAGCCAGGTTTCCTTTTCTGAGCGGGTGGCTTGCTTCTGCATCTGTTTCAGTAGATCCCATGATATTTCTTGTTGCTTGACATCCGGTTGTGCTAACATGATTTTATCTGGCTGTGCTCTTTCCTCTTCCATTGCTGCCTGTTTGGCTGCTTGGTCAGCCAATGCATTTCCTTTGGCTTCTGGTGTGTCAGCACGGGTATGTGCCTTTACTTTGATTACTGCTACTTTGGTGGGCAGGAGTACTGCAGTCATCAAAGCCTCCACTGCTAAAGCATGTTTAATTGGGGTTCCTGCTGCTGTAATGTAATCTCTGGCCTTCCATATTATTCCTATAATCATGAACTACTCCAAAAGCATATCTGGAGTCTGTGTAGATGTTAGCAGTGGAGTCTTTTGCTATGAGGCAGGCCTCAGTATGGGCTATGAGTTCAGCCTCTTGTGCTGACTGGTCTGGGCGCAATTGCCTTGCACACAGTACTTCATACTCACTAGTAACTGCCATGCCTGTATGGAATTTCCCTTTGTCATCGGCATACCTTGAACCGTCTACAAAGAGTGTCCAGTGTGGGTTTTGCAAAGGAGTATCCTGTATTGATGGTGGAGTTCCTACTTCAGCTTCCATCATTGTAATGCAATCATGTTCTTGTTCTTTGTAAAGAGAGTCGGTTGAGGCCCATAGTTCTTCTTCCTGAAGATCTTCTTCAGCACGTAGATCAATAAAATCTTCAGAATCTCCATCTGCAGTATACTTATACTCCCCCCTTGGGAGAGGAAGGAGTGCAGCAGGATTGAGGATGTGGCATCTCTGGATGGTGACATTATCTGGCAGAAGCAGACTACACTGGAGCCTGAGGTGGCGTTGTGCAGTGAGGTGTTTAGGTTGTGTTTGTTGCAGGATAGCTGAGATGTCATGGGGAGCCATGATGGTGAGTGGGTGTCCCAGGACGATGTCAGCGGTAGCGTTCAGGAGAGAACTAGCAGCATGAACGGCCCTGACACAGGAAGGGGTGGCTCTGGCTACAGGGTCTAGACGTTTTGAGAAGTAGCCTAGAGGTCTACTACGACCCCCATGGCTCTGGGTGAGAACT
Organism: Bufo gargarizans; assembly: GCF_014858855.1. Classification (NCBI taxonomy): domain Eukaryota; kingdom Metazoa; phylum Chordata; class Amphibia; order Anura; family Bufonidae; genus Bufo; species Bufo gargarizans. Next base: position 224,444,376 of record NC_058083.1, on the reverse strand, counting down.
CCAGTGGCATGACCCTGACGTTCCATGACATAAAGGCGAAAGGGAAGCTGATAGTTAGGGATGCCAAGAGCTGGGGCAGTGACAATGATTTGTTTGAGAGATTGGAATGCTTTTATGGCTTCTGCAGTCATTTGGAAAGGGACAGTAGCAATACGGGGTATGCAATCAAACAGTGGCTGCATCAGAACGGATGCATCAGGGATCCATGGTCTACAGTATGAAATTAGTCCCAGAAAGGTTTGCAGTTGGTGAGGGGTATCTGGCAGTGGGATGTCTGAGATTGCTTTCTTTCTGGCATCCGTAAGATGCTTACTGCCTTGTGAGATGCAGTGACCTAGGAAAACAACTTTTGGAAGACACAACTGTAATTTAGAACGTGAGACTCTGCACCCAGCATCCGCCAGGTAGGCAAGAAGTGAGGCAGATGAGTTCAGGCAGACGGGGTGTGAGTCAGCACAGAGGAGTAAATCATCCACATATTGTAAGAGTTCCACCTCTGGGTGATCTGCTTGCCATGGTTGTAAGATGGATGCCATTGCTTTGCTAAAGCAGGAAGGACTATTATGAGCTCCTTGAGGCAACACCGTCCAGGTGTATTGTTTTCCATCATGTGTAAAAGCAAAGAGAAATTGGGAGTCTTCATGTAATGGGACAGAGAAAAAGGCATTTGCTAGATCAATGACAGTAAAGATAGCAGCCACAGGAGGAATGCTAGCAAGCAAAGTGTGGGGATTTGGTACAATGGGGGTTTCAAAGACCGTAGCCTCATTAATTGCTCTGAGGTCTTGTACCATGCGATATACAGGAGGCTGTCCCTTCACACTCTTCTTTTTAATTGGGTATAAGGGAGTGTTACATGGTGAGGTGGTAATTTTAATAGCTCCATTTGCAAGAAGAGCCTGTATCTGGAGGGTGATAGCATCTCTCTGGGAAATGGAGAGAGGGTATTGTGCTTTATATGGCAGTAAGTTAGGATTCTTCAAGGTTACAGTGACTGGCGGAACTTTGAGACGCCCAATGTCTTGGGGACCTTTGGTCCAAAGGGTATCAGGGATGAGGTGCAAAATGCTTTGCAGCGAATCCCCTTGTTCATGTGATTCAAGTGACTGGGATTTTAATGCCATTAGGAGGCAGGTTTCTTCAGGACTCAATGCCGTACCTAAAACAACTGTACCATTTTCCTTGAACTGGATGTTGGCACGTATTTTTTGAAGAAAATCTGAGCCTAATAGGTTATAAGGACATGTCTGGCTTACAACAAATTGTGACATTACTCCAGTGGGCAGATGTAACTGTGGAGATTGGCTTTGGGACTTAGTGGAGGGAGTAATCAAGAGAGGCTTAGTAACAGGGTTGTGCTGGGTGACCCCTTCTAAACCAGAGCAGGGTAAATGCATATCTGTGAGCCAGGAAGGGAGTATGGCGTTCTCACATAACACACTGCGGGCTGCACCAGTGTCTACAAGGAATGAGAGTTCCTTCCCTGCCACATCGAGGGTGATTCGAGGAGCGGGGCCTGCAGGAGGGGCAGAGACTGCCATACACGGGGTGTCCCCTCCCAGCAACACTGGTTTGCCAACGTCCTAGTGGGATGGAGCTGGCCATGGAGGAGGAGTTCCTCTTTGTCTCTGATCTGCTGGCCACAGATGTTTGAAGCGACAGTTTCTCTTAATGTGCCCTGGTTTGCCGCACCCATAACAGACACGGGGCGGGGGTCTTTCCTCTCTTCCTTCTCCCGTCATGACTGCCATGACTGATATGCGGGATTTCTTTGTGCTACTCTCCAGCCCTTTTGCAACTTGTTCTAAGACTTCTAATGTTAATGATTTCCATTCTGGGCGACAGGTTACAAGAGCTTTGTTCAGATCTGGCCTAAGGCCATCTACAAATGACCGTGCTAATATACGCGAGTGTATAATTTGCTCCAGGGAGTTCTGGTTGGCGTATGTGATCCATTATAAGTGAAGAAAATTCACCAGTTTTATTTTGTACAATACTTTGCAAGTCTGACCAAGTACACCCGTAGGTTTGATATACTTGTGCCAATTTTCTGTAAAAGGGCATAGGGTGAGTATCTGGGTCAGGCATGAGGTTCACTATGGTGAACAACTGCTGGGGGGGTAAAGGACACATACTTAGGTGGCCCGACTGGGCGAGTGTTCAAGTATATTTCCCTTAAGGCTTCAAGATTTCCTTGTCCTATGTTATGGATCTCTCTTTGCAGCTCTGTAATTTGGTTTTGAAAAGACTCATTCACTGCTCTTGCTGCACCCTGCTGGCTACTTAGGGTAATATCAGAAAATCGTCCAAGGTGCGGTGGGGGGCTGCGATATCCTGGGGTTTGTGCTGCAGCACCAGGTGCATAGTCCACTGTCTGCTGTGAGTCTTCCCCTGCATCTTCCTTTTGTTTCTCCCCATCCTCATCTTCCTGATCTATAGCACCACTACCTCCTACCATTATATGAGCTGGAGCTATGGGCTGACTGGGTAGCATGTAGGTGCCGTCAGGATTTACAAGTGGGTATATAGTAGTGACTTGTGGCATGACAGAAAGAGCAGGGTTTGGGGAGATTACAAGTCCAGCCTTGGGCGTTGGTTGAGGACAAGATGGCGTCATTGCTGGGACTGGTGAGACGTGCTGGGGGGCTAAAAGAGCATGATTATGTGGGCGTGGAGCACCACAGGCTAAGCACGTATCACGGGGGGGCAGGGTTCTGCTGACCACAATGTGTACAAGTCCAACTTCCCCTTTTTCTTTCAGCTGCGCCACTATTATAGGGCGGTGGCTGTTCCTGTACTAAGACTGGGCCAGGCCGATAGTAATGGAGTCCTGATTTTTCATCAAACATTGCTTCTCCTTTTGTCTGTTCAAATTCTTTGCTACAGTCCAGCCATACCCTAACTGTATCTATCAACTTATCATCATTCAATTTGCCTCTCTTCTCAGTCAACAATGTCTGCCATATAGCAGAACACAATACACCTCCTTTTGCAATACCATAACTCTTTTCTAACTTGCTTAGTCCTTTAACATAACCTTTTCCTCTCCGGTCCGCCACGTACTGTTCAGGTGAACAATAGCCCTTCGGGACACTATTTCGGTTACCCATTTTTTTCAAAACACCACGTTCTGGAGCCTTCAACACGTTCTGGAGCCTTCACTTACTGTCTCTGATAGTCGGATTAGCACAGACACTGACAAACAAACACCTTGAGCTTGAGATTAACACACCACTGGGTTATCAGCAAGCTGTCTCCTTCCCTTCTACTATTTCTTGGGGTCACACACCAGGGTTACCCCTCAATGTAGGCACTTTAGGAGACTTCTATTGTTCTGTCAGTCTATGCCTCTCCTTTCTCCCAGAGACCAGAGAAACCAACCATACACAAAAAAATAATAAAACACAATACATCAAGCTTATCAATACAATGGGGTTCTTACTTTCATGCCCCTGAGGATGCCTCACTGTTGGTGCACCCCTCCCTAGAACATATAGGGATAGACTAAGCCAAGGGACACAGAATAGGTAAGATGAATATATTTTCTCACCTCTTATTACGGGCCGCGGTCCCGGTGTCCGTTGGCTTGTCTCTCTGGGTCCAGTCTCTGGGGGTACGCCAGCAGGAGGTCCAATCCTCAGGCCCCACGTCGTTTGGCGCCAACTGATATGGTTCTGATTCTGACCCAATAGTCAGGAAAGGGTTGATGTACTGCTCCGAATGGTATAAAATGATTGGCATACGTACGCCTCGAGAGAGATCACACACAGACTGTCACAGAGAAGTCAATGCTATGATGTCCTGTTTATTATTCAGATACATGATTTCTTATAGCAGAAAAAAGAGGAACTTTATGACTCGGCTAATTTGATGATCTAATTGTCACATTACTAAGTCCCATGATAACGTATCACATTATCACTCCATACTTTAGCAAAAGTCAGCATTATGTCAGCAATTTCAATATCATAAAGTGATTAGTAAGGGATTATTAAGGGAGCTGGCTGCTACTTCAGGGGCCATTTTGTTAAGCAAACTGTTAGATATAATACAAGCAAGTATACATTTGATACTAGATATATGATTCCACAACAGGGTCACCACCTTCCCTCTCACTTGGGCAGGGCCTTCCTCTTTCCCTCCCTCTGTGTCACGTATGTGATAGTCACGCTGATCGTGATATTATAACTGGCCCTTATTTTTTGGGAGAAAAAAAAAAAATATATATATATTTTTTTCTCTCTACTTAGAATCCAATATGGATCCTATTGCTGCTTTGGCAAAACAGCTTCAAGGCCTGTCTTTGGAGGTGGCAGGATTGAAGGCGTCTGTCCTCCAACAACAGCAGCAAATGCAGCAGACCGCAAGCCCAGCGGTTGCTATGGGTAACCAGGTTGTTACAGAACCCAAGGTTGTTCTTCCTGACAGATTTTCTGGGGGAAGGGACAAATTTGTGACGTTCCGTGAGGCCTGCAAATTATATTTTAAGCTGCGCCCTTACTCCTCAGGTAATGAAGAACAGCGGGTGGGGATTGTTATTTCCCTGCTTCAGGGGGACCCGCAATCCTGGGTGTTCTCGTTACCCCCTGGTTCCCAGGCTCTCCGGTCAGTGGAGGGATTTTTTGGGGCTTTGGGTCTCATATATGATGACCCTGAGTCGAAGTTTCGGAGACTCCTACAGGGAGATCGGCCAGCAGAGGAATATTGCTCAGAGTTCCGTAGGTGGGCTACGGATACTCAGTGGAACGACCCGGCTCTCAGGAGTCAGTTCTGCTCTGGGTTATCTGAAAGGGTTAAGGATGCGCTGGCGCTGTATGAGACCCCCCTTTCCCTTGATGCTGTTATGTCCCTCTCTATCAGAATAGATAGACGTCTTAGGGAGCGATCGAAAATTCCTGAGCAATTGGTAACCTCTCCCAAGCAGCAGTTAGTCTGTACTGACTTAGATGAGCCTATGCAGCTAGGAGGAACTTCTCGTCAGGTCCGTCCTCCTGAGGTTCGCCGTAGGTGGGGGGCTTGTTTTTTCTGTGGGGGGAGGGGTCATTTCATTAATGTCTGTCCCTCCTTTCTCAAAAACAAAAGACCGTCGGAAAACTACTAACCCCAGGCTGTGCGGAGGATGTCAGCCGGGGGGTATACGTTTCCTCCATACGAACATCTCAATTTGTGTTGCCAGCGGTTATTGTTTTTGGTGTTAAGACGGAGTCTATTTCTTTTTTTCTAGACAGTGGAGCAGGGGTAAATTTGATAGATGCCCATTTTGCCCGCACTATGGGTTTGTCTCTCTGTACGCTGCAGAGACCTATTCCCATATTCGCTATTGATTCTGCTCCTCTGTCTCAGAGAAACCTCACTCACATTGTCCATAACTTACACCTTCGGGTAGGGGACCACCATAATGAGTGTCTTTCATGTTACGTTCTGGAGGGCCTTCCCTCTCCTGTGGTATTGGGTCTTCCCTGGTTGGTAGCGCACAATCCAGTGGTGGATTGGCAGGCCAGGGAGATATTGGAGTGGAGTGAGCATTGCAGAGAGAATTGCTTAAATAACAATTGCTTAATCGCCTCCATAGCTTCCCTACCTACATTTATTTCGGACTTTGAGGACGTTTTTTCTGAAAAGGGTTGTCAGAAGCTACCACCTCATCGTCCTTATGATTGCCCGGTTAACCTGATTCCCGGTGCAAAATTACCCAAGTCCAGGTTGTATAATCTTTCGGGTCCCGAGAGACAAGCCATGAAATATTATATCTCCGAGAGTCTGGCTAAGGGACACATCAGACCCTCTTCTTCACCCGTGGCTGCAGGGTTTTTCTTTGTTAAAAAGAAAGATGGGGGCCTGCGTCCTTGCCTAGATTTCCGTGAGCTAAACTGGATAACCATCCGAGACCCATACCCTCTTCCTCTCATTCCTGACCTTTTTAATCAGATTGCGGGTGCTAGGTGGTTCTCCAAACTTGATCTTAGGGGGGCCTACAATCTGATTCGTATCAAGGAAGGGGATGAGTGGAAGACAGCTTTTAACACCCCTGAGGGGCATTATGAAAATTTAGTCATGCCTTTCGGTCTGACCAATGCCCCTGCTGTCTTCCAACATTTCGTTAATGATATTTTTAGTTATCTCATCGGCAGGTTTGTAGTCATATACCTAGATGATATCTTAATTTATTCGGCTGATCTGAAAACACATGAAGTACATGTCAGGCAAGTACTGCAGGTCCTACGGACGAATAAATTATATGCGAAAATTGAAAAATGTGTCTTCGCCGTTCAGGAAATACAGTTCCTGGGATATCTATTATCTGCTTCAGGTTTCCGTATGGATCCTAGGAAGGTCCAGACAATTTTAGATTGGGATCTTCCTGAGAACCTTAAAGCTCTACAACGGTTTTTGGGTTTCGCAAATTTCTATAGAAAGTTCATTAAAAATTATTCAGTGATCGTTAAACCCCTTACTGACATGACTAGGAAGGGGACTGATTTTTCTAAATGGTCTGACGCCGCTAAAATTGCATTTTCCTCTCTAAAAGAGAGATTTACCTCGGCACCTGTTCTAATTCAACCTGATGTCTCCCAGCCTTTTATTGTTGAAGTAGATGCGTCAGAGGTGGGAGTGGGGGCTGTATTGTCTCAGGGTCCGTCTCCTGGCAAATGGCGTCCTTGCGCTTTCTTTTCCAAAAAGTTATCTACAGCAGAAAAGAACTATGATATTGGAAATAGGGAACTGTTGGCGATTAAACTGGCGTTTGAAGAGTGGCGTCACTTCTTAGAGGGAGCAATCCACCCCGTCACGGTGATTACGGATCACAAAAACCTTCTGTACCTAGAATCGGCTAAGCGTCTCACCCCTAGACAAGCTAGGTGGTCGCTATTCTTTACCAGATTTAACTTTGTAATCACCTATCGTCCTGGGGCAAAAAATACCAAGGCAGACGCATTTTCTCGTAGTTTCCCTGGAGGGGGTAATGTTAGTGATCCGGTACCTATTTTACAAAGAGGAGTGGTTGTCTCTGCTGTACACTCTGTTCTAGAGGGAAAGGTGTTAGAGGCCCAGGGGGACGCCCCGGCCTCTTGCCCCTCAGAGAAATTGTTTGTACCGTTAAACCTGCGTCTTGAATTATTAAAGGAACATCATAATTCGGCACTTGCTGGGCACCCGGGTAGTAAAGCAACCTTGGAGCTATTGTCTCGTCGTTTTTGGTGGCCAAGGTTGCGTCAGGATGTAATGGATTTCGTGTCTACTTGTTCTACTTGTGCACGCGCGAAAGTCTCTCATACACGTCCAGCAGGGTCTTTATTGCCACTTTTCATCCCCAATAGGCCATGGACACATCTGTCATTGGATTTCATCACTGACTTACCGTTGTCTGCGGGTAAAACAGTTATCTTGGTAGTAGTAGACAGGTTTAGCAAAATGATACACTTTATTGCGCTACCCGCACTTCCTAATGCTAAGACTCTTGCTCAGGTGTTTATCAGTGAAATCGTGAAGCTTCACGGGGTCCCTTCCGATGTGGTTTCGGATCGGGGAACCCAGTTTATTTCTAAGTTTTGGAAAGCTTTTTGTTCCCGTTTGGGGGTACACTTGTCCTTTTCCTCAGCTTTCCATCCTCAGTCGAATGGACAGACTGAGCGTACCAACCAAAACCTAGAAACATATTTAAGGTCTTTTGTGTCTGAAAACCAAGAGGTGTGGTCATCATATTTACCGTTAGCCGAGTTTGCCATAAATAATCGCTGTCAGGAATCCACTGGCAAGTCACCATTTCTTGGTGCATACGGTTTTCATCCCCAATTTTGTACTTTCAAAGAGGGGGGGTCTTCTGGGGTTCCCGAAGAGGAACGGTTTTCTTCATCTCTTTCATCGGTATGGCAGAAGGTGCAAGCTAACTTGAAAAATATGAGTGGTAAATATAAATGCATGGCCGATAAGAAACGGTCGCCAGGTCCGGACCTAGGAGTGAATGACTATGTGTGGTTGTCTACTAGGAATATTAAGTTGAAGGTTCCCTCTTGGAAACTGGGCCCTAGGTTCATTGGTCCTTATAAAATAGTAGCCGTCATTAACCCTGTGGCTTTTCGCCTGGAGCTACCTCAGACTTTTAAGATCCATAACGTCTTCGATAAGTCGTTACTCAAGAAGTATGTTCCACCTCTAGAACCATCACCGCTGCCACCTCCTCCTGTTATTGTGGATGGTAATATGGAGTTTCAAATATCCAGAATTGTTGATTCTCGTCGGGTCCGCCGCTCTCTTCAGTATCTGGTGCATTGGAGGGGTTACGGTCCAGAGGAAAGAATGTGGGTTCCAGCGTCAGAGGTAAACGCCAACAGGTTAATTCAGGCTTTCCATGCTTCTCATCCTGAGAGACCTGGTCCTGAGTGTCCGGAGGCCCCTCGTGAAAGGGGGGGTACTGTCACGAGGGTGTCAAGAGCCACGTCTGACTCCGTTATACCCGGGGTCAGGAAGTCGCAGAGGGTGGCTGCGTGCTCTATGTCTAAAGATCACGTTGTTTCTTAGTGATTGTTTTCTGTGTTTGCCTTGCTATCCTTTTTGTCTCACTCAGGGATCCGTAGCTTCTCCTCCTCAGCTGTTTCTTGTCTGCCACTCCCAACCTCCTTATATTCTCCTCTCACACTTCTCTAGTTGCCAGTTATAGAGCTTCCTGCCTGGACTTCTATACTGACCCACTGGAGCTGTGAATCCTGGTTGTTGTTCCAGAGTGCTACCCTCCGGATCCCTGTTGGGCTTTTTGTTGTCTCCTGTTGTCGCCCACCTGGGATTATATGTTGAGTATGTATTGTCTGTCCTCCCCTTGGTGTTTTCCTTTAGAGCTAGTGGTGCGGACTAGTGTTCCCACCGCCCTGTTCACTATCTAGGGCTCATCTTAGGGAAAGCAAGGGTTTTAGGCACGTGATCGGCGTACGGGTGAGGAACCCGTCTTGGGACGTCAGGGCAGCCAGGTGCCAGCCGCAAGGTGAGTCAGGGGTCACCACCTTCCCTCTCACTTGGGCAGGGCCTTCCTCTTTCCCTCCCTCTGTGTCACGTATGTGATAGTCACGCCGATCGTGATAATATGTGGAGGAGACATCTGTCGCTTCCTCCGGTTAGCAGGCAAGTAGTGATGAGGAGAGTGGTGTGGGAAATGGTGTTGGAAGCTGTCAAGGCTCCTGACCCAGAGACGGTTGAGGAGGACATCAGTGATGTGCAGACAGTACTCAATGATGATGATGTATCTGATCACACTTGGGAGCCGGGTGAATTAGGGGCCTCATCATCTTCGGGAAAAGAGGGTGGCAGCTTGCCCGTGAGGCAGCAGTGGAGCCAGCAAGTCGCTAGCGTGGCTAGGAGTCAGCAGGGTGGCAGCAGTGGGAGGTGTAGGGACTAAAATCACCTACTCGGCGGAGTTGCAGTTTTTTGTTAAGCAGCCTGAGGAGGCGAACATGGCCATTTGTAGAAACTGTGGGCAGAAGGTGAAGCGTGGCCAGGGTGCCGATGTTGGCACTACGGCCCTGCATCAACATATGCAGCATCACCATAAAGTGGCCTGTGAGAACCAAAGCTCTGATGTGGTGGTTTAGCCTGCCGCAGCAACCGCTACATCACCCAGTGGCACTCAACTGATTTCAGGCAGTCAAGGCTCCACCACCTCAGCCTAAGAGAGCTGTCTGTCCTCCCCATCATCTGATGCTCCTGCTCCTCCACCTACTCCTCGTCAGTAATTCAAGTGGTGGACTCTGCAACTTTCAGAGAACTGATGGCTTGTGCCGAGCCGAGGTGGAGAGTCCCAAGCAGTCATTTCTTTGCCAAAAAGGCAGTACTAGCCCTGCACATGTATGTAGAACAGAAGATAGTCCTTGAGCCTGTCGGTGTCTGCCAAAGTGCATGGCAGCACCGATGTGTGGAGCTTTAACTACGGTCAGAGAAAATACATGTCCTTTACGGCCCACTGGGTGAATGTGGTTCCTGCATAGTGACACCAGCAACTTGGCCAGGTGACGCTGCTTCCCCCTCCGCGTTTTCACACCATTGGTCCAGTGACAATGTCCGCCTCTGCCTCTTCATCCTCCACCATGTACTCAGCCTCCACTGCAAGGACAATTCACAGTGCCCCTCCAGCAAACCACATGTGCAGGGCACGGCAGTGTCACGCTGCTCTGCACCTCGTTTGCCTGGGCGAACAGAGTCACACAGGGGAGGAACTGCTCTGTGTCCTTCATCAAGAAATCAAATCCTGGTTTTCTCCGTGACAACTAAAAATCGGAACCATGGTGACTGAAAACTGGAAGAACATGGTGCTGGCACTTTGTCAAGGAGGGCTAAGCCATGAGCCGTGCATGGCACACGTGTTCAGTCTGGTTGTCAAGCGGTTCCTGGAGTCTTCCACCCATCTGCAAGACATCCTAAAAATGGCCAGGAAACTTTGCATGCACTTCATCCTCTAGTACACCGCAAGGCACACCCTCCATAAACTGCCGCGGCAGAAATGCATCTCCCAACATAGGCTGATATGCGACATTTCCACCTTTTGGAATTCCATTCTTCCTATGTTGGACCAACTATACGAACAGAGAAAGGCCATAAACGATTTCTTGATGATCCAAGCGCACAGGAGTACTCCCTTGTGTAACTTTGATGTCAGCCACTGGCAGCTCATGCGTGACACCTGCCTTTGCTCAGACCCTTTTAGAAAGCCACGTTATTTGTCAGTTGAAAGACTACGGTATAAGCAATGTCATTCCAATGCATCATGTCCTGGAACAGATGCTGGTAAATTTGGCTGGTCAGGGGACTGGAGACTAGTGATGAGCGGGAGGTGCCATATTCGATTTCGCGATATTTCGCAAATATTCGATTGAATATTCGTGATATATTCGGCGAAAACGAATATTCGTAACTTTTTCCAATTATTGCGAATAATATGCGATTTAATTAATCGCGTATTGCGATTTTTTTCTTTTGATAGTATAAGGCAACGTTCCTATGCTAATTGACTATGGCTAGGCTAATATGTGTATTTTACGAAATTTCGCAATATTGCTCTAACTTCGTCTTTTAGAATATTACGAATATTCTAAAAGATGATGAAGTTAGAGCAATATTACGAAATTTCGTAAAATACACATATAGATTGTAATTTAGCTAATATAGTGCTATAATCCTTTTTTTTTCTCTAATTTTTTTTTCCTTTTCTGAACTTAAGTTTTGCAAAATATGTACACTATTAAAAAAAATATAGCAGTATATTAGCTAAATTACAATTTATGTGTATTTCACGAAATTTCGTAATATTGCTCTAACTTCGTCTTTTAGAATATTCGTAATATTGCTCTAACTTTGTCTTTTTGAATATTTGTTATATTGCTCTAACTTCGTCTTTTAGAATATTGAAATCGCAATCCGATTAATTCAAGTTATAATAATCGAATTGCGATTTCAACTTGAAACTGCTATATTCCATATTCGTTAATTCTAGCCTAATATGGAATATAGCAGTGCTAAGTTGAAATCGCCATGCGATTACTTTGAGTTATATTAAATGCATTGCGATTTCAACTTTTTACGTATATTCTTAATATTGCTCTAACTTCGTCTTTTAGAATATTCGTAATATTCTAAAAGACGAAGTTAGAGCAATATAACGAATATTCTAAAAGATGAAGTTAGAGCAATATTACGAATATTCTAAAAGACGAAGTTAGAGCAATATTACGAATATTCTAAAAGACGAAGTTAGAGCAATATAACGAATATTCTAAAAGACGAAGTTAGAGCAATATTACGAATATTCTAAAAGACGAAGTTAGAGCAATATTCCGAAATTTCGTAAAATAACCATATAGATTGTAATTTAGCTAATATGGAATATAGCAGTGTTAAATTGAAATCGCAATCCGATTAATTCAATTTATAATAATCGAATTGCGATTTCAACTTACTGCTATATTCCATATTTGTTAAAACGAATATGGAATATAGCAGTGTTAAGTTGAAAACGCAATTCGATTATTATAACTTGAATTAATCGAATTGCGATTTCAACGTAATTCTCAAATCTGACAGTACATTCTAGTATATGGAGACGTTCCCATGGTGATGGGGACGCTCCACGAGCACGGAAGTCGTCAGAAGCGGCAACGGGCACTCACTGGAGCAGCCAGGAAGCCAGGAATCTTAAGGACAGGTAAGAACTACTTTAGGGAAGTGGGAAAGAAAAAAATATAACAATAAAAAAAAAACGAATATTCTATTTTGCGAATATATAGAACGATATTCTAAATATTCGCGAAATCTCGAAATTGCGATATTTGAGAACAAAATTCGCAATTCGAATATTCGCGCTCAACACTACTGGAGACTTGCCGCCTAGATCTGACGACCACGTGAGAAATGTGGGGGCTGAACTGGAGGAGGAGTAGGACATTGAAGCTCAAGCAATGTGTAACGAAACGGGTGGCTTTTCTACACAGACAAGAGAGGAAGAGCAAGAGCAGCTGGAGGAGCTAGCTACAGGGCGATGTGGAAGACAAAGCAGAGGACCCAGACTGACAGTGGCAGTATGCAGTAGAGATGGAGGCAGGGAGTCCCTCTGAGTCACTTGCACAAATGGCCCAATGCATGCTTGCTTGCTTAGTGACAGACAAATTGTCACCACTCGGTAGAGGGATGACTTATGGCTCTTCACCTTGTTCAAAATGAGGGTCTTTTTTACACCCCTGAGAGGGAGGACAAACTGAACTGCTATAGAGACATCCTCTGTAGTCAGTTGGCCGCTGCCTATCTGCACAATCGTCTGTCCTCTCGCAGGTCAGACCGGGAGGGCCCCTCTATGCTCACTTTCCTCTTCCATGGCTGCTGTGGCGGGGGGGGGGTTGCAGTTCCAGCTCCATCAGCAGCAACTTGAGTCTAGAGTCGATGATGAACAGCTTTCTTCACCCGCCTAGTAAAGAAACTACTCACCAGCAGCAGCTAGACCTGGAGCAGGACCTGAATGAGCAGGTGATACTTGGACAGCACCCTGCCTCCCCACATTGAAGATCCTCTGAACTACTGGGCAGCCAAACTGAATTTGTGGCTGCAACTGGCCAAGTGTGTCCTGGAAAAGCTGTCCTGCCCAGCCAGTAGTGTGGCATCAGAGTGAGTGTTTAGTGTGGCGGGGGCCATAGTTACCCCAAGAAGAACTCGCCTGTCCACCCAAAATGTGGAGAGACTGACCTTTGTCAAGATGAATCAGGCGTGGATCAGCCAGGATTTCCACCCACCAATTCCTGATGCATCAACACTTTGACAAAAGAGAACGGTTTCATCTGGCTACCTGCCTCAGTTACTATTCTGATGCTGCCACCCTCTTGATGCAACACATCTGATGCCAAGTGCTCCTTCTTTCACCCACCATCTTCAGCTGGTACTGGTATTGCCAACCACCTCCCCACTCTGTCACCGGGTGACTCTACTCTGTGGTCTCCTGAGACTGCTTCCACCTCCACACTATGTCACCTTGCCACTCTGTAGTCTCCTGATGCTGCTTCCACCTCTACACTATGTCACCTTGCGACTCTGTGGTCTCCTGATGGTGCTGCCAACTCCACACTATGTCACCTTGCCACTTTATGGTCTCCTGATGCTGCTGAAACATCCACACTATGTCACTTTGCCACTCTGTGGTCTCTTGATGCTACTGCCACCTCCACACTGTCATTGCGCCACCCTGTGGCCTCCTCCTGATGCTGCTGCTGCCGCCACCTCCACACTCTGTCATGGTGCCACTCTGTGGCCTCCTGATGTTTATGCTGCTACCTCCACACTGTTCCTGTGGCCTTTTCTTGATGCTGCTGCTGCTGCCACCTCTACACTCTGTCATGGTGCAACTCTGTGGCCTTCTGATGATGCTGCTGCCACCTTCACACTCTGTCATTGTGCCACCCTGTGGCCTCCTCTTGATGCTGCTGCCACCTCCACACTGTTTTTGTGCCACTCTGTGGTCCCTTCATGCTGCTGCTGACACCTCCACACTCTTTCATTGTGCCACTCTGTGGCTTCCTGATGCTGCCAAAAAGTGATCTGAAATATTGGGCACTGAAATTCCATATCTGCGGAAAACTTACAATTTCTGCTTTGCACAGTCCACTGCGCATTAATTTCTACAAAATACCTGTGGTGTCAAAATGCTTTTTCCAGCCCGTTAACACCTTGATGAATCAACTTTGCAAAATGGGTTCACTCTACAGTTGTCAGAGTCTCTGCAGTTGTCAGCACAAGTGGTGTAAATAACCACATTGGGCCTCAAGTGCACATGATCTCTTACTCCTGAGCCCTCTCATGTGTTCAAGAAAAAGAGTAGGGCCATATATAGGGTGCTTCAAAAACCAGGAAACACAGCATAATGAGAAGGCTTAGTTTTTATACTAGTACATAATGGTCACAACATATTGGAAACTGAAATGGCATATCTGTGGATTACTTGCAATTTTTTACTTTGCACCATCTGCTGTGCAAAATACCTATCAAATCAAAATTTTCACTCCACCACTCAATACCTTGATGGGCATAGTTTCCAAAATGGATAAACTTCTTAGGGGTACCATGTATTATTTCACTCCAGAACCGCTACAGTTGTCGGCACAAAATGTTTAAATCACCACATTGGGTCAAAGCCCTTCTGTATATTCAGGCGAAGGATTAGCACCATATGTAGGGTTTTTATAAAACTAAGACGAATAAACATACTAAAAAAGCGTACTTTTCCATACAGGTTGAAAAATTTAAATTTTCCATTTTCACTCTGCTGTGTAGTCTCATTTTTTTTTTTTTAGAAACTTGCCATGCAGCTCTATAGTGTGGTGGTTAACATTTTGGGCTGTCATGTAGAAGGTTGTGAGTTTGATTCCCTTCAGAGGTAGAGGCTAAATTAAATTGATATATTTTATATTTATTTTTTAGCAATTACTAAATATGTGTGTATATGTATGTATGTGTGTATATATATATTATAATATAATATAATGAAACACAATGGCGGCACCGGACGGGAAAAGATGGCGGGTGCTAGGTCCAAGGGTATAGCTGCTTACCCAATATTATAGACAGGAAACCGGACAGCACTCCTGGTATGTTATTGTTTTTCAGATTTTCATGTATCGCATCACTCCTCCCACTGTTACATCATATGATGATGCACACATGCATTTAATCTACTGCACTTTGCGCTTTTTCTTGTATTCTACAAGATCATAACTATGTATGCACTTTATTTGTATATGGGTAGGTCCCCACACAGACCATATGCACTTTATGTGGATACTGGATATTTTTATGCAGATTAATTAATTTTTTTATGCACAACATGTTGATTGATGCAATTGTTTTATTGATAATTGTATGTAGGGGTTGGGCTATATATACCCCATGTTGCACTTGTGTTCACTGCTTGAAAAAGGCTCTTTGTATGAGCTGAAACGTTGCCTACACCACATGGGTGAATAAACCACAATTTTTTATCTGGAGTGCTGTCCGGTTTCCTGTCAATAATATTGGGTAAGCCGCTATACCCTTGGACCTAGCACCCGCCATCTTTTCTCCTCTGGTGCAGCCATTGTGTTTCATTGTATATTATCCAGCTTGGTTGGCTGAGCACGGTTATATTTTTGCTATTTTTTGCATTTTCCATTTTCTATTTTTTCTATTTTTATTATGATGGATTCAGAATTCCCATGTGGCTCTATATACTCGCAGGAGGAGACCGATTATATATTGCAGAACATTGGGGGAGATGCCGCCTTCTTGAATAATATAATATAATTTTTGTCCAAAAAGACTGCATCATTACGTCTACATATGACCACCCTTGGTGAATATTACAAAGCCCAAAGAATACCTCGTGGCATGAGGTCTCATTTGAGGCCAAATTTGTTTTCTAATAATCTTGCTTTTTGCAAAAAGTTTGAAGCATTATCCAATAGATACTCCTTGGACTTTATTCTTCTCAACATACAATACTTACAACAGGAACTGTCTACTATAGCCATTGAAATGGCTGAGATTGAACAAACACTACGAGCATCTATGTCTCCAGAGGAACATACACAATTCAGTGAGAATTTATCGATCCATGTGACACGATTTAAGGTGGAACTAGAGGAAGGAAAACGTTCCAAGTGGAATCGGGACTCTGACGATTATAAGAAGGGTACCATCTATATTTGGCAGTCCGATAATAGCAACTACAACCAAAAGGATCCAAGGAAAAAGAAAAGGAATTTACAAACAACATCAATGCAGCCCACTTTTTTATCGACTTTACAGCACAAAGACGAAAGCGTACCAGACCGGGGGGGCGTAGACATCGAAGAGCCTGTGAAACTCCTGAAACAACAAGATCAGAGCGCAGGCCAGCAAACCACAGTTGACCAAGAGGAAATGACTGTGATCAACCTGTCATCCAGGGTGCTTACTCAAGCCCAAGTGAGTGTGCTGAATAAGGGACTATCTTTTTGCCCCACTACCTCCTTGTATTGGTTTGAGTTAGATGCTGATTTATGTGCATTTTTTCGCAGAATTAAACTAAAGGTCTGGTTTAACAACAAGGTACAGATTGCGACGCCCCGGGCTAGCGAATTCTCCCTGGGACGTCTCGATCTGTCCTTAAAGCAACTTTTCTCCATGTGTTAACGAACCTGCTATTGATGCATACATTATGGCTGTGAGGTCTGAAATAGCTGTCTATAATTCTAGGTGTGGCAATAGTGCATTTAAACATCCGACCCTATCCTGGTTGGAGGTTGAGGCACTAGACCAATTCAGGAATGATCCCTTTTGACAGTGAAACTGCTGACAAAGGGGGTGCAGTAGTTATCATGGATACTACCAAATATGTAGCAGAGGTCAAACGTCAACTTGACGATGCAGAGGTGTACTCTGTTCTTCAAGCTGATCCCAAGTTTGATATCGCAAGGCTCATCAAGCAGTGTTTGACGGACGCATCATTGACGATGATTTGTGCGAATTTCTCACAGTTGACCATCCGGTCACACCTGTTATATATATATATATATATATATATATATATATATACATATATATATATATATATATATACACTCACCTAAAGAATTATTAGGAACACCTGTTCTATTTCTCATTAATGCGATTATCTAGTCAACCAATCACATGGCAGTTGCTTCAATGCATGTAGGGTTGTGGTCCTGGTCAAGACAATCTCCTGAACTCCAAACTGAATGTCAGAATGGGAAAGAAAGGTGATTTAAGCAATTTTGAGCGTGGCATGGTTGTTGGTGCCAGACGGGCCGGTCTGAGTATTTCACAATCTGCTCAGTTACTGGGATTTTCACACACAACCATTTCTAGGGTTTACAAAGAATGGTGTGAAAAGGGAAAAACATCCAGTATGCAGCAGTCCTGTGGGCGAAAATGCCTTGTTGATGCTAGAGGTCAGAGGAGAATTGGCCGACTGATTCAAGCTGATAGAAGAGCAACGTTGACTGAAATAACCACTCGTTACAACCGAGGTATGCAGCAAAGCATTTGTGAAGCCACAACACGCACAACCTTGAGACGAATGGGCTACAACAGCAGAAAACCCCACCGGGTACCACTCATCTCCACTACAAATAGGAAAAAGAGGCTACAATTTGCACGAGCTCACAAAAATTGGACTGTTGAAGACTGGAAAATGTTGCCTGGTCTGATGAGTCTCGATTTCTGTTGAGACAGTCAAATGGTAGAGTCCAAATTTGGCGTAAACAGAATGAGAACATGTATCCATCATGCCTTGTTACCACTGTGCAGGCTGGTGGTGGTGGTGTAATGGTGTTGGCGCCCCCTTGTCCAGAAACTGCAATTCTCCTGAAGACGCCGTGGAACGGCGAAACATGTAGGGAAGCAGTAGGTAGATTTTAGTTCAAGATCTGGGAGATAGGGTGAAAGACTAGAGACGCACACAGCTAAACAAACAGCTGAGACAAAGTACAAGCTAAGTTAGACAGAGAAGTAGATAGGAGGGATACCTGAGAAGTATCAGGTACCTCCAGAACAGGCTGTATAGTGGCGAAAGTGAATGTACGTGAATGTACTTGAAAGTGTAAAACACAGAATCCCACTCCAGATCCTGAGGAATTTTAATAGTGTGTTCTCCTGACATAACAGGACAATTTTTAATCAAGACACAATAAAAGTATAAGTTTTAACAATCAGTCAGTGAGGAATAAGGGCCACAGATGGTCTTAGAGACCCCTGAAAATTTTCGATTTAAATATTAATGTGGTCACCTCCTGAGAGACCTATATGTATGTTGGTCGTAAGATATGTCTTCCCTCACTGCACATGTAAATGCATTCATTATTGATTTATTGGAAATAATTTTGAGGTATAACTACTTCCTCTTCCAGGATGTGTTCTACAAACAAAAACGAGGTGTGGCCATGTGGTCGAACATAGCACCGACCTACGGCAATATTTTTATGAGGTGTTTTGAGGAGGATGTCGTCTATCTATCCCATCACCGCAGCCATGTGCTGCGGTGGTGGAGATACATCGACAACATCTTCTTCATATGGACAGGCAGTGTTGTTCAATTGTCTGAGTTCCATGCATTTTTGAATAGTGTGAACAAAGATTTACAGTTCACTCTGGTATACTCAGAAACTGAGATACAGTTTCTGGATATCACAGTTAGATATAGCGAAGGGAGGTTACACACACACAGTTATTTACCAAACCCACAGACAAGAACACCCTCTTGTGTTTTGACAGTGGACATCCAAGCAATATGATAAAACATTTGCCCTTTTCCCAATTTCTCAGAGTCAAAAGGATTGTTTCCGAACCAGAAATTTTAGACCATTCCCTGAACACTATGGCCAAGAAAATCTTGAAAAGGGGATACCCCCCCCCCCCCCCCTGGTTACTTGATTCCCATATTGATAAGATCCACACCATGGATAGAAGTAGCACCTTGAAGAGAAGGGAAACTAACAGGTCTCAGACCAGGATTCCCTTTATCTCCAAGTATACTGAACAAAGTGAGGATATCAATTGTATCTTCAAGCGACATTGGGGCATCCTGGGGGGTTGTCTCAGCATAGTGCCTGAATTCAGATCCCCTCCACTTTTCTTATATTGTAGATCGAGAAATCTACGTGACCAGCTAGTGAAAGCAGATATTGGTCCCAAATCCAGACTGACACAAACTACCTTGACCACACAGGGCAAGGGGAGCTTCCCCTGCCTATGCTGTGTCAATTGTAGAATGATATGTAAGGGTAGATCTTTTGTACACCCAACAACAGGGGTCACTTATCTCATATGCTTTCATCTCACATGCAACTCCAATTTTGTTATTTATGTCTTTTTTTTTTTTTTTTTTTATAAAATTTTTATTTCAATGTAAGTAAAACATAACAAGGTACATATGTAGGCATCTTGTACGTCAAGCATGACGAAGATTGATACATTGGAAGAAACTTCAATGTTATAAGAAGCATATCACACAGTTCAGATACAATCATCTATGAGACAAAGTACACATTAAAGTTGTAGATGAGCTATGGTGGAAGTACAATTTGCACTAGTGTTGTACGGTTAACATGAGTAAGAAGCAGTCTCTCATTTGGGGTGTCTATACTCTGACCACATTTTCCAGCGTTTACAGAAATTATAGTGGGTGCGTGTTTCCCAGGATGAAATCTCCTCGAACCGATATAGTTGGTCAACTTTTAACTTCCACTGTTCGAGTGTAGGGATAGAGGTCGATAGCCATAGGATAGGGACCAAAAGTCTGGCTGCAATCAAAAGTTGTCTAAAGAGCACTGGAGGATAGGGAGGGGTTGTTTGGGTATTCAGGTTTAGCAATGCCAAAGAGGGGGATGGCTGTATATTGGTGTGGCAAATCTGGTTACAAAGGTTGAAGATATCCTTCCACCATTTATTGATCATAGGACAGGCCCACCATATGTGAAAGAATGACCCCCTGTCCTTCAGGCATCTCCAGCATTCATCTGACGCTGTGCTCGAATAAAGGGATGTCACATCAGGAGTCTTGTACCACCTTGTTAAGAGTTTGTACCCATTCTCCTGTATACGGACACAGCGGGAGGACTTGTGTGGGGCCAATAGTAGTTTGGGCAAGTCAGCTATTGAAAGGTTTACGGCTAGATCTTTTTCCCATCTGCAGATGAAAGCTGGTTTGACGAGCAACGGGAGGGTATTAAGTTTATGATATAACTGTGAGATTAGCTTTTTAGGGGGGATGGGGTGAGCGATGAGGGATTCCACCCAAACCAAAGGACGATGCTGGTCGCTGCTCGTGATATGCTGCGAGATGAATGAATGTAGGTGCATTATGAATGGCGAAAACTGGTGTGGGGGGTTCAGATTTGTTTGAATCGCATCTATAGTGGGAGGGTGATTATCATGTTGAAGAAGTGTAAAGATAGAGGTGGTTGATTCCCTGATGGCACGCGGAGTACAATCTCTTATCACTGGGAGGGAGGCGCCTATCACATCTCCTATTGAGAGAAGTGGTGACGGAAAGGGTATCCCACAATGTGTGGATTGAAAGTATTTCCACGCCTGAAGGGTAGCTTGAATTAGTGGATAAGGGGAGGAAGGGGTGCTGGTTATTCCGGGAGTTCCTAGCAGGAGTGAGCGGAAGGGTTGTTTAACCAGGTCCTGTTCCATAGCTGCCCAGGGTTTAAGGTTAGAGGTTCTAAGCCATTCTACTGCTCTAGACATAAGAATAGCTTTGCCGTAAAGCTCAGGATCTGGAAAAGCTATGCCTCCTGTATGTTTGGGGTGGGATAAAAGGGAGTAGGAGATTCTTGGTTTCTTCTGATTCCAAACGAATGAACTGAAGAGTTTCCTAAGGGAAACATAGTATGATTTAGGGACCGGAATAGGCAGGACCTGCTGGAGGTAGGTAAGGCGAGGAAGTATCAATGAAACCAAGAGGTTTTTACGGCCAAACCAGGAAATAGTAGGGATGTTTAGCCTATTTATTTCCGCAGTTATAGATTGTAGTAGGGGAAGATAGTTGAGAGCAAAAAGTTCAGAGGGATTAGAGCTAACTTTAATTCCTAAATAAGTGAGGTGGGGAGATGACCAATCGAATGGAGAGTGCTTTTTAAGACTTAGCTGGTTATGTTGTGATATCTTTATACATTTAACTAGGGACTTTTGCTTATTTATCTTAAAATTAGATAAAAGGCTGTAGGTATCTAGATGTTTTTGGATTATGGGAAGTGAGGTGTTTGGGTTAGAGGTCATGATCATAATGTCGTCAGCAAAGGCCGCAAGTTTATGATCACGACCTCCCAGTGTCACTCCATGGATATCCTGATCTGCTCTCAGTCTGATAAGGAGAGGCTCCAATGCTAATACAAACAGCAGGGGCGATAGAGGACATCCCTGGCGGGTACCATTTTTTATCCTAAAAGAGTCAGTTAAGTCTCCATTGATCAAAACCGACGCTGACGCTTGGGCGTACATTGCAAACATAGCTTGTGCAAAGGGACCAGGCAGGTCAAAACCAGACAGTACTTTCTTCAGGTATTCCCAACTAATTCGGTCGAATGCTTTCTCCGCGTCTGTGCTCAGGAGAAGTAGTGGCTTGGAGTGGTGGGCAGAATAAAAGATCGCATTCAAGACCCTAGTCATATTGTCCCTACCCTCTCTACCTCTGACAAAGCCCACCTGGTCCCCATGCACAAGCGTGGGAAGAAGGGAGGCAAGGCGATTTGCCAACATTTTCGCAAGCAGTTTAAGATCTATATTAAGGAGTGATATGGGTCTATAGCTTGCACAGTGTTTAGGGTTTTTCCCTTCTTTGGGGATCAGGGTTATGTGGGCCATCGTCATATCTCTAGAAAGCTGTTTCCCCTTTAGAGCTGAATTACAGACCGAGAGCAGATGAGGGAGGACTATGTGTTGATACGTTTTATAGTAGTATACTGGGAACCCGTCTGGGCCTGGGCTTTTGCCATGGGGAGATTGCTTTAGAGCAAAGGTTAATTCTTCTAATGTAAATTGGGAAGCTAAATTGAGTTTTTGTTCTGGGGAGAGCCTGGGAAGAGAGATTGATTCCAAAAAGTATTTAAGAAGGTCTGAGTGAGAATCTGGGTTCAGAGTTGGGGGAAGATTATAAAGAGACTCATAAAAAGCACGGAATTGGGCGCCAATCAGTTTTGAAGAGTATAGGGGTTCGCCCTGGGAGGACTCCATCTGGTGTATATAGTTTGTAGAACGCCTGTCTTTTATTCTACGCATCATAAATTTAGACGCCTTGTCTCCATGTGCGAAAAATTTATGCTGCGAGTTCAAGAAATACTTAGCAGTAGACTGGTGCATAAGAGATTTCAATTCTGCTTTTAGCGCCGAAAGTTCAGCAAATTGTGTCTCTGAGAGAGATCTTTTATGCATTTTTTCTAGTGAGAATATCTTGCTGATTAGGGAGTCTATTTTCTTATTTCTTTCTTTTTTTAAGAAGGCCCCCAGGCTAATGAAATGTCCTCTGATATAAGGCTTGTGGGCATCCCACAGTGACTGTTCTGTAACTTCAGGGAGGTTGTTGAGCGAGAAGTATTCTTTAAGGAGCCCAGAGATCTTTTCCCTAGTATCCTGATTATCGAGAAGGGATTCATTAAGACGCCATCTAAATTTACTGGGATTCGGTATAGGGGCTGAGATTGATAGAAAGATAGGGGCGTGATCTGAAATGAGGATGGATCCTATTTTGGGACCACGACATAGTTGTAAATGTTCCTTGGATACATATAGGTAGTCCAGTCTATGATAGGAATTGTGGGGGTGAGAGTAAAACGTATAATCTTTCATGTCTGGGTTGAAAACCCGCCATGCATCTAAAAGGTGAAGATTTCGAAAGCCATCTTGTATGAAGCGGAGGGATCTGATAGACAGGGCTGATCTGCTGGAAGAGGAGTCCAGGAGAGGGTTTAGAGTGGCATTTAGATCTCCTCCGACTACAATCAGACCCTCAGCGTAGGATTCTATTAGCGGGAAAACCTTCGCAAACCAGGTATGTTGCCCTGTGTTAGGAGCATAAATATTAATGACAGTGTAGGTTTGGGGGCCAATAGAGCCCTTGACTAAAATGTACCTCCCTTCTGGATCTTGGATATGGGAAATATATTTAAAAGGAATTTTCCTCTGGAATCCAATACTCACTCCCCCAGAAGCCGCAGAGTTACCCCCACAATGGTACCACATTGGGTAATTAGAGAAGGAAAGGTTGGGATAGTGATCAAATTTGAAATGAGTTTCCTGGAGAAGAAGGACACTGGCCCCAGATTTGCGTAGCAATGTGAAGATCTGACTCCTCTTAGAAGGGGAGTTAAAGCCCTTGACATTGAAGGACGCAAATGTGAGATCAGCCATATTGTCTGTTGTATAGGTGAGTACCTTGAGGAAGCCAGGTCCCCTGTCCAGGTAAGCATAGATGGGTGTAGTTAATTATGCTGATCTGGGGGAGTGAGTCAGGAGCCAAAGGAGTCTTCCGAGTCGCCATGCAGGAGAAGATGTTGTGAATAAGTACCTTTAAACAAAAGTGAATAACAGAACAAAAAAACATTAATTTAACTTTCAAGCAACAAAGCCCATCTACCTGGGTCATTCGAGAACGTGAGGTAAGGATCGCAAGGGGGGAAATGGTGTGTCAACCCAGTTGTGACCCTCACAGCACTTAGTAGTTGCCCCAATCATGAGGCGCGATGACAGAGTGACAATACACATTATGTGGAGACAAAATGGAGGAGGAAAGGAAAGAAGAGAATGAAAGGGGGGAGGTAAAGGAGAAGGGAACAGGAGCAAGAGGCGTGCATCGTGAATGAGATCAGCTAAATGCCAATCATATTAGAACTCAAGGGTGGAAAAGGTTAAGAATAAGTCAGGGAAGGAGACACAGGCATTGAGAAAAGATCTAACTTTCAGATTAATGCAAGGTAACCAGAAATTATGGTGTCAGCTGGGTGGTCTTGCGCTTATTCTTCTGGGATCTTGGGGTGCGCGGAGGTTCAAAGGGAGCGATCTTCTGGATCTCAGGCAAATCTGTAAGATCTTGATAAAGTTCCCAATTTTCAATCGGAAGTGGAGATATCTGGAGGTGATCGTATACGCCAGCCAAATCGGTGTAAGCTGTAACAGTAAAGCGACGTCCCTCATAGAAGAAAGATATTCCGAAAGGAAAAGTCCATCTGTATGGCGTTTTCTTGGCCCTGAGCCAATCCGTCAGGGGCTTCAAGCTTCTCCTTTTCTTCAGCGTGGAGGGAGCAAGGTCTTGATAGACTGCTATCGGAGCTCCTTCATAGGCCAGGTCGGTGATATTTCTTGTAGCTTCTAGGATCGCTGTTTTAGTTTGAAAGTTGAGGAACCTGCAAATAATGTCCCTGGGTGGTTCCGAGGGTTTGGGCTTGGGGCGCAACGCCCTATGCGCCCTTTCTATTATGATGTCAGCAGGCTGGTCCGGGCCCAAAATGGAGGCGCAGATCTCCGTTACTGCTGCAGGGATGTCAGCTGCTTCAATCATTTCAGGAACTCCTCTGAAGCGCAGATTGTTCCTGCGCCCCCTATTTTCCTGGTCCTCCACTGCGTTATGAAGATCGTTCAGGTAAGAACGGCATTTTTGCAGGGAGATGGCCGTGGCAGATTGATGTTCCAGGACTGCCGTTTGCTGCGATTCCAGGGCCCCGACTCTGTCCCCTATGTGGTGGACATCTTGGCGGAGGGCCGATAGTTCGGTCAGCACCGGTTCCAGAGCTTTGCTAAGGGATTGTTTTAGAAAGCGACGAGTGATCGGGAGTGCGGTCTTACAGTGAGAGTCCTCGGTATCACTTTCTCCCTCAGACAAGTCAGCGGATCGTTCTCGCGCTCTATGTGAGGCGGCCGGCGCCATCTTGGGTTCCCTGGCCGCTACTGTGGCGGCTGCTTTTTTTATAAATTTGTCCATTTCTCCGTTGTTATTCGAAGGTTTAGGGGTACTGGGATAATCTCCAGCTCTTGGGTGTCCGATCTTGACCATCGTCACTTCTGTTTGCTGGAGGTAGCTTGTGCTGTGCAGGGTTTAAAACGGAGCGCTCCTGACTATGCGGCCATCACAGTCTGGCGCTAGCTCCGCCCCCCCGTTATTTATGTCTTAACCTGCCCATGTAGGCTGTTGTATGTGGGAGAAACGTCTACTGATCTGAAGACGCGTCTTAACAACCACCGTTACACAATTCGTAAAAAACAACAAGATTGTCACAACCAGACAGCTGAGAAGCTCTGACAGAGGCCTTTCAGAACCTCCTCCTTGAGTTCTGTGTTGTGGTATTCAGCTCCTCCTCTCATTAGCGTCTCTCAGCTGTTATGTGTTGGACTAATTGTTTCCCTTTAAATTCTTCCCCAGAATGCTTTTCTGGGCGGCTTATATTTCTTCCTGGAGTATGTGTGCTTGCCCATCTGGTTCTCCTCTCCTCCACAAAGTTAAGTGTTACACTGTTATCTGTTATTTTCTGTTTCCCAGGTGACCCTGACTCCCTCCGTGTCTGGTGTAGGGAGCCGGTGGTCGTGTCCCCTCACTATTGTAGGGTGCTCAGGGCTTTATAGTCAAGGTTCGTGGATATGCATACCTCCACCATTCGGATCTATGCATAGGCTGAGCAGCCAGGGAAAGTGCCAGGTCTTCTACAGGGGTCTCCCTTTCGTTCCTTAGCTTTTGGATCCAGCGAGACATTTATGCATGTTGTTTTGCCTTGTTACCTGTACACATTCCGTGACATTATAAGCCGCCAAAACCGTCTTAAGCATGGATCCGGTTTCACTTTTGGCTGAACGCTTCCAGGGTCTTTCATTGGAGGTAGCTGACCTCCGTAAGACTTTTTCTCAGCTTCAAGTGACTGGTTCAGCTTGCGTTCATGGAGCTTGTTCTGAGCCTAAGATCTCGCTCCCGGATACGTTCTCCGGGGGTAGTGAGAATTTTGTGCGTTTTAGAGAGGCTTGCAAACTCCATTTTCGCCTTCTTCCCCATTCTTCTGGTGATGAGGAACGGAGGGTGGGGATCATTATATCGCTGCTCAGGGGTAACGCTCAGTCCTGGGCCTTTTCGCTGCCGGAGGGGGCACGGCCCCTCCGTTCAGTGGATGAATTCTTTTTAGCCCTGGGTCAGATATATGATGATCCGGATCGTATTGCTCTGGCGGAGTCTAGACTACGTCTCCTATGCCAGGGTAAACAATCCGCAGAAATATACTGCTCAGAATTTCGGAGTTGGGCAGCTGATACTGGTTGGAATGATGCTGCACTCCGAAGTCAATTTTGCCATGGTCTTTCAGAGGGATTGAAAGATGCATTTGCCTTTCATGAAAGGCCTATTTCTTTGGACTCTGCTATGTCTCAGGCCGTTCGTATTGACAGGCGTCTTAGAGAGAGAGGAGAGATCTCTCCTTCCTGTCATACTCGGTCCCAGGACTGTGCAGCGGTCCCATTCTCTGCGCAGGGGTCTCAGTTGCTGTCAGCCCCTTCTGAGCAGGAGCCCATGCAGCTGGGGTTGATTGCTTCTGACAATAGAAGATTCAGCCCGCATGGGAGGGTTTGTTTTTGTTGTGGAGGTATTAATCATTTGGCAAATATTTGTCCCTCTAGGAGATTCAGGCAGTTCTCTGGGTATAATAAAGAAACAAAGAGGAAAAAATCTTTGAAAAATGTTCCGTCTGTTACTATTGGCAGGATTGAGGCGGAGATTGAAGATTTTCCGTTTGCTTGTAGTTCCCGTTTTGTCCTGCCGGCTAGGGTGGCGCTAGAGAGCAAGAACATTTTTTGTGAGATTTTTGTGGATAGTGGAGCAGCGGTCAATCTCATTGATAATCACTTTGCGATAACTCATGGTTTCCAGGTGTGCGCTTTGAGAAAGGATATTCCTGTATTTGCTATCGATTCCGCTCCACTTTCTCAGAAATCATTAAAGGGCATAGTTCACAATATCCGTTTAATTGTGAGTGATGCTCATGTTGAGGATGTGTCATGTTTCGTCCTTAGCGGTTTGCCCACCCCGCTGGTGTTGGGGCTGCCCTGGCTCACTAAGCATAACCCCACCATTGATTGGCAAGCGAAGCAAATAAATGGTTGGAGTGACTTTTGCAGAGAGAATTGCCTCATGACATCTGTTTCTGAGGTTGCTACTAAGACTATACCATCTTATCTCTCAGAATTTTCGGATGTCTTCTCTGAGAGTGGAGTTCAGGATTTGCCCCCGCACAGGGAGTACGATTGCCCTATTAATCTCATCCCAGACGCCAAGCTGCCTAAATCTCGTTTATACAATCTTTCCCAACCTGAGAGGATCGCTATGCGTGCTTATATCTCTGAGAGTCTGAGAAAGGGACACATACGACCCTCGAAGTCACCTGTTGCCGCTGGTTTTTTCTTTGTTAAGAAAAAAGATGGTTCTTTAAGACCTTGTCTGGATTTCAGGGAGCTGAACAATATCACAATTCGTGACCCTTATCCGCTTCCTCTGATCCCGGACCTATTTAACCAGGTTGTTGGGGCTAAAGTCTTTTCCAAATTAGATTTAAGAGGGGCATACAACCTGGTCAGGGTCAGAGAAGGGGACGAATGGAAGACGGCCTTCAATACCCCTGAGGGCCATTTTGAAAACTTGGTTATGCCTTTTGGTTTGATGAATGCCCCAGCCGTTTTCCAGCATTTCGTGAACAGCATTTTTTATCATTTGATGGGAAAATTTGTATTGGTGCATTTGGATGACATTTTGATTTTTTCTCCCGATTTCAAAACTCATAAGGAACATTTACGTCAGGTCTTGCTCATCCTGCGGGAGAATAAATTATATGCGAAACTGGAAAAATGTGTGTTTGCGGTTCCAGAAATTCAATTTCTGGGGTTTCTTCTCTCCGCTTCTGGTTTTCGCATGGACCCAGAGAAGGTCCGCGCTGTGCTTGAGTGGGAGCTTCCTGAGAATCAAAAGGCGCTGATGCGTTTTTTGGGCTTTGCCAATTATTACAGGAAGTTCATCTTGAATTATTCTTCTATTGTTAAACCACTCACTGATATGACCAGAAAGGGGGTAGATTTTTCTTCTTGGTCAGTAGAGGCGCGTAAGGCTTTTTCTGATATCAAGGAGAGTTTTGCTTCCGCTCCCATCTTGGTGCAACCTGATGTTTCGTTACCCTTCATAGTTGAGGTTGATGCTTCTGAGGTGGGTGTGGGGGCGGTCTTGTCTCAGGGTTCCTCTCCTGCCAATTGGCGACCGTGTGCCTTTTTCTCAAGAAAACTCTCCTCCGCAGAGAGAAATTACGATGTGGGAGATAGGGAATTGTTGGCCATCAAGTTGGCTTTTGAGGAATGGCGCCATTGGCTAGAGGGAGCCAGACACCCTATTACCGTATTTACTGACCATAAAAATCTGGCCTACTTGGAGTCAGCCAAGCGTCTGAACCCGAGACAGGCCAGATGGTCGTTGTTCTTTTCTAGGTTTAATTTTGTTGTCACGTTCCGCCCTGGAGTTAAGAATGTGAAGGCAGATGCCCTGTCACGTTGTTTTCCGGGAGGCGGGAATTTTGAAGACCCGGGTCCCATTTTGGCTGAAGGTGTGGTGGTCTCTGCTCTTTTTCCTGAATTGGAGGCAGAGGTGCAGGCAGCCCAGTCAGAGGCTCCTGATCTTTGTCCTCCTGGAAGGTTGTTTGTGCCTCTCGCTTTAAGACACAAGATTTTTAAAGAACACCACGATACGGTCCTTGCTGGGCACCCGGGGGTAAGAGCCACACTGGATCTCATCGCTCGGAGATTCTGGTGGCCTGCGCTTCGTAAGTCGGTTGAGGGTTTTGTGGCAGCCTGCGAGACTTGCGCTCGTGCCAAAGTCCCTCATTCACGGCCATCAGGTCCTCTCCTTCCCTTACCCATTCCTTCCCGTCCTTGGACACATCTGTCCATGGACTTTATCACGGACCTTCCTCGTTCCTCGGGGAAGACTGTGATTCTGGTGGTGGTGGACCGTTTTAGCAAAATGGTGCATTTCATCCCTTTTCCTGGTTTGCCCAATGCTAAGACGCTGGCGCAGGCATTTGTTGATCACATTGTCAAATTGCACGGTATTCCTTCAGACATAGTCTCTGATAGGGGCACGCAGTTTGTTTCCAGATTCTGGAAGGCTTTCTGTTCTCGCTTGGGGGTTCGGTTGTCATTCTCTTCTGCTTTCCACCCGCAGTCGAATGGCCAGACAGAGCGCGTCAATCAGAATCTGGAGACATATCTGCGCTGTTTTATGGCGGAGAATCAAGAGGATTGGTGTTCTTTTTTGTCCCTTGCTGAGTTTGCTTTAAATAACCGTCGTCAGGAGTCCTCTGATAAGTCACCATTTTTTGGTGCATATGGGTTTCATCCACAGTTTGGGACTTTCTCGGGAGAGGGGTCTTCGGGTTTACCTGATGAGGACAGATTCTCCTCGTCTTTATCATCTATTTGGCAAAAGATTCAAGATAATCTAAAGAGCATGAGTGAGAGATATAAGCGTGTGGCTGATAAGAGACGTGTGCTTGGTCCGGACCTGAATGTTGGTGATCTGGTGTGGTTGTCTACCAAGAATATCAAATTGAAGGTTCCCTCCTGGAAGTTGGGTCCTAGGTTTATTGGGCCTTACAAAATCCTGTCTGTCATCAATCCTGTTGCATACCGTCTTGATCTTCCTCAGACTTGGAAGATCCATAATGTTTTTCATAAGTCCTTATTGAAACCTTATGTTCAACCCATTGTACCCTCGCCTTTGCCTCCTCCTCCGATTATGGTTGATGGGAATCTTGAATTTCAGGTCTCTAGGATTGTGGATTCTCGTCTTGTCCGCGGTTCTCTTCAGTACCTTGTTCACTGGGAGGGGTATGGTCCTGAGGAGAGGATGTGGGTCTCAGTGACGGACATTAAAGCCTCTCGTCTCATCAAGGCTTTCCATAGGTCCCATCCTGAGAAGGTGGGTTCTGAGTGTCCGGAGTCCACTCGTAGAGGGAGGGGTACTGTCACAACCAGACAGCTGAGAAGCTCTGACAGAGGCCTTTCAGAACCTCCTCCTTGAGTTCTGTGTTGTGGTATTCAGCTCCTCCTCTCATTAGCGTCTCTCAGCTGTTATGTGTTGGACTAATTGTTTCCCTTTAAATTCTTCCCCAGAATGCTTTTCTGGGCGGCTTATATTTCTTCCTGGAGTATGTGTGCTTGCCCATCTGGTTCTCCTCTCCTCCACAAAGTTAAGTGTTACACTGTTATCTGTTATTTTCTGTTTGCTGGATCCCAGGTGACCCTGACTCCCTCCGTGTCTGGTGTAGGGAGCCGGTGGTCGTGTCCCCTCACTATTGTAGGGTGCTCAGGGCTTTATAGTCAAGGTTCGTGGATATGCATACCTCCACCATTCGGATCTATGCATAGGCTGAGCAGCCAGGGAAAGTGCCAGGTCTTCTACAGGGGTCTCCCTTTCGTTCCTTAGCTTTTGGATCCAGCGAGACATTTATGCATGTTGTTTTGCCTTGTTACCTGTACACATTCCGTGACAAAGATTTACCGATTCCGAAACATTTCTCTGATCTCAAACACTCTAAGAAGGATCTTAAATGCTTGATTATAGATCATTTTCCTATGCCCAGGCTTGGGGGCAATAGAGTATTGATGTTGAAAAAGAAGGAGCTATATTGGATATATACTTTGGATTGTTTAAAACCTAATGGGCTTAATATGTATTATAATCTGGGATTGTATTCATAGGGAAGGGGTTTGCCCTACAATGTTTCTGCATATGTATTTTGGCCGTGATCCTGTGTGTAGATAGTAGACTATGAACACAAACAAGATACATTAAGGACTTTTGGTTTTCTTTTTATATTTTCACAGATGTGATGGATCCTGGGAAATGAGGAACAAGCATGCTCTGCAGAGGAACACTGCGTCCACATGCTAATGTTATTATATGTTATTTATATTATCAATGTTTTATTCTGTTCCAGGTTGTGTCAAATATATAATTTTATTTTATTTAATGTCAGCTCTGGGTCATCAGGAGATCCCTGGCAGGGGTTATAGATAAGAGGTAATTTGCGGGCTTTTTGTTGACAGGCGTGGCGTGTCGCATCATGTTTGTCGACACTTCATGCCCACTAGGGTAGAGGGTCTGTACTTTTGACGGGGTGCAGCCTCCCCATATATTTATCCTCTAAGATACCCTGTATACATGACTCTGGGCGAGCTGCCAGACTCTGTGATGGCGCTGCCATAAATGGGCATGTGCGCACGGTTGTAGATTTCATACCCATTGTAAAATGGCCACTTGAGTGGCTTATAGTTAGAGCGCATGCTCCATAAACCACGCTCCGTGACCTTACGTCGCATGCTTTTGATGCAACCTGGCGCCTGCACAGTAGTATCTTCCGAACGCCGGTTTTGGCGATAGCCTGCATGTGGGACTCAGGTATACCTGCAGGCTATGCTATTGTTTTTCAGATTTTCATGTTTCGCATCACTCCTCCCACTGTTACATCATATGATGATGCACACATGCATTTAATCTACTGCACTTTGCACTTTTTCTTGTATTTTACAAGATCGTAACTACCGTATTTTTCGCCCTATAGGACGCACTGGTCGATAAGACGCATCTAGGTTTTTGAGGAGGAAAATAAGAAAAAAAAATTGAACCAAAAAGTGTGCTTGGTGGGTTTTGAACTCATTGTGGTCTGTGGATGGTGCACTGTTATGGGGGATCTGTGGATGGCGCACTGTTATGGGGGATCTGTGGATGGCACACTGTTATGGGGGATCTGTGGGTGAAGCACTGTTATGGGGGATCTGTGGGTGAAGCACTGTTATGGGGGATCTGTGGGTGACACTTATGGGGGATCTGTGGGAGACACTTATGGGGGATCTGTGGAAGGCTCTTATTGGGGTCCCTGGATGGCACTGTTATGGGGATCTGTGTATGACACATATATAGCATCTTATGCTATGTGTCATCCACTCCATAACAGTGTCCCTGTAGTGAATGAAACTCAATACAGGGGGTGAGGGTCGCATCTGCTTTTATAAGTATATTGTATATTATCGTATCTGTAATAGTTAGCAGAGAGGAGGGAGGAGGCAGGCAGGGAGGACGGGCACTGGCAGCGTGAGTCACTACATCATGCGCTCACGCAGCCTGCTTCATTCATAAAGTGGGCGGCGCAGGCGCGTGACGTAGTGACTCACGCTGCCAGCGCCCGTACTCCCGGCCTGCCTCCTCCCTCCTCTCTGCTACCTACCGAGCTCTTGTAGTTGTAAGTATACAGGCGCTGATTACCCAATTATATACATAACAATTAACTATTACAGATACGACTATACAGTGAGCGGGGCCCGTGTAGTAGAATACAGTCACTGCACGGGCCCCGCTGTCATTATAAAAGCAGATGCCGGCCCCCAGCCCCTCCTCCCTTACAGCTGATACACCCGCCGCCTGGCATCACGCCGGGTGTATCATTGAAAATTTGGCAAAATCAGCAGCATTCGCCCCATAAGACGCACAGCTATTTTCCCGAAACTTTTGGGGGGGGAAAAAGTGCATCTTATAGGGCTAAAAATACGGTATGTATGCACTTTATTTGTATATGGGTAGGTCCCCACATGGACCATATGCACTTTATATGGATACTGGATATTTTTATGCAGATTTAATAATCTTTTTTATGCTGTGAAGATACGAGATGTGCAGCACCTGAAAACTACGGATACTGGAAGCCTGTGCTAGCATTGCTCCTGAGGTGTTGCTATCAGTGTGTGAAGAGTGGGAGAAAGGGTTGCATTGACAATCCAACACAATGTGCAGCACATTGAACACATTTTATAAGTGGTCAGAAACTTGTAAATAACTCATGAAAGAATAAAGTTACGTTAAAACCAAGCACCATTGTTTTTCTTGTAAAATTCCCAATAAGTTTGATGTGTCACATGACCATCTTCCTATTGAAAAAACAAAAGTTGGATTCAAAATGGCCGACTTCAAAATGGCCGCCATGGTTACCATCCATCTTGAAAAGTTTTCCCCCTCACATATACTAATGTGCCAAAATTGGGAAAACTTTGAAAGTGTCCCCAAGTGCAGTCACAAAAACCATCAAGCGCTACAAAGAAACTGACTCACATGTGGACCGCCCCAGTAAATGAAGGCCAAGAGTCACCTCTGCTGCGGAGGATGAGTTCATCCGTGTCACCAGCCTCAGAAATCGCAGGTTAACAGCAGCTCA
This sequence comes from Bufo gargarizans, assembly GCF_014858855.1. NCBI lineage: Eukaryota > Metazoa > Chordata > Amphibia > Anura > Bufonidae > Bufo > Bufo gargarizans. The sequence goes on along the minus strand of NC_058083.1, from coordinate 224,411,104 downwards.
GATTAGAGACCAGGTCAATGCCACACAGAGTTCTAGCAGCAGACACATCTCTAGAACAACTGTTAAGAGGAGACTGTGTGAATCAAGCCTTCATGGTAGAATATCTGCTAGGAAACCACTGCTAAGGACAGGCAACAAGCAGAAGAGACTTGTTTGGGCTAAAGAACACAAGGAATGGACATTAGACCAGTGGAAATCTGTGCTTTGGTCTGATGAGTCCAAATTTGAGATCTTTGGTTCCAACCACCGTGTCTTTGTGCAATGCAGAAAAGGTGAACGGATGGACTCTACATGCCTGGTTCCCACCATGAAGCATGGAGGAGGAGGCATGATGGTGTGGGGGTGCTTTGCTGGTGACACTGTTGGGGATTTATTCAAAATTGAAGGCATACTGAACCAGCATGGCTACCACAGCATCTTTCAGCGGCATGCTATTCCATCCAGTTTGCGTTTTTAGTTGGACCATCATTTATTTTTCAACAGGACAATGACCCCAAACACACCTCCAGGCTGTATAAGGGCTATTTGACCATGAAGGAGAGTGATGGGGTGCTGCGCCAGATGACCTGGCCTCCACAGTCACCGGACCTGAACCCAATCGAGATGGTTTGGGGTGAGCTGGACCGCAGAGTGGATGCAAAAGGGCCAACAAGTGCTAAGCATCTCTGGGAACTCCTTCAAGACTGTTGGAAGACCATTTCAGGTGACTACCTCTTGAAGCTCATCAAGAGAATGCCAAGAGTGTGCAAAGCAGTAATCAAAGCAAAAGGTGGCTACTTTGAAGAACCTACACTATTACATATTTTCAGTTGTTTCACACTTTTTTGTTATGTATACAATTCCACATGTGTTAATTCATAGTTTTGATGCCTTCAGTGTGAATCTACAATTTTCATAGTCATGAAAATAAAGAAAACTCTTTGAATGCGAAGGTGTGTCCAAACTTTTGGTCTGTACTGTGTGTGTGTATATATATATATATATATATATATACATATATACAGGGAGTGCAGAATTATTAGGCAAGTTGTATTTTTGAGGATTAATTTTATTATTGAACAACAACCATGTTCTCAATGAACCCAAAAAACTCATTGATATCAAAGCTGAATATTTTTGGAAGTAGTTTTTAGTTTGTTTTTAGCTTTAGCTATTTTAGGGGGATATCTGTGTGTGCAGGTGACTATTACTGTGCATAATTATTAGGCAACTTAACAAAAAACAAATATATACCCATTTCAATTATTTATTTTTACCAGTGAAACCAATATAACATCTCAACATTCACAAATATACATTTCTGACATTCAAAAACAAAACAAAAACAAATTAGTGACCAATATAGCCACCTTTCTTTGCAAGGACACTCAAAAGCCTGCCATCCATGGATTCTGTCAGTGTTTTGATCTGTTCACCATCAACATTGCGTGCAGCAGCAACCACAGCCTCCCAGACACTGTTCAGAGAGGTGTACTGTTTTCCCTCCTTGTAAATCTCACATTTGATGATGGACCACAGGTTCTCAATGGGGTTCAGATCAGGTGAACAAGGAGGCCATGTCATTAGATTTTCTTCTTTTATACCCTTTCTTGCCAGCCACGCTGTGGAGTATTTGGACGTGTGTGATGGAGCATTGTCCTGCATGAAAATCATGTTTTTCTTGAAGGATGCAGACTTCTTCCTGTACCACTGCTTTAAGAAGGTGTCTTCCAGAAACTGTCAGTAGGACTGGGAGTTGAGCTTGACTCCATCCTCAACCCGAAAAGGCCCCACAAGCTCATCTTTTATGATACCAGCCCAAACCAGTACTCCACCTCCACCTTGCTGGCGTCTGAGTCGGACTGGAGCTCTCTGCCCTTTACCAATCCAGCCACGGGCCCATCCATCTGGCCCATCAAGACTCACTCTCATTTCATCAGTCCATAAAACCTTAGAAAAATCAGTCTTGAGATATTTCTTGGCCCAGTCTTGACGTTTCAGCTTGTGTGTCTTGTTCAGTGGTGGTCGTCTTTCAGCCTTTCTTACCTTGGCCATGTCTCTGAGTATTGCACACCTTGTGCTTTTGGGCACTCCAGTGATGTTGCAGCTCTGAAATATGGCCAAACTGGGGGCAAGTGGCATCTTGGCAGCTGCAAGCTTGACTTTTCTCAGTTCATGGGCAGTTATTTTGCGCCTTGGTTTTTCCACACGCTTCTTGCGATCCTGTTGACTATTTTGAATGAAACGCTTGATTGTTCGATGATCACGCTTCAGAAGCTTTGCAATTTTAAGAGTGCTGCATCCCTCTGCAAGATATCTCACTATTTTTGACTTTTCTGAGCCTGTCAAGTCCTTCTTTTGACCCATTTTGCCAAAGGAAAGGAAGTTGCCTAATAATTATGCACACCTGATATAGGGTGTTGATGTCATTAGACCACACCCCTTCTCATTACAGAGATGCACATAGCCTAATATGCTTAATTGGTAGTAAGCTTTCGAGCCTATACAGCTTGGAGTAAGACAACATGCATAAAAAGGATGATGTGGTCAAAATACTAATTTGCCTAATAATTCTGCACTCCCTGTGTATATATATATATATATATATATATATATATATATATTAGGTATTGCTGTAATTGTACTGACCCATAGAATAAAGATATTATTTATGCCGAAAATTTATGTACAATTTATAACGTAAAATCTCAGTGGCAGTATTGCTGTTTTTCCCCATTTTCCTCCCAAAAAGAGTTGATAAAAGTTCATCAGAAAGTTCAATGTATCCTTTAACAGCACCATAAAAAAAAATTCCAACTTGTCCTGCAAAATACAAGCCTTCATACAGCTACATAGATAGAAAAAATGAAGAAAAACGCTTGGCCAGTAAGGCTGGCCACTAAGGGGTTAAATTCTATTTCAAATTCTTTACAAATTTGATAAATACAATATTGATAAATAGCACAATAATAAATGCAATTCAACAATATTTAAAGCTGCAAGATGTAAGACTGTTTGGACTATACAAGGACAAATGGACAAAAAGGAATCTTGCGTTATCCTAATGATCTTTAGATACATGTCTTTGCCTTTAATTGTTTTATTAAGACATTTTTGTCTCTGAATGTGTCCTTGTTCCTTTGTCTCCATGGAAATTCATCAGTTTGATATATTAGACAGTAATAAAAGCACACTATTTTCCTTACGATAATTGAACAAATATTAATCTTTGTTCATGCAAACATACAGTGCCTTTTTTAGACTTCCTCCATAAGAAGTTTTTGTGCAATAATAATTCACTTCTGAGAATTCACATATTTGATATAAACTATTCATATATAATATATTCTAGCAGAAGAAGCTTAAGAGACTGGTTTAATAGGTTGGGTAAATGTATTGCATTACTTATGAGAGGTGAACATAAATAGCTGTTCTAGCTCTTGCAATTGCTAATATTTATATTACACTTGAATTATACTAACAGCATTTGTGCTCTGTATTTGCATGTAGTGTAATTTTTTTGTTCAATCATGTAACATAGTTTGGAATAAACATGTCAATAAAAGAGCAAAATTGCAGTACTCCATTTAGACTGAAGGTGTAGGCAGCAGGTTCCCGCACTGACAAGACAACTGATCATTGAAACGTCCGCAAGCTGCAAACTGATGTTCGAGTTTTTATTGGGGCAAATCAAATTCTAGGAGAAAAATTTTGATCAGGAAACCTTCTCCATGCCATCTGATTGCCCACAAACTAAGAAATAAGGAAAGTATGGTGATGTCATTGTTGTGGTGAATAGTGGCATCACAATATCTTCCTCATGTCTGCCATAAGGCATTAAATCAGAAAGCTGACCACCCATTCATTAGAATGTTAGTTGACTTAAAAGACCTCTGGTGCATAAATCATTATTCCACTTCGGACTTAAAGTGACCTTTTATTTGTAGAAATATTCAACATGTCATAGACTCATATTGGTATTTTCAGTCAAGGTAGATGACCTGGGGCTTCTACTGTTTGAATGACATGAACATCATTGACTCTACCTCTATCTCCCCTATCAATGCTAAGTCTGTATTAGACCTAGCGATAGTCGGGCAGATTATCGCTAACAAGCATTTGTAGAAATGCTCATTAGCGATGATCTGCCTGTGTAATAGTGCTGACAATTATCCTCATTCATCTGGCAATCAGGTTAAAAACAGGTCTAAACATCATTTGCCAGCGGTCTGCTGTGGGCAAATAATTATTCTGTATGGGGATGAGCAATGGCATTCACGATTGCTCCTTTCCATACTGTGGAGGAGATAACTGCATGTAATTACAGAGGTCTCCTGTCATGGATGCACACCAAAAGACAATCAAGAAGGAGGGGGAAAGACACTAGGCCTGACCGCTAGGGAAGGAGTGTCATGGTCTTACCTCCTTGCTGTTCCCTTCGTTTGACATGTGCTGGCGGCCATCTTGGTTTCTGGGTTTTCTTGTAGCCTCCCACCCTGCGGCTCCTCCTTCCCACTGGGAGGAGCTGGATGCCCAGCTCATATATATAGGAGGTCTGTGGCTTCAGTTCCTTGCTTGGTCCTCCTGTGTTCACATGCTTCCAAGACTGCTGCTGCTTCTGGTTCCTGATCCTGGCCTCGTCTGACTACCCCGTTGGTTCCTGATTCCGGCTTCGTCTGACTACCCCGTTGGTTCCTGATTCCGGCTTCGTCTGACTACCCCGTTGGTTCCTGTTCCTGGCTTCGTCTGACTACCCTTCTGGTTCCTGACCTCTGTCTCCGCAAGACCCGGCTTCGGTTTAGCCATCCGTTCGGACTTTGCTTACGGCTTGCTCTTCAATAAAACCTTCTTATTTTCCACTTATCTCTTGTTGTACGTCTGGTTCATGGTTCCATGACATTAGGACCAAGCCATGAATTCTGACGGTACAGGGCCACCCTCGCTACCTACGCTGGTTGCCAGACTTGATCAGCAGGATCACCTGTTGGGTCGGTTCGCTGTGGCGTTGCAAACCCTGCTTGAACGCACGGCTCATTTAGCTTCCGTTGCCGATGGGTCGGTTGTCGCTCCTGGGCCCGCTCCTACTGCCGCTCCGGTTGTTGCGCCAGAGTCTACCCTGACACCTGTTGCTGCGCCTGTGGTGTTTCAGGGTATGACCGGTTCTGCCCCCCTTCCACAGCGCTTTGGGGGAGAGCCAACTCAGTGCCGAGGTTTCCTTAACCAGGTGGGCATTTACTTCGAGTTGCTGCCACATGCCTTTCCTACTGAGAGATCAAGGGTGGGCTTCTTGATCTCGCTGCTCTCGGACAAGGCCTTGGCCTGGGCCAGCCCTTTATGGGAGAACAACAATCCGGTGGTTGCCGAGTTTTCCGGTTTTGTTGCTTCTCTTCGGAAGGTATTCGATGTGCCGGCTCGTGCTGCCTCTGCTGCGAAGCTCCTTATGTCCATCAGACAGGGTTCACGATCCGTAGCTGAATACGCCATTGAGTTTCGTACCCTGGCAGCAGAGGTGGGCTGGAATAATGAGGCTCTGGTCGCTGCTTTCTCTCATGGTCTCTCGGATGCCTTGAAGGATGAGGTTGCAGCTAAGGACCTACCAGTGGAGCTCGAGTCTCTTATTTCTTTCCTGATTTTGATTGACACCAGACTCAGGGAGAGACCTTCCTTTAAGGAAAGCCTGCGGAGGTCTCCTAACAGATTGGCGCCTACGTTTGCTGTCCCACCCGTGCCTCCCTCTCCTCCCACGCCTCCTGGGGATGACTTGTCTGGGGGTGAACCCATGCAGCGGGGGTTTGCTCGCCTGTCTGAGGGGGAGAGGGTACTCCGGAGACGCGAGGGCCGATGCATGTACTGTGGTCTCGGTGGGCATTTTCGGTTGGCATGTCCGAACCGTCCGGGAGAACGCTCGCACCTGAGGTCCTGTCGGGGGCAGATCTTGGGTGGAGTCTCCTCGTCCCCGGTTTCCCGTGTTGACAAACCACTGATCACGGTTGTCCTCTCCTGGGTCGGGGGCTCGGTGACGACCCAGGCGTTGGTGGACTCTGGTGCTGGTGGTTTGTTCATTGATAGAGTGTTCGTTGCCGCCAATTCCATTCCTCTGCAGCCTCGAGGTTCCCCACTGGCTCTTGAGGCGATAGACGGCAGACCCCTTCTGCCGCCACACGTGACTCATGAGACCCTTCCAGTGGGGATAGCCATTGGTGCCGTTCACAGAGAGTCGGTCTGTCTCCAGGTTATTTCGTCTCCACACTACTCGGTGGTCTTGGGGTACCCCTGGCTCCAGAAGCATAATCCGACTTTCGATTGGAGATCGGTCGAGATCCTCTCGTGGTCACCGCAGTGTGGGGCTAGTTGCATCCATGGGCCTGTCAAGTTGCTGTGTACTTCCTCGGACTCTCTGTTGCCTCCTGAATACGAAGAGTACCGGGATGTATTCGATAAGGTGCGCGCGGTTGCCCTACCTCCGCACCGCCCATACGATTGTGCCATAGAGTTACAATCCGGTGCCGTTCCTCCTCGTGGCAAAGTCTATCCACTGTCGGTAGCGGAGAATGAGGCCATGGAGGAGTACGTGAGGGAGGCGCTTTCACGCGGACACATTCGCAAATCCTCGTCCCCGGCAGGGGCTGGATTTTTCTTTGTGAAAAAGAAGGGCGGCGAGTTGAGGCCTTGCATCGATTACAGGGGTCTCAATCGCATCACGATCAAGAACGCTTACCCGATACCCTTGATTTCCGAGCTGTTCGATCGCCTCAAAGGGGCCACGGTCTTTACCAAACTCGACCTGAGGGCGGCATATAACCTGGTAAGGATCAAGGCGGGCGATGAGTGGAAGACCGCGTTTAACACCAGGACCGGTCATTATGAATCCTTGGTTATGCCCTTTGGGTTGTGCAATGCGCCCGCAGTCTTCCAGGAATTCATCAACGATGTTTTCCGTGACCTGTTGCAGCAGTGTGTGGTGGTCTATTTGGATGACATCTTGGTATATTCTGCATCCATGGAGGCCCACATTCTGGATGTCAGACGAGTGTTGCAACGCTTACGAGAGAACAAGCTGTTCGGTAAGCTTGAGAAATGCGAATTTCACCGATCCCAGGTAACCTTCTTAGGTTACATCATTTCCGCTGAGGGGTTCTCCATGGATCCTGAGAAGGTTTCGGCTGTCTTACAGTGGCCCCAGCCCAGTGGGCTTCGTGCCCTGCAGCGCTTTTTGGGCTTCGCCAATTATTATCGGAAGTTCATCAGGGACTTTTCCATGCTAGCCAAGCCTCTCACGGATCTGACCAGGAAGGGCAGTAATCCTCAGGTCTGGCCGCTCGAGGCCATCCGAGCTTTTGAGGCTCTAAAGTCCGCCTTTGTGTCGGCTCCGATTCTGTCGCATCCCAACCCTGGGTTGCCTTTTGTCCTCGAGGTGGACGCGTCTGAGACGGGAGTAGGCGCCCTCCTGTCTCAGCGTAGAACACCAGAGGGTCCTCTGCTTCCTTGTGGGTTTTACTCCCGGAAACTGTCTTCCGCGGAGTGCAACTATCAGATTGGTGACAGGGAGTTATTGGCCATCGTGCAGGCCCTTAAAGAATGGAGGCACTTGCTCGAGGGCTCGGTGGTTCCGGTTCTCATCCTGACGGACCACAAGAATCTGACCTACCTCTCTGAGGCCAAGAGATTGACACCACGTCAGGCCAGATGGGCTCTGTTCTTGTCACGTTTTAATTACGTGGTCTCCTACCTACCCGGCTCCAAGAACATCAGAGCGGATGCCTTATCACGGCAGTACTCCGAGCTGTCCGGGGAGGAGTCGATTCCGACTACGGTCATACCCCCGAATCAGATCCTGGCCGCTATTCGCACCAGCCTGACTTCTCCTCTGGGTGAGCAGATTTTGGCGGCTCAATCTGGTGCTCCCTCTGGGAGACCCAACGGCAGATGTTTTGTGCCTGAGGAGTTGCGCACTCGGTTGTTGCGAACCTACCATAACTCCAAGGCCGCGGGGCACCCTGGAAAGAATCAGCTGTCCTGGGCGGTTTCACGTCTGTTCTGGTGGCCTTCTCTACGTTCCGACATCGCCGCATATGTAGCGGCATGCTCCGTTTGTGCCCAGAGTAAGTCCCCTCGGCACCTTCCGTTGGGCCTTTTGCAACCCATAGCCACCGGGGAGCGTCCATGGTCACACCTGGGGATGGATTTCATTGTGGACCTCCCTGCATCCCGAGGCCATACGGTCATTCTCATGATTGTGGATCGGTTTTCCAAAATGTGCCACTGTGTTCCTCTCAAGAAGTTACCCTCTGCACAAGAGTTGGCCTCGATTTTTGCCAGGGAGGTCTTCCGGTTGCACGGTTTGCCCAAGGAGATTGTGTCGGATCGGGGGAGTCAGTTTGTGTCCAGGTTCTGGCGCGCCTTTTGCTCCCAGTTGGGGATTCATCTCTCTTTCTCCTCGGCCTACCACCCTCAGTCCAATGGGGCCGCAGAACGATCCAATCAGGCCTTGGAGCAATTCCTTCGTTGCTATGTCTCCGATCACCAAGACAATTGGGTTGACCTCCTGCCTTGGGCTGAGTTTGCCAGGAACACGGCGGTGAACTCTTCCTCTGGGACGTCTCCCTTCATGGCCAATTATGGGTTCCAACCTGCCGTGTTACCAGAGGTATTCTCTCCCCAGGATATTCCGGCTGTGGAGGATCACCTTTCCGTCCTACGTGCTTCTTGGGTACAGATCCAGAGGTCCCTTGAGGTCTCTGCGCAGCGCCAGAAACTCCAGGCTGATCGCAGACGAGCGCCCGCTCCTTCCTACCAGGTCGGAGACCGCGTATGGTTGGAGGACGGCTCAACAGGTTCAACACATTTCTTCATCAACGATTTATGAAATACATTATGGATTTTCAATGCCAGAGGAAGTTCAAGACGGAAGGCCTCAGGGTTAACAATGGCAGTGATCTTATATGGACCAATAAATCTTGGGCCCAACTTCCAAGAAGGTACCTTAAGTTTAATGTTTCTTGTATCCAACCACACAGAATCACCCACTCTCAGTTCCGAACCACTCGTACGTCTCCTGTCAGCCACACGCTTATACCTGTTGCCCATCTTTTTCAGGTTATTTTGGATTTTCTGCCAAATAGAAGACAAAGAAGAGGAAAATCGTTCCTCCTCAGGAATGCTGGAATTTTGAGCACCAGAAAATGTACCAAACTGTGGATGGAACCCATATGCCCCAAAAAACAGCGACTTATCAGTGGATTCCTGTCTATGGTTATTTATAGCAAACTCAGCTAACGACAAAAATGAAAACCACTCTTCCTGATTCTTTGAAACAAAACATCTTAAGTAAGTCTTCAGATTCTGATTAGTGCGCTCCGTCTGTCCGTTCGACTGAGGATGAAAATCTGGAAACAAACTGAGTCCCTCTATCGGACACCACATCAGAGGGAATGCCATTTAGTTTCACAATGCTGTTGACAAACACCTATGCAAGAGTTTTAGCATTGGGTAGACTAGGTAATACAATAAAGTGTGCCATTTTACTAAAACGATCTACAACCACCAGAATCAGTTTTTCCAGAAGAATTCTGTAAATCCGTGATAAAATCCATAGACACATGGGTCCAAGGTCTGGACGGGATAGGCAATGGAAGCAGAGATCTGGAAGGCTGAGTATGTGTCACCTTAGCACGTGCACAGGTACCACAGGCTGACACATAGTCCTCAACACACTTACGCAACCCCGGCCACCAAAATCTGCGAGAGATGAGATCGACAGTCGATCTGCTCCCAGGGTGCCCAGCAAGCACCGTACAGTGATGTTCCTCAAACACCTTGTGATGTAATTCGGAGGGAACAAACAACATCCCCGGAGGACAAGAGTCTGGAGCATCCTCCTGTGCCTCCAACACCCTGGCCTCAAGATCAGGATAAAGAACGGATATGACTACCCCTTCAGATAAAATGGGACTAGGGTCATTAGACTCACCCCCCAGGAAAGTTACGTGACAAAGCATCCGCCTTGATGTTCTTAACCCCAGGGCGGTAAGTGATGATGAAGTTAAATCTGGTAAACAATGACTATCTGGCCTGCCTTGGGTTCAGTCGCTTAGCCGACTACAGGTAGGCCAGATTCTTGTGATCCCTAATTACCATAATAGGATGAATTGCTCCTTCCCACCAATGCCGCCATTCCTCGAATGCCAACTTAATGGCCAGCAATTCCCTATTCCCAACATCATAATTCCTTTCAGCAGTAGAGTTTTTTAGAGAAAAATAATGCACATGGGCGCCCTTTACTAGGTGAAGGACCTTTCAACAAGATTGCTCCTACCCCTACCTCGGACGCATCAACCTCAACAACAATAAATGGCTGAGTCGCGTCCGGTTGCATCAGAATAGGGGCCAAAGCAAAACATTTTTTCAAAGCAGAAAAGGCCTGTAATGTCCCATCAGACCAGACAGAAATATACGCACCCTTCCTAGTCATGTCTGTTAAAGGTTTAACCACCGATGAATAGTTCAAGATACATTTATGGTAGTAGTTGGTAAACCCCAAAAACCGCATACGCACTTTCAGATTTTCGGGTCGATCTCAGTCCAACACGGCACGGACCTTCTCGGGATCGATACGAAAACCTGAGGAAATTGCACTTCCTGTACAGAAAATACACACTTTTCCATCTTATCATACAACTTATTCTCTCTTAGGATCTGTAACAACTGTCTCACATGATCCTGATGAGTCTCCATATTAGGCGAATAAATTAGTATGTCATCAAGGTATGCAATGACAAACCTCCCCACCAAATGATGTAAGATGTCATTGACAAAGTGTTGAAAAACCGCAGGAGCATTGGTTTACCCAAAGGGTATGACCAGGTTTTCAAAATGACCCTCAGGGGTATTAAATGCGGTCTTCCACTCATCCCGCTCCTTGATCCTTACCAGATTATATGCCCCCCTCAGATCCAACTTAGAGAACACCTTAGCACCGACAATATGATTAAACAAATCCAAAATCAAAGGAAGGGGGTAAGGATAAGGGACGGTGACACGATTGAGCTCCCGGAAGTCCAGGCATGGTCTCAGGGTACCATCTTTTTTCTTTACAAAGAAAAACTCAGCAGCCACTGGGGACTCTCGCATGGCCTTTCTTTTGGGTTCCGAAAGATTATACAACCGAGATTTGGGCAATTTAGCTCCGGGAATAAGATTGACGGGGCAGTCATACTCCCGGTGCGGAGGCAACTCCTGATTACCACTCTCAGATAAAACATCATAAAATTCTGAAATGAACAAGGGTACAGTTTTAGTGGTCACCATAGTGAATGATGCATTAAGACAGTATGTCCTGAAGGTGAGGACCCCTAGATCTCTCCCTCAGGCGTCTATCTAGATGTAAAGCAAGGGACATAGCTGCCTCCAATGACACAGGATTTTCATGAAAGGCCAACGCATCCTGCAGTCTCTCAGAGAGACCCTGACAGAATTGGCTATGGAAAGCAGGATCATTCCACTCAGTATCGGTAGCCCATCTCCTAAATTCAGAGCAATAGGTCTCCACGGAACGTTCTCCCTGCCGCAAACTCCGTAACTTGGTCTTGGCATGAGGGATCCGATCCGGGTCATCGTAGATGAGACCCAAGGCTCTGAAGAATTCAACTACCGAATGGAGGGACGGTGATTCGGTCGGCAGAGAAAAAGTCCAAGATTGGGCGTCCTATTTAAGCAATGAAATAATCATACCCACACGTTGACACTCATCTCCAGAAGAGTATGGACGCAGCTTAAAGAATAATTTACATGACTCCCTGAATCGGATGATATTGTCACTACCCCCCAGAAAACCTGTCCGGGAGAGCCACCTTCGATTCAGAACAGGCCTGGGACCCACCACCGGAACAGCAGCCTGTGGACTTTGAATCAGCAAGACAGTTGCGCGGAGGTATGCTACCTCCAAAGTCTGATTCTGCATCTGTTCGACCAGTGCAGACATAGTATCCATATCTGCACAGATCAGAACAAAAATGGCGGTATTGGCTTGGGATAATGTCACGGATGTAGTAGGGGAGAACACCAAAAGACAATCAAGAAGGAAGGGGAAAGACACTAGGCCTCACCGCTGGGGAAGGAGAAGGGTCACCACCTATAAAACCCTGCTCCTGGCCCTAACTCCTATCCGTATGGGCACCTCTCGATGGTAGAGATACCCATACACGGGAACCTAGAAAACCCTGGTGACCCTCAGATGCCCTAAAGATAATGACAGGGCAGAGACCACCTGTTCCTTCCCTGGTGAAGGAACTAGCGTCTCACTGAGGTCTAGTAAACAACCAGGTGGGGGGGAATACAAAACATGACAAGGAGTGATGGGAAAAGTCAGACTAAAGGTAAAGGTCACATGATTCACACCTGAACAGGAGGTGTGGACATACCAGCAACACACAGACAAAGTGAAAACAAAAGAGGCTGTCAGATCACTAATGCGTAGATAATCTTTCAGACATTCTGAGACCAGTCACAGATGTGACATCTTCTCCACTAACGAGCAGGCAATTGTCAGGTAGGAATGCTTGCTTCCCAACAATTGTCTGTCTCATCTGCTGGTGTAATACCAGCCTTAGTTTAGATATATTCAGTAGTGTTATCGCCAATATCGGCATTCGCTAAGATATAGAATATAATGCTATATCTTCGTAATTGCGAATATTCTAGATTTTTTTCATCCTTATTATGCTATCTATCTTCGATATCTTTTTCTAGTTATTATTTTACCCATTATTAAAATATTTTTATTAGAAGTGTTTTTTAACCTATCTCTAAATACATTTTATTAGAATTAGAAGATTTTTTAACCTACCTTTAATACATTTTTATTAGAAGTGTTTTTAACCTATCACTAATAATTTTATAAATCATTACATATAACAGACAATCACACAAGACTATATGCCAACAACCTATCCATGAGACAGGTTCAGTCAGCATAGCTTTCAATGGCAGACTTGTGCAATAAGTCCACTAGAGACCACTAGCAATAATCACACCTCAGATAAACCTCATGGGCTATGATATTGCCAGGACCAGCTTTTTTTTTCTCCCTCAGATAGGATCATTTACTATTTATCACTAATAAACGTTTCATCCCATCATCATTGGACTTTATTGCATACTTTCTAATCAAGTTCTATAACTCCTAAACATTCCGTCCCATCTGAGGCATTCAAAACCAGCTCTCATTTGACTGAGAGCCAGTAAGCCTCAAAGTTGCTTGCTTTAAGTTGGATGTCTTGGGGGGAGCTGTGCACCTAGATCATTATCATTAGTATGACAAAAATGTAAAAAAACATTTGGGATGCCAGCTAACTCTTCTCTCACTGTTTTGTCATGTAAACTCATTTGCACAAACTTGAATATGGGAAAGACATGCAAATAGTGTTTCAGCTGAAAAAAAGGCAGATTCTTCTAATTTGCATGTTTGCATGACAAAACAGTATAGAAAGGTTATTGAATATAATATTAGGACAATTAGAAAACAGAAATTTTTTATGCACCCTTCCTAAGCAGTGAGAGAAGAGTTAGCTGGCATCCCCCCGTCCAAAAAAAATAGAAATTTTTGTCACCCTAATGATAATGATCTAGGTGCACAGGTCCCCCAAGCCATCCAACTTAAATCAAGCAAATTTGAGGCTTACAGGCTCTCAGTCAGATAAGAGTTGTATTTTAATGTCTTATAGTGCACAAGGCTGCCATTGTAAGGTGTGCTTACTGTCTTATGGATAGGTTATTGGCATACAGCCTTTGTGTAATTGTCTGTTTATTATATGTTATATGTAATGAAATTGCACATATTATATTACTGATTTTCGCAATCACGAATTTGCAAACTTATTGCAAAAATGTGGCCAAAAATATTCTGAATTTGAATATTGTCTATGCTGCTCATCACTAGTATTCAGAACTGTGGAGGTCATAACCAGTAGCAAACCATCAGTTGCTAGAGAAAAGGTGACTTAAAATGGTGTTAATCTCAAAACCACATATAGGATATTAAATTCCATTGATATTCATCCAAGAACATTTTAGAGAAGAATAATCATCAACGACCAATGTGTCTATTAGTCTGTCAGTGACAAGACTCAGTACATACAAATTACCATACTGGAAACCAGGGAATACTAGCAGGATACACACATTGACAACCAGCAGTCATTGGACATAATAACATTTATTAACCACTTTACATCAATAAATTGGCATCAGAAGTTAGCAAATTTTTTCAGAACAATGCAATTTTTTTGACTTTTTAGGGTATTACGCCGTGCTTATCACTTTTCTAAAACGTTGGCATGGATGGGGCTTAATTGGAGGGGCATGGCCTCCCAAGGTCCAGTAAATTTGCTACAATTTACTTTAGAGACTGACAAAAATTATAGCTGAAATCTATAACAGCTCTTAGATGGCACAGCTTTGACTTTCTGGCATATAGAAGAGATGTGCCTAATTTATTAAGAGGTCTGTAGCTCATCCCACATCCCAGAAAATAGAGCAACACTGGTATATGAAATGTCAGTCCAGATAAATTCCGCCAATGAGGCAGATTTACTAATACAGTCTAAGATTTAGACAGTGTAAACTTGAAAAAGATGTGCCAGATTTCTGACAGTGGTTGACGACAAATTTGGTGCTTTTTCGTAATTATGCTATAATTTTTGCCCCCGGTGTCAACTTAAAGGGTCTGTTTCACAAAACATATTCTACATTTTTTTAACCATCCCCTGGATCTGAATACTTTGGTAATAGCAAGTAATTACAATTTAGTATGGCCACAAAGTTAGTGAATTAAATGTATCTGTATAGCTCCAACTGCTGTTTGTTATTTTCCTTATCTCTGTCCACCTCGTTAAGGTGGACACACATGCTCGGTTCCATCCTTCAACTGCCACCAGCCATATACTGGTCCCTATTAGGGATTCCATAGCCCCTATCCCAACCAATATTTAGGGTATTGCCTTGGAGGGCTATGTAGCTTTATGTCCCCTGAAGATTCACGGCACTAATACGGACCCCCACTTTCCCTTATTATGACAACCATCTGACCATCCAGGACGGTTGAAAAGTAGATATCCACCTGAGTATACCATCAGGGAACAGGTAAGATCTTTTCATTTATTACCGGTTATTTTCTACTTCAGTTTGAAGGTTTTATTACCTTTTTTTTTTATCACCGTTGTTTTGAGCACTATGTGTTTTTTTTTCCTTTAACCATAATCAGTAAAAGTTATGTTTTAATGTTATAAGCCATGGTCTTCTTTGAGGAGTCATGATTACATTTAGCATAAGAAGTGACACTGTGGAATTTGGATTATTTGTGGTGGAAGATTGTAGGCTCTGAAAGTGCTATTTTGCCTCCAGCTCTGTTTTGACTTTATCCATCTTTGCTGATGTGTTATCACTGGTAATATAATTTAAAGTTTTCAAAAGAACTGGATTTCATAAAAGAAGTTCCCTTAGAATTGATCCTTTATAGCAGAGACCTACCAAATGCCTGAAATAGTTCTCTGACAGTTTGGCCTTCTGCAGATTATATAATAAGCATGTTAACATGTTGTGGAAACACTGCAGATATTGCTCTTTGGAATGTAAAGATTGAAAATGTGCAGTACAAATTGACTTGCTGCAGATTTAAAATCTGCACAACAGGCCAATTTCCACAGCTAAAAACTCATTCCCTTTCCAGGTACTATAAACTGCTGCAGATTTTATGGATGCAGTTCCGCAACAGAAAATCTGCAGGGTTTCTGCAACATGAGGCTTTAAAGAGATTTTCCTATAAAACATGATGATGGGGGTCCAAGTCCCAGCATCCACACCAATCAGCTGTTTCAGGGATTTTCTGCCCTCACCAAAGCTCTGATGAGCGATGCAGGCTCCTACCAGCTTTCCAAAGACAACGCCATGCATCGTATAGTGGCATTGCTTGGTATTGCAGCTCTTGACTTGAATGTGGCTGAACTGCAACTAGGTCATATAACCAATATACAGTGATGTCACTGGCCTAGAAAGAGGCTGCAGTGCTTAAGGCCTCTTCTAATAGCTAATTGGCGGGGGTCCTGGGTGTTGCACTCTAGCAGATCTGATACTGATTCTGAGGATAAGGGCTTGTTCACACGACCGTGGTTTTGGCCTGCATCCGAGCTTCATTTTTTGCACCTCGGGTGCGGACTCATTCACTTCTATGGGGCCACAAAAGATGGGGACAGCACTCCATGTACTGTACGCATCCGTTTCTCCATTCCATGGTCCCGCAAAAGTTATGAGTCATGTTCTATTCTTGTCGGTTTTGCGGACCGGGGCCATCCGTTCTGCAAATTGTGGAAGGCACACGTGTGGCATCCATGTTTTGCGGACCCGCAAAACATGGCATGGTCGTGTGAACGAGCCCTAAGTTGTAACTATCTATTCCTGATAACCCCTTTAACAATCAGGATCTGAGGAACTCCCAGTTCTGTGCAGTTTCTGCCTCACAGAAAGGAATTTACGGCTATCTGTACACTAAGGTTGCTGTTAACACACACTTTATATTGTCAAAGCAACAGCCTGAGCCACAGTGAAAAAATTAAATGCCATGTACTGTAATGCCCAATGTATAATGTTTTGTATAGCTAAAATAACAGCTTTTATACTGTTGCCTAAAAGTCATTACAATTAGAGATAAGTGAAGCTTTCAAAAATTCAATTCAATCGCTTTGATTAATAAAAATAATAAAAAATTGCTTCATTATGAATTAATTTATCACAAAGCATGGTAAATCAGGTCTAGGAAAAAACACAGAGAGGCCGGGTTCGACGACCAGAGCTATTTACTCCCAAAATTAATATGGCAACTGTACTGATCCCCTAGGGGACAGAGGGGCAAAACTTAACATTTAATAACGGTAATTCTAAAATAAGTGGACGCTAGAGGATGGACCTCTGTAACAAACAACATGAAAAGAGCCCTAGGGGCCTAAATTGAACATACACATACAGTATGGAAGATATATATAAACAGGAACATTCTCACCCAGGTGTAGATGTGGACCGCGGGTTCTCTCAAGCATTGTTGAAGATAGAGACGGACCTGTGATGGTGGATCGCCATACTGGAAGGTACCAAGCGCTTGTGCCCCTGTGCGTTATTGGGTAACAGGGCAGATTAACCCTAGAAAACCCTGTGTGAGGGACAGGGGCAAGTACGCCCTACCTATCTATACGAGGAACTTTCCCCGCAAGGGGCGTCCCCATCCGGATACCTGACCCTGTAAAGATGGAATCCCTAATAAACCCTATGTGGGTACTCCCGATGTGTCACGTTTCATTCCGTGAGTGAAATCATCAGGGGAGAAAATGGAAATAATAAGACTATGGGTGGGGCTTGTATAACCAGGAAAATATGGTAGAGGGAGGGATTTGCAACAGCATGAAGAGCTCTGGAAAAGTGCCTATATATTAGACCACCTGTGGACAATGAGTCTCATGCACAGCAAGTCTATCTATAACAGAACAGATTAAGTATTAATGGTGCAGCAGATGAACTAGACAATCGCACTTATATATTAGACCGCCTGTTAAAAATGAGTCTGGTGCACATTAAGTCTATGTATAACAGAACAGATTAGGTATTAATGGCACAGCAGATGAACTAGGTAAATGCGCCTATATATTAGACTGCCCGTTGTCAAGTCTGATGCACTGTAAGTCTATGTATAATTGAATAGATTAATTATTAATGGCATAGCAGATGAATCAGGCAAATTCACCTATATATTAGACCACCTGTTGACAATGAGTCTAATGCACACTAAGTCAATTTTTAACTGAACAGATTAATTATAGGTGCAGTAGAGCGAACTAGGTAAATGTGCATGTATATTAGGCTGCCGGTTGACTGAGTCTGATGCACAGTAAGTCTATGAATATCTGAACAGATTAAGTATAAATGGCGTCGCAAATGAACTAGGTAAACAAGCCTATATATGAGACCGCCTGTTGAGACGAAGTCTGATGCACAGTAAGTCTATGTATAGCAGAACAGATTAAGAATGAATGGCGCAGCAGATGAACATGATGCACAGGGTGATTACACTGATCCTGCACTGTCCCTGCACTGTCCCTTGAGTCTCACCATGCTTTTCCTAAAACTCTGCCTATGATTTCCCTACACTGCCCCTTAACTGCCTCTATCCAATATTCTACAAATAAAAGCTTTGCTAACCACTGTCCCTAGTGCTTAGCACATATGTTCTTGGTTCACAGTAAAATGGCAGAGACGGGGTGGATAAGGCTTCTATAGGGCTGAGTCATG
The DNA here is from genome assembly GCF_014858855.1 of Bufo gargarizans. Classification (NCBI taxonomy): domain Eukaryota; kingdom Metazoa; phylum Chordata; class Amphibia; order Anura; family Bufonidae; genus Bufo; species Bufo gargarizans. The sequence continues at coordinate 224,392,795 of NC_058083.1, read as the reverse complement.
ACAGTGGATGGCTATCTGCTGATTGGCTGGCGGTTATTTTTGGACATATCACGTTACCAGGCATCTTACTTTCACTTTGTAACACATGTATAAGAGTTTGGAGGTGGGAGACCTAGTTTCATGTACCAAGCCAACTTTGATTCTCATATTAGCATTTTATAACATTCAAAGTTAGTGTCAGAGCTGCTATAGATGGGTACCGAATCATATAATATAAACTTTTTTAACCCAAGACACAAATCTGTTAAAAAAGTGCCAAACCACCAAGGACCTGTTACCATCAGAGAAAGTGAAATGATTTCTGTTCTTATATTATAAAAATAGTTTCCTGTAATAATTGTAAAACACATGTATGTGCATACTTAATTTATTGTAATATATTATATATATATATATATATATATATATATATATATCTCAGATTCTTAGGGGAATTACATTAAACTGCTTCTATTCTTATTTGTACATGCAACACTGCAAAACTTCCAGATGTTCACATCTACAGGAGACTTGTAATCTCCATAAAATATGCCTCTGCTTCCCGAGAGGCCTAATTTACACTAACAGGTCTGAATCTGTTTAAGAATTAAATAATGACTGAATTTCATTTATAGAAATAAAGCTGAACATTATGAAGTGTTTTCATTGCTATAGTAATTAGCTAAAATAATGAAAAAAATCATCACTGAGTCCTGCTGTCTCCTTAATAAAGAAATAAATGTTCAACTAAAAAATTATTGCGCAACCTATATTTGCCCTCCTTCCCCCTTCCCTTCTACTATATATACACACAATTTTAGACAGCACTCCAACATATGTAGTGTTCACATGAGAATCTTTATAAAATAACATTATTGCACAGAAGTACAGTAACGTTTCGGGCTTAGGGAGTATGTAGACCTTTGTCAATCATGTTCGTGCACTTCAATAGCATGTCATGCTACAGCCAGCTTGATATTAAAGCGTATGAACATGCTTGACAAAGGTTTAAATCAGGGGCGTTGCTAGGATCTCAAAAGATCCAGGGCCCAAGTCCCAATGAATATTGCCCAATTCTTGAAGTGTAGCTAAACCTGATCAGGCTCCTGCTAAATGGTAAAGTCACAATACACTGCAGTACACTGTAGAGTGTACTGCAGTGTATTATAGAGGCATCATAGAGGCATCAGACCCACTGGACCTTCAAAAACTAACTATGTAGGTCAAAAAAATATATATATTTGAAAAAAGGTAGAAAAGAAATAAATATAATTATAATTTAATTTCTTCTTCTAGCCGCACATTTATAATTGATTATAAATTGAAAAAATAAAATATACTACACATGTTTGATGTCTGTAACAAACTAATTTATGAAATGGTCATGTTACCTTCCCCGGACAGTGAACGCCATAAGAAAAAGAAAAATGGAGATACAAAAACATGTGTTTTTAAAAAAATGCTTTTATTGTGTTAAAATGAAATAACTGAAAAAAAGAAAACATATTAGGTATTGCTGCGTCCATAACAACCAGATCTATAAAAATATCTCATTACCTAACCCCTCAGGGGAACACCATAAAAAAAAATGCCAAAAAAGCCATTTTTTGTCACCTTACATCACAAAAAGTGTAACACCAAGCTATCAAAAAGTAGTATGTACCCCAAAATGGTACCAATCAAACTGTCACCTCATCCTGCAAAAAATGAGGCCCTACATGAGACAATCGCCCAATAAATAAATAAAAATATGGCTTTCAGAAAATTGAGACACTAAAACATGTTTTTTTTTCTAAAATGCATTTATTGCGTTAAAGTGATATCAAATAAAAAAAAAGGATACATATCAGGTATTGCCGTGTTTGTAACAACCAGCTCTATAAAAATATCTTATCACCTAACCCCCCAGGTGAACACCATAAAAAAAATTAAGCCATTTTTTGTCACCTTACATCACAAAACGTGTAATACCAAGTGATCAAAAAGTCATATGTATCCCAAAATAGTACCAATCAAGGGGTAACCTCATCACACAAAAAATAACACCCTACCTAAGACAATCACCCAAAGAATAAAAAAAATATGGCTTTCAGAAAATAGAGACACAAAAACATGATTGTTTTTTTCAAAAATTCTTTATTATGGAAAAGTGACACAAACAAAGAAAGTAGACAAATTTGATATCATCGCATCCGTAACAACCTGCTCTATAAAAATAGCACGTGATCTAACCTGTCAGATGAACATTGTAAAAAAATAAAAATAAAAACTGTGCCAGAATGGCCATTTTTGGTAACCATGTCTAACAAAAAACATAATATAGAGCGATTAAAAATCATATGTAACCAGAATAGTATCAATAAAACTGTCACCTTATCCTGTAGTTTTCAAAATTGGGTCATTTATGGGGGTTTTCTATTGTTTTGGCAGCTCAACGCCATTACAAGTGTGCAGTGGGGCCTAAAACATTTTCAAGCAAATTTTGTGTTCTGAAAGCCACTGGGTGCTCCTTTATGTGTCAAAACAAAAGATTAGGGCCACAATGGGGGTATTTCTGAAGACAGGAGAAATGTGGTGATACATTTTTGGGTGTATTTCTTCATTTTCATGTGCTTTGTAGAAAAAAAGTCAGTTTAAATTGACACTTTTGTGCAAAAAATGATTGTTTAATTTCTCCTTCTTAGCATTAATTTCTTTAAAAGGGGTAAAAAAAAAAAAAAACACTACACCCATAGATAACTACGTTAAGGGGTCTAGTTTTTAAAATGGGGTCACTTTTGGGGGGTTCTATTAGTCTGACAGTTATAAGCCTGCACACTTGGCTTGTTGCAGGAAAAAATATGTACTTCTAAAATTTGTATATTTATGTTAAAATGGTAGGTCTCCTAAATTAAAAAAAAGTTTTTTGTACATGCAGCCAAAATAAAAGTATGTATGTGAAATATTGCAGTTGAAAATAGGAAAATATGCCAAATTTTTTAAAAAAAATTCATAGATTTTTACGTTTTTTAATAAAGATACGCATATTTTATTGGTAAAATTTTACCACCTAAATAAAGTACAATATGTGACAAGAAAACAATGTCAGAATTGCTCTTATGTGCAAAACCTTTACGAAGTTATTCTCTGCTAAAGTGTCAGATTTCCAAAATCTGGCTTGGTCATTAAGGCCCAAACAGGCTTGGTCACTTAGGGATTAAGTGTTGGACTAACATGCTTGATAGCTCCCCTGCACCCTTCCTTTTCTCAATGCTGGCGATTTGATCTCAGAGTGAAGCAGCCTAGAGAGTTTCCATTTATTGATCCCTACTTCGAAATTCATAGAAATAAATAGCTACCGTTTACCATATCTCTCTCTAGCCAGTCAAGAATGATATTGCATTACATACTATTTAATAGTGGAATCGCTCTGGGGCTGTTTATGGGACTATTTTATATATAGTTGAGTCTGCGTATTGTAAAATGTTATTAGTCAATTATTAGAAGGCTTTATTTGAAACTTCTGTATTATTTTAACTTAGTGAGTTATCATTATGCGCAAAAGAAACAGACAAATGATAAGTTTGACTCCTTGGATAATGCATACATATTGGTCAGCTTAAAGTGTACCTGTCAGGAGATTCATGATGCCTGTGGTTACATACAGACTCCCTCATTGCTAATTATTTACTATGTTTTACTCTTCAGATTTTCAAATAAAGAGATTTTGAGAAAATAGAGAAGTATCCACTGGGCAGCTTCTGTCTGGTTTCCCTATCTTTATGGGGAAAGAACTATCAATCAAACAAGCCAGGTTCGGGGCAGCCAGAAGGAAAGCTGTCTAGCGAACACTTCACCCTATGCCTGGGTCTGTTTCAAACCATATTTTCAGCATTTTAAGGTAAATCATAGAGAGAAGCACGCTTCGAATCATAGATCCGAAGAAGCTACATTCAAAACTTAATTCAAATGCTGTAAGAAGACTTATCTCTGTACTGTATTCAAATGCACCGGCTGCGTGGAGGTGAAATTCGTTAAGTCTGAAGTCTCATGAGATTTCAATAAAGTACTTCGGCCTTTGATTCTATAACTTGACAACCAGTCAGTACCGAAGCCGAATTTGGATTGCTGTTTTAAAATGTTTTTTATGTTGTACAATCAAAGTGTGAAGTTCTTCACCGAAGACTCGTGAGACTTTGGACTTAAAGGGAACCTGTCATGTGGATATTTGATTATAATCTAACTAATTATATACAATCATTAACTACTAAAAAGTACCTTAGATATATTCACTTACTGGTGTGACAGATGGTTACCTCATAATATACACACAAAGATGCCACATGCCGCATGCTAATGAGCTGATTTGAGTCCAGCGTGATGTCACTGAGTCCAGCGTTTTTTAAATTCAGAGCTATAGCAACTCCCTTGCCCACCTGCTGCTGATTCATATGGAAAATAACTGTCAATCAGCAGCCGGTAGACGGGAAGAGTCAGGAGCTCATGAATATTCAGGACTCATCATTATGAGCTGGAGCTTTTCAATACAAGATGTTGGCAGATTGACTGGGTCAATTAAAGAAAGTGACCCATCATTTTGCTAAGAGAATCAGTCACTTATTTATGTTGCCCTTAGTTAGGACACCATAAAACTGGTGACAGGTTCCCTTTAACGAATTTCACCTCCATGCAGCCCATACTTTTGAATGCTGTATGAATACAAATCTCCGTACAGCATTCAAACTTTTAAACTAAGCAACTTCGGATCTATGATCCAAAGCACACTTTGATTAACCCTAACAGTCATCTATAATGAGAGCGCTTGTCCATATTTCATCATTCCACTGTTTAGGGTACCGCAAATCTCCTGACATGTCCCCTTTAAAATACACTATTAGTATTGTTGATCGAACACCAAAGTGCTCGGGTTTTCTGGTGCTCAGGTCGAACACCTCGGGATACTCAGATGCTCTACCGAGAACCCGAGCACAATGGAAGTCAATGGGAAAACCCTTTTCATAGGAAAAGGTCAGAACAGGAACAGCATGGGGAGGATGCCGGGATGCATCTTGGACTCCCAGGTCGCTGCTGGGAACGATGTTGTCCGAGTAGTACGCCACTTTTACAGACTGACACTAATACACGCAAAACCAAAGCTGAAATCGATCCTATATCCTATATATTTACTTGTATAAAAAGTACAAGTGCTGTTAAAAAGTACAAGGAAGAGGCACTCCGATACAACCTGTATATCACATAATGGAGGGCCTCATTCACATTGTAGTGCAATTGTTCAGGCAGTGGGACTCCTACACTCATAAAGCCTATGCACTAAGTAAAAGGGCTTCCAAAAATTAAAAGGAACCGGCAGTCCAATACGCACTTTATTGCACATAAAGGAGGGCATTATACACCCTTAAAAATTTTAAATGATAACCTGCTGGTGACCCTGAAAAACATTACAGACGAGGGCCTGCTGCTGAGCTGACCATCTAAAACATTAGGGGTGAGTGCCTGCTGCTGAGCTGACCATTGAAAAAATTATGGGCAAGGGCCTGCTGCTGAGCTGAACGTGTGAAACATTATGGTTGAGGGCCTGCTGGTGAGCTGACCCTCTAAAACATTACATGCGAGGGCCTGCAGGTGAGCTGACCCTCTAAAACATTATATGCGAGGGCCTGCAGGTGAGCTGACCCTCTAAAAGATAGTAGGCGAGGGCCTGCTGGAGAGCTGACCCTCTAAAACATTATATGCAAGGGACTGCAGGTGAGCTGACCCTCTACAACATTAGGAGCAAGGGCAAACAAGGAGGATGAGAAAAGGAAGATTGAACCATATACCTTTTTTGTGGTGGAAGGGGTGCATGGGAATAAAGTGTATTTAGTACATTATAAAAAACACATTTAAAGTGCCTTTATGTTCAGTTGCTTTCCTCTGGTGGAGTAGAGAAGTCAGTGGCAATCCAGACCTTGTCATTTTTATTAGAGTCAACCTGTGAGCATTTTCAGTTTACAGGCAGATACGCTTATCAGTTATAATGCCCCCAGTAGCACTAAATACCCGCTCTGACAAAACGCTGGCAGTGGGGCAGGCCAGCACCTCCAAGGCGTAGAGCGCCAGTTCGTGCCATGTGTCCAGTCTGGACACCCAGTAGTTGTAAGGCACAAAGGCATCACTGAGGACGCTGACACGGTCTGCTATGTACTCCTTCACTATCTTCAAAAACTTTTCTCTCCTTGTGACACGAGGGGTGTCATGAAACTGTCCCAGGCCATAGAGAGTGTTGTCTTGCCTCTGTTGGAACTGCTGTGTGCTCCCCTCGTCTCCCCTCCTCGGTTGCCCAAGGAACTACGTACTCTGCTGCCAGCGTTGTCAGCTAGAAATTTTTTGACCATTTTTTCCACAAGGACCTTCTGGTATTGCACCATTTTGCTCGTCCTCGCCACCACAGGAATCAGAGATGAGAAATTCTCTTTGTAGCGAGGGTTGAGAAGGGTGAACAACCAGTAATCAGTGTTGTCCTAAATACGTAAAACGCGTGGGTGACAGGAAAGGCAGCCTAACATAAAGTCAGCCATGTGTGCCAGAGTCCCAACGGGCAAGACTTCGCTGTCGTCATCAGGTGGATGACTCTCAATCTCCTCATCCTCTTCCTCCTCTCCTCCCCATCCACGCTGAACAGATGGAATTAAACTTCCATGGGTACTACCCTCTGTAGCGGAGGCAACCATCTCCTGCTCCTCCTCCTCCTCCTACTCCTCATCATCATCATCCAATTTGCGCTGAGAAGATGAACTGAGGGTGGTCTGGCTATCACCCTGTGTAATGTCTTCCCCCATCAACACCTCTTCCACATGCAAAGCGGCTCCCTTAATTGAGAGCAGCGAGCGTTTGAGTAGACACAGAAGTGGGATGGTGACGCTGATAATAGCGTTATCGCTGCTCACCATCTGTGTTGACTCCTCAAAGTTTCTTAAAACCTCACAGAGGTCAGACATCCATGCTCCTTCCTTGATTGGTCAGGGCACAGGTGATGTTATGGGACACATGCTGGTGTAAGGCGGGCATGGCACACCATGAAAAATAGTAGTGGCTGGAGACTGCGTAATGAGGGACGGTCGCCAACATCAGGCCTCAGTGTCCACAAGCCTAAATGGCAATATTTCCAGGGCAAGCAATTTGGAAAGGTGCGTATTTAGTGCTATGGCCTGTGGGTGGGTGGCTGGGTATTTGTGCTTGCATTCAAATGCCTGGGGTAAGGAGATTTGCACGCTGCGCTGGGACATGGAAGTGGATGTGTTTGCTGATGGTGCTTGCGAAGGTCTAGGTGCATGACGGGTGGCATCCGGGCCTGCGCCTTCGACAGGGGATTGGCCAGCACATAACACAGGGGCAGAGGAGGCAGTGGTGTGACCTGCAGACCCAGATTGTGGACCCAGGTTTACGGCCCACTTATTAGGGTGCTTGGATGCCATGTGGCGGATCATGCTGGTGGTGGTGAGGTTAGATTTATGCAAGGGGGTGCTCAGTGTAACTGTTGCGGGCCTGTTTGGTGTGGGCCGACTTCTCCCTTTTGTAACCCCACTGCTTCTTCCAGCCTGTTGCAGTGCAGAAGATCCCTCCTCCTCTGTACTGCTGTCCTCGCTTGGCTTGCCACCTTCCCAGGTTGGGTCACTGACTTCATCTTCCACCACCTCCTCTTCCACTTCCTCAATCTGCTCATCCTCCTGACTTATTGACCTAACAACAACCTCAGATATTGACAGCTGTGTCTCATCCTGATCATCAACCTCTTGTGACACTAATTGCCATTGAATTATTGGCAATTGTGTCTCATCATCATCCACCTCGTGAAACACTAATTGCTGTTCCCCACCGTCATCTTCTTGTGACTGTGGATGCTCAAGAGTTTGGGAATCAGGGCACAAGATATCATGTCCCTCTTCAAGTGGGCTTGTTGAGGGGCCCAAATGAAGGAATGGCGCTGAAAAGAACTCCTCGGTATATTCCGAGTGTAGGATCACTTGTTTGGCCAGACTCTCCATGGTGGGAGGAAGGAGGATCTGGGTGAGGATTGTGTTGACCAGACTCTTGGCTACTGAGACTGGACTTGGTGGAGGACATGGTGGTTCTTAACCGACTGGAAGCATTATCTGCTGCAATCCAACCGACCACCTGGTCGCACTGGTCTGACTTCGAGAGTGTTGTCCTGTTCCGCCCTGCAAACTGGGACATGAAGCTAGGTATCATGGATGATTGTTTTTCTTGTGCTTTGGCAGCAGGCACAGTTTCAATGCGCCCAGGGCAATGGCCTCTGCATGCACCAACAGCATCACGGCCACTTCCCTGTCCCTTACTGCTTGCCTTATTCATTTTAAATATCATATATGCTTGAAAGTATGTCACACGTACAGTAGCGTAGGATTTGTAAGTGTATGTGCAAAAAAATTAAAAATATATTTGGGATGTGGAAACGTGACACAGGAGAAATACCGCAGATAATGTTGCTGATGTCAGCAGTGGCTAACAGTGATGGTCAGTTTGCAGTGTTCTCCAGCGGACACATGTGGGCTGCCATCTTTAGTAAGGTAGACTCACCCGTCCGGCGATGCACAGGTAAGCCCTTACCTGTGCCTGTGCCAGTAGTCGGTCTGAAATCAAATGCAGTAAGCGGGAGCAGGCAGTTCCAAGAACAGCCCGATGAAGGCCCCCGGTGGCTGTTCTCGGAACTGCCTGCTCCCGGTGACTGCATTTGATTTCAGACCGGCTCCCGGCACAGGTAAGGGCTTACCTGTGCATTGCCGGACGGGTGAGTCTACCTCACTAAAGATGGCAGCCCGCATGTGTTCGCTGGCGAACACTGCGAACTGACCATCACTGGTGGGTAATATAAAATTACAGGGAATGTTACAGGTATTTGGGATGTGGAAACGTTACACAGGAGATGTACCAAAAGTAATGTCACTGTCCGCAGCGGACATAGTCTATGGAAAAAGTACACTGGATGTCACTGATAGTTTTGGGATGCACACACTTTACACAGGAGAAATACCACAGATATTGTTGCTGATGTCAGCAGCGGCTAATATAAAATTAGAGGGAATGTCACAGGTATTTTTTAAGTGGAAACGTTACATAGGAGAAATACCGCAGATAATGTCCAAAGCTTGATGTTAGCTGCGGCTAATATGAAATTACAGGGAATGTCACAGGTATTTTGGATGTGGAAACATTACACAGGAGAAATACCGCAGATAATGTCGCTGATGTCAGCAGTGGCTAATATAAAATTACAGGGAATGTCACAGGTATTTGGGATGTGGAAACGCTACACAGGAGATGTACAGCAGGTAATGTCACTGTCCACAGCAGACATCATCTACGGAAAAAGTACACTGGATGTCACTGATATTTTTGGGATGTGCACACGTTACACAGGAGAAGTAGCGCAGATAATGTCGCTGTCTGCAGTGGCCTAACTATTGCACGCTATTTAGCGCAGGATGCGCTAAAAATAGATATTGCTGCCAGACTTTTGGGTATGTAAAGTTTTAGCAATTTAGCACAGGTTGCGCTAAAAATATATAATGCTGCTGCCACACACAACAATAGTCCTTAAAAGGACTTTTGGGTCTGTAAAGTTTTAGCAATTTAGCACAGGTTGCGCTAAAGATATATATTGCTGCTGCCACACACAATAGTCCTTAAAAGGACTTTTGGGTTTCTTCCCCCCAAAAAAATTATCTCCCTACACTATCTTTTCCTTCCTCAGCACAGCTTTCCCTGACTAACACTAAGGCGAACACGTGTTATTGGGTGCTATATAGGACCCGATGACACGTTCCGGCCTGCCAATCACTGTAATGCCAGTAACCAACATGGCTACGACATTACAGTGAAGAGCAGTACTTACCTGCACGTTTATTGGCTGCTTTGCGCTCGAGCACATGTGATATTCGGCCGAATACCGCCATGTGCCGAGCATCGAGATGCTCGAGCCGAACTTGTGTTCGGCCGAGCATGCTCAATCAACACTAAGTATTATACATGACTAAATTGTGCTATTTTCATATTCCTAGTCGATAGCACAGGTTTAGGAACACATTTATTGCAATTATGTTGTGTTTCCTTCTTGTGTACAAAAGCTGTGAAACAGGTTGAACAATCAAGAATAATTGCACACCCAACTACTGGGATACTGGGGAAGGGCTTTTATATTCTTACACAAATTCCCACGGAAAATCAATAATTAATTCCGAACACCTGGCAGAGACCATCTGGTTATGATGGATAATGGAATGCTGTCTTTATTCAACATTATTATGCAGGATCATGAGCTAAGAACACTTCTTGAATATGTAAAGATATATATATATATATATATATATATATATATCGGAACGTCATCATCATCATCAATATTCAGGCGCTTCTTTCTAAGTAAAATATTGGCCTGTGCCTATTAAATACCACTGAGATAGCACGGTTGTTAATCATTCAACATTTTAAATTGACTGAAATGACAGTCCATATAGTATTATACTTTCCAAGTATTCCTCAGGAACTTATTTAAAAAGAATGAATTAATAATTATATTGTGTAATTGAAGTAAAATATGACTCATGAAAAAATTGTAAATTCTAAACAGTTTATAAATGTATGAGTTGGATATTCAGTTAACCCATAATAGCACATGTATAAGGTACACACAGTGATTTGCATCTGTTGGGGAAATTAAATCTAAATCTATATATCATACATCTAAGTGAAACGTTCTATTCTCTGATTTGATGAAAAATATGCACTGCTTGCAAATATTCATCTTTTTAAAGTAATAACTGTAGAGAAGCTGAAATAGAGTCCTTAGATCAAGATCTGTGAAGGACCTTGAGCAGAAAATCGTAGACATAAGATTACTTAATTAAGGCTAATTACAACAATGTGACATGTTGGGTTCTAGTTGTATTGGTCCTTCTTAGATAATAAGACAGATCCAATATTTTTATATTGGGCCTGCCACAATGCATTAGAATACCAAAGACCTTTCATTGTCCCAGCAACCTATCCTAGAATGCGAGCAGGACTGGTTGCTGACAGCCATTTAAAATTATTCCTGGAGAACCCCTTTAAGTCAGTGTCTATTTTTTGAAGGTCTGTCCATATACGTTTACCTGCTCTGGTTCTTGATCAGCCTGAGTATGCCGTTCAGAAGATTCTTGACTCTAAATGGTGTGGTAGACAGAACTATTATCTAATTGACTGGCATAGTTAAACAGGTTGTGCCATAAAATACTTTATACTGTAAAGTTGTTTTTCATCAATTACTTCTGCTCTCATTCATCCATGTTTTTTTTTATTAGCCATTAATGAAGAAAGAGACCAACGTTTGTACTAATAGGCTGCAGTGCTTTATTAAGGGTTATAATGATGCAACCATTAACTTAGCTCAGCCATCTTAAATCAAGCTAAATAACCTGAACTAAAGTAAACCTACCACCCAGCCTTACAGCTGGATGACCCTTTCCGCAAATGAAGCATGCAACGATGCAAAGTAGGGGGGGGGGGGATATCTTCAGTTTCCAACTGCAACCAAAACCTGAGCCAGCTTATCTTGCTGTTTTATAGCTCAAATTCCCATGCCCCAAGTCCAGCAGCCAATCAGCATAGAGTTCAGTGCAGAGACACTCTTCCAGTCAAAACACTTATGGTGCGCTTGTGCTAACCAGGCACAGTTTAACCCTTAATGGGGTTGTGTCATCTCAGACAATGGGAGCATATTGCTAGGATATGTCCCCGTTGTCTTATAGGTGCAGGTCCCACCTCTGGGACCAGCACCTATCTCTTAAAGGGAGCCTTGACAGTTACAGGGGATGCACAGTGCATACTAGGCAGCCCTTCATTAATTTCTATAGGGCAGCTGGACATAGTCAAGTGCTGACTCAGCACTTAGAAATAAATGGAAATAAATGCATTACTAGACCAATATTCAGGAGGCTAACTTAGTCTAACTCAGAGCTTTTCCAGCAGAACTTCAGTGGTGTTTCTGGTGGATACTCAGACACTGTGTTTCAAAAGAAGTAAGGAATTTGTTAGACAGGGTATCACTATTGTCTGATTGCAAATGAGCATAGGTGAGTAAGGTGTTAAATTGCTGTTGGGGGAGGAGCCTTTGTGGGAGTGTGTGTATATATAGCAACATAGTATTAGCTTGCTAATTATAGCTTGCTGCTTTTCTAAGTGCTGATTTTTTAAGTGCATTGGAGATATTCAGGAGACTAACTTAGTCTAACTCAGAACTTTTCCAGCAGAACTTCAGTGGTGTTTCTGGTGGATACTCAGACACTGTGTTTCAAAAGAGGTAAGGAATTTGTTAGACAGGGTATCACTATTGTTTGATTGCAAATGAGAATAGGCGAGTAAGGTGTTAAATTGCTGTTGGAGGAGGAGCCTTTGTGGTAGTGTGTGTATACATAGCAACATAGTATTAGTTTGCTAATTATAGCTTGCTGCTTTTCCAAGTGCTGATTTTTTAAGTGCATTGGAGATATACAGGAGATACTCAGGAGGTAATCTGGAGGAGGATATCAATCAAAGTAAGATTTGTTTGTTTAAAATCTTTCCCCTCTTTACAATGACAGACTGGTTCTGTGTAGGAATTGTTGTTTTTTTTTATTTCAGGTTCCACTCTTCGGAGGTTTGGATACTGTCTGATCTGTAGACAGCTCTTCATAATGCAGAAGGAAATTGCCTTTTTGAAATATGAGATTTGTAAATTAACCATTAAACAAACTCAGGCTGAGAACATTGCAATGCCACTGCCACAGAGGCCCCCTAGAAATGGAAGATGGGTTACTGCAGGTTCTGGTAGACTGAGAGTTGTTGATAAAAGACATGTCCCACAGTCTGTGGCTCTCCATAATTCATTTGCTGCACTTTCAGAGTGCAAGAGCAACATGGAGGATGGCTCAAGCACAGTAGGTGAGAAACAATCATCTCCCATGCCTAAAGTATGCAAGACTGCAGCCAAAGACAAAAAGGAGAAGGTGAGGACTGATAGTAAGCAGCTGTTGGTGGGCAATTCCATCATAAGAAGTGTGAAGTTTTAGGAGAATGGTGTTGTGAGATGTCTCCCTGGTGCTACCACTAGCAGGGATAGACGACAGATCCTTAATATTGTTAGGCAAGCAAAGCAGAAAAGGGAGGTGTATGTTATTGTCCATCTTGGGACAAATGATCTGGCTTGCAATGAGGTTTCAAAGGTGAAAGAAGCTTTTCACACACTTGGAAAGGATATACGGGAGGTTGCATCAACTGTTTCATTCTCTGCAGTTTTGCCTGTGCATAACCTTCAGCATGAGAGTGAACAGTTCCAAGTATTTGCTAAGAAGCATTTAAACTAGACAAGGGGGGCAAAAGAGTGATAATCCAGCAGTCCGACTGCCCCCCTGAACAATGCCAGAAGATGCCAGTAGCACAAAGGTTAAGAAATGACAAGATCAGATTCTTGTCTACAAATACTCGCAGTTTAGCGAATAAGATCAATGAACTTGAGGCTATAATGGCATCTGAGAACATAGATGTAGTGGCTGTTACTGAGACGTGGTTCAATGGGAGTAATGACTGGGATATAATAAACCAGGGTTCTCTCTATACTGGAAAGACAGAGAAGACAAGAAGGGGGAGGGGTGGCCCTGAATGTGAAAGATAGAATAAAATCTAATTTGATGCAAGTTAGCGAAAACAATTTAGAGTCAGTTTGGGTTACCTTGCAGCTTGATAATCATAAGGTAACTCGTGTAGGTGTGATATATAGACCACCTAGCCAAGTCAAAAAATTAGATGATCTACTAGTTGAGGAAATAGCTAAAATGACCTTGAAGGGGAAGTTATCATTATGGTAGACTTCAATCTTTCTGATGTAAACTGGAAAACCAAAATAGCTAGTTCTGCCAGAAGTACAGATATTCTGAGTTTCCTACTGGGATTATCTCTACAGCAAGTAGTTGAGGAGCCAACCCGGAAGGAGGCCATTTTAGATTTAGTACTCACAAATGGGAATTTGGTATCTGATATTACTGTAGGGGAAAGCTTGGGATCTAGTGATCACCAGTCAGTGTGGTTTACTATAAGTACAGTGACTGAGTCACACCACACAAAAACAAAAGTTTTAGATTTTAGAAAAACTGACTTTTCTAAAATTACATTAGTGGTATACTAGTCACTATCAGACTGGAACAGTTTAATTGGAGTCCAGGAGAAATGGGACTACTTAAAAGTGGCACTATTGAAGGCAACAGAAAATTACCTTAGGCTTGTCAGTAAAAGCAAAAAAAGGAAGAGACCACTGTGGTACTCAGCAGAAGTGGCCAAAATCATTAAAAACAAAAAGATAGCATTTAGGAATTATAAAAAAAATAAAAAAACGAGGATGACAGGCAAATTTATAAGATTAGGCAGAGAGAGGCCAAACAAGTTATAAGAGTTTCTAAAGCACAGGCAGAAGAGAAATTAGCTCAGTCAGGGAAAAAAGGCGATAAAGCATTGTTCAGATACATAAATGAAAAAGGGAAACTAAAACAAGGAATTACCAAATTAAAAACAAAAGAAGGAAGGTATATGGAAGAAGATAAAGAACTAGCTGACTGCCTCAATGAATACTGCTGTTAAATTTTTACAAAGGAAAATGAAGGAAAGGGACCTCAGTTAGGAAAGAAGTCTAATGAATCTTTTGATGAATGTGTCTTTACAGAGGAAGAGGTTCTAAGTCAGCTGTCTAAAATGAATACAAATAAGTCACAGGGGCCTGATGGGATACACCCAAAGCTATTAAAAGAGCTCAGCGGTGAACTAGCAAAACCATTAACAGATTTATTTAACCAATCACTGGTAACAGGAGTTGTCCCAGAAGATTGGAAATTAGCAAATGTTGTGCCCATTCACAAGAAAGTTAGTAGGGAGGAAGCGGGCAACTATAGGCCAGTAAGCCTGACATCAATAGTGAGGAAGTTAATGGAAACCATACTTAAGGAGAGGATTGTGGCACATCTAAAATCCCATGAATTAAAAGATCAAAAACAGCATGGGTTTACTTCAGGGAGATCATGTCAAACTAATCTTATAATTTTTTTTTGATTGGGTGACTAAAATAATAGATGGCGGAGGTGCAGTAGACTTCGCTTATCTAGACTTTAGTAAGGCTTTTGAGCCTGTCCCACATAGAAGGCGTATCAATAAATTAGAGTCTTTGGGCTTGGACTCACATATTGTTGAATCGATTAGGCAGTGGCTGAGGGACAGACAACAGAGGGTTGTAGACAATGGAGTATATTCAGACCATGGTATTGTTACCAGTGGGGTATCTCAGGGATCTGTTCTGGGACCCATATTGTTTAATATCTTTATCAGCGAAATTGCAGAAGGCCTCGATGGTAAGGTGTGTCTTTTTGCTGATGACACAACGATTTGTAACAGGGTTGATGTTCCTGGAGGGATACACCAAATGGAAAAGGATTTGGGAAAACTAGAGGAATGGTCAAAAATCTGGCAACTAAAATGTAATGTTGATAAGTGCAAGATAATGCACCTGGGGTGTAAAAACCCAAGAGCAGAATATAAAATCTGTGATACAGTCCTAAACTCAGTATCTCAGGAAAGGGATTTAGGGGTCATTATTTCAGAAGACTTAAAGGTAGGCAGACAATGTCATAGAACAGTGGGAAATGCTAACAGAATGCTTGGGTGTATAGGGAAAGGCTCTATCAGTAGAAAGAGGAAGGTGCTCATGCCGCTCTACAGAGCACTAGTGAGACCTCATTTGGAGTATTGTGCTCAGTACTGGAGACCATATCTCCAGAAGGATATTGATACTTTGGAGAGAGTTCAGAGAAGAGCTACTAAACTGGTACATGGATTGCAGGATAAAACTTACCAGGAAAGATTAAAGGACCTTAACATGTATAGCTTGCAAGAAAGACGAGAGAGAGGGGATATGATAGAAACTTTTAAATACATAAAGGGAATCAACAAGGTAAAAGAGGAGAGAATATTTAAAAGAAGAAAAACTGCTACAAAAGGACATCGTTTTAAATTAGAGGGGCAAAGGTTTAAAAGTAATATCAGGTAATATCAAGTAATCAATATCAAGTAATATCAAGTATTACTTTACTGAAAGAGTAGTGGATGCATGGAATAGCCTTCCTGCAGAAGTGGAGCTGCAAATACAGTGAAGGAGTTTAAGCATGCATGGGATAGGCATAAGGCCATCCTTCATATAAGATAGGGCCAGGGGCTATTCATAGTATTCAGTATATTGGGCAGACTAGATGGGCCAAATGGTTCTTATCTGCCGACACATTCTATGTTTCTATGTTTCTATAAAGTGCCATTATTTCTGGCACCACAATCTTATTGGCCTCTTAAGTCCAAAAGGCACAGGGCCCCCCATTAAAGAAATTTAACCACCTTCCACCACCAATTTTTTTTTTTTTTTTATCTGTAAGCAATGACCATACAGAATTTTAAATTTAAATCAATTGTAAACTTAATACACATAAACTGATGATTGCGAGGCATTAGTAGCATGATCCAGGCCTCTCTGGCACTAAAAACCCTTTCCGAGATGACACTGGAGGCAGGGCAACAAAGAAGATAGAGAGCGTTCTGTGCCAGTTCTGGCCACTGTTCCAGTCTGCCTGCCCAGAAATCCATGGGGTCAGGGAACTGGGTATGCGATAGAGACTAGACATAGTTTAGGTAGACCTGAACCTGGGAGTTGAGGCGGAAGCTGTCAGCTTGCTGACTGGCCTCAGCCAGGAGCGACATATGGAAAACCTGCTCCATTATATTGTTGAGACTGAAATGGCTGCTGCAGCTTCTGCTGCTCGTGGCGACAGGAGGGGGCGTGACTCTTTAGGGGACGGAGAGGGGCCTCCCTTTCAGAAAAACTGGTGGCAGGCGTCTACTAGCCATAAGCTGTTGGAAGATGTGTGCACAGTGTTGTAGCAATGTAATTTGTCCTACCTTTCTGTCAGAGGCAAACATTTCCCATTTTGCCCTGGTAGCGAGGGTCTAAAAGCATGGCTATCCAGTAATTAACAGACTGCTTGATGTAAATGATACACCTGTCACTGATTAAGCATACAGGTGGCCATTCTGGCCAGCATGCCAGAGGAGATACTTCCCTCTGGCTCCACCCAATTGGGTGTCTTGGTCGATGCTATCCTCGTCATCCTCCTCCTCCTACTCCTCCACCTTTGGTTCTCCTCCTCTTGCAGTGGCAGCTCCTCATCCTCATCTTCCTGATACTCATCTTCGTCATCCTCCTCCTCCATGGGAGATTCCCTTTGAGTGTTCACAACTATAGTGCTGACAGCAAGATGCGTCATCTGGTCTTCTTCAACCGTGGGCCCCTACTACATGAGCATCAGAGTCTATTCTAAGATAAATATGAGAGAGATGATGTTGTTCATGCCACAGTTGCCCCTGTTGACAAACTGTGTGGCCTCTTCGACGGGCATCAGCACCTGACAGGCACCTCGGATGAGCATACACTGCCTGTACTCAAAGCAACACATGCTCCCTGCTAGAGATGGCCTTGAGGTTCAACCAGCTGTCGTTTCGCGGCGAACCTTGATGGTTCACGATTCGTAGAACATGCGAACATATGGTGATGTTCGCATGCGCCATATTCGTTCGCATTGCGCCAAACTTTGACCCAGGATAGCCAATTGAGACGTTTCAGCACATGGACACACCCCCACCCTATAACAGAACCCGATCTGGCAGCCATTTTACATTCTGTGTTTTGCCAGTGTAGGGAGAGGTTGCTTTGTGGAGCAAGGACAGACTGTGAGGGACGCTAGCTAATGGGGCCACAAAAGTCCTTTTAAAGACTGGCATAGGTGTGCTATCTATAAGTGTGATATACTGAGGGGTGTGATATACTTATAATATACTTTTTAACTTACTGCTTTTTATACTGGGTTCCCTCTTCAAACACTGGAGCATGAAGGCCCCCATTTGCACTAAATTGGCATTGGTGGAGCGGCCTGGCTCCTGCTTATCACTCATGTTGTCCTCAGTCTCCTCCCCCCAACCACGAACAACACCATGGATCCCAGAAAAGTGTAAAGCCTGCTCTTCTTGCTCCTCCTCCTCCTCACCCCAAGCACCATCGTCCTCTGACTCCTCTTCAGACTCGTACTGACTTGTCTCAGATGGAGTAGACCCCCTGGTAATTCATTCAGCATTGCACCTCATCTTCCTGCTCTTTCTCCTCGACGGCTTGATCAATGACACAACGCAATGCACGCTCCAGAAAGAAGGCGTAAGGTACTATGTCACTGGTGTGGTGAGAAAAAAAACAAGCTCCCCAGAACCTTTCCTGCCACAGAGTTCGTACAGGTAGTGGTTAACGGCACGTTATTGCTGGAGAAGCCTATCAAGCATATACAAGGTGGAGTTCCAGCGCATCGGGCAGTCACAAATCAGACGTCTGATGGGCAAGTGGCGTCGCCACTGAACCTCAGCAAGGTGAGCCATGGCCATTTAAGATATTCTAAAATTGCCAGAGATTTTCCTGGCCTGTCGCAAGACGCCCTGGACCCCTAGGTATTTGGCAATGAATCACTGCACGACTAAGTTCAGGACGTATGCCAGGCACATGTATAATTTTGCCCTGTTTCAGTATACTCAGCAGATTGGCATCGTTGTCGCACACCACTTTACCAACTGTCAAATTGAGCAGGGTTAGCCACTGATCGGCCTGTGACCACAGAGCTGAAAGGAGTGCAGGAACGGTGTGACTCTTTGATTACAGGCACAACAGCCGCAGCACAGCATGGCCACGTCTCACCTGGCAAGTCAAATAGGTTCTGTGGAGCTGGGGGGGTGCAGCGGAAGAGGCGGTAGCAGTGGAAAAGGAGGAGTCAGCCGAGGAGGAGATGGAGGGCCGAGTAGGAGGAGAAAAAGAGGCAGGCTTGTATGCAATCCGTGGCGGTAACACTAAATCCTCATGGGTGCCACAGGTTGCATGCTTGACAGCCGTCAGAAGGTTCACCCAGTGGGCAGTAAAACTTATGTTCCTTCCCTGCACGTGTTTGCTAGACCACGTGTCTGTGGTCAGATGTATCTTGGCACTGACACTATGTGCCAGAGATAAATTCACTTGCCGCTGAACGTGGCCATATAGCTCTGGGATGCCCTTCTTGGAGAAATAGTTCCTTCCGGGGACCTTCCATTGCGGTGTGCCAATGGCCACAAAGTTTCTAAAGGCCTCCGAGTCCACCAGATTATATGGCAGTAATTGGAGAGCTAGCAGTTTCAAAAAGCCAGCGGTCAGCCGTTGGGCAAGAGGGTTATCCGGCGTCATGAACTTTTTACGTTCGAACATTTGGGCCATGGAAGCCTGCCTTTTGACAAATGAACGTGATGACGGCCCGGTGGAAGGTGGAGTGGAGGACACATGGGAGGAGAGAGGAGAAGAAGAAGAGGCAGGACGTGAAGCACCAGGATTGAGGCTTTGTGGATTCTGATGGTGTTGCTCCCACTGGTTTAGGTGATGGGAGGCCAGGTGCCTTCGTAAGGCAGTTGTCCCTAGGTGAGTGTTAAGCTTACAGTGACTTATGCGTTGACAGCACAGGCTGCAGATGGCAACACTATTGTCAGCAGCTGACACGTTAAAAAAAGCCCACACTGCAGAGCCATGTGCCGGCGTACTGGGAGTGCCAGATGTGACATGCATGGTGGATAGCTCACTCCAGATACATTTGCAGTCTGCTTGTTGCCTCCTATGCACTGGTAGTTCTGTCTGCTTCTCCTCCTTCTCCTCCCTATCTACTGTTCCGTCTCTCCCTCTGTACTCCCCTCGTCTTCCTCTCTTGTGGGCACACAAGTGAAGTCCATCGACACGTCATCATCATCACCTTCACCACCACTGACATTAGAGATCTCGAAGTAGGCAGCAACAGCGGGTACCACCCTCCTTGGGCTGATCTGGGTACTGTCGTCAGACAGCTGGGTGGCAGCCGTTGCTACCTCCTCTTCCTCATCCGATGCCATGAATGGCTGCGCATCGGTAAGGTCTGGGAATTGATGGGAAAATAATTCCTCTGACTCGAGTGTAGGGGCTATGTTGGTCGTGGTGGTTGTGTCTTTGGGTGTGCACACAGTAGAAAGTGAGGAGGGTGTAGACACAAAGGATGAGTAGGGTTCAGAAGCAGAAGGCTGAGTGAGCCACTCAAACAACTCTGGTGCATCCTTTGACGTAATTGCACGCACCTTCTCAAACATCCCACTTAAGCTCCGGCCTGGTGCACCTGCCAGGCCCCTACTATCCCTGTGGAATGGCCTGCCTCTTCCTCCGCCTGTCAATTTCAAAATTACCCTGTGACAAAGTCCCTATAGTAGAGTAGTATTTGTGGAAGCAGGTATATAGACCCCCTTAATAAGTTTTTTTGGGGGGCAACTGGTATATCAAACTAGTTGCAATTAGTTGTTCCAATGACGTTTGTCTCTCTGTATAGCTGCGGTATCTCAGCAGAACCGCACACAAATGCTGCACAATACCAATGCACTATATAGAAATTATATTCTAGGTATATCGCACCCCTGCCTTTATCAGATTTTTTTGGGAGCAACTGGTATATCACACCAGTTGCAATTAGTTGCTCCAATGTCGTTTGTCCCTCTGTATAGTTACGGTATCTCTGCAGAACCGCACACAAATGCTGCACAATACAAATGCACTGTATAGAAATGATATTAAAGGTATATCACACCCCTGCCTCAATCAGATTTTTTGGGGGGCAACTGGGATATCACACCAGTTGCAATTAGTTGTTCCAATGTCGTTTGTTCCTCTGTATAGTTAAGGTATCTCAGCAGAACCACACACAAATGCTGCACAATACAAATGCACTATATAGAAATTATATTCTAGGTATATCGCACCCCTGCCTCAATCACTTTTTGGGGGGGCAACTGGCTTATCACACCAGTTGCAATTAGTTGTTCCAATGGCGTTTGTCCCTCTGTATAGCTACGGTATCTCAGCAGACTCGCACACAAATGCTACACAATACAAATACACTATATTTAAATTATATTCTAGGTATATCGCACCCCTGCCTCAATCAGATATTTTTGGGTGGCAACTGATATATCACACCAGTTGCAATTAGTTGTTCTAATGTCATTTGTCCCTCTGTATAGCTACAGTATCTCAGCAGAACCACACAAATGCTGCACAATACAAATGCACTATATAGAAATAATATTATAGGTATATCACACCCCTGACTCAATCAGATTTTTTGGGGGGCAACTGTTATATCACACCAGTTGCAATTAGTTGTTCCAATGTCATTTGTCCATCTGCATAGAGATGGTATCTCAGCAGAATCACACAAATGCTGCAAAATTCAAATGCACTATATAGAAATTATGCTAGCACCTCTGCCTCAATCAGATTTTTTGGGCGGCAACTGATATATCACACTAGTTGCAATAGAGAAAATAGTTGACTAACTTTCTCTAGTAGTCATCCAGCATCCATCAAACAATCTATTCCCTATTCTCAATAACAAAGGGTGAAACGCATTGTTAGTAACACGGATACATGTAAAATAAGACTAATACATTTAGAGAGAGAGGCTACCCCTTAGAGCTATTGAAGGCACAGAGAGATAGGGTAGATAATATACAGGTGGTTAAAAATAAAATAGAATTACGGATCTCTTTAGTGGTCAAATACCACCCATGGACCCAACGTCTGAGGACCATTATCAATAAACATTGGCACATTTTATCTAAATCCTACCCACAGATAGGTGAATTTCAGAGACCACCCATGATGTGTTATAAACGTGCCAATAACATCAGAGATAAAATAGTTCGGGCTGACAGGGGTAGTAACAGAACAGAAATAAGACAAAGTACTTTGTCTTCCCCTAGACAAGGTACATTTCCCTGCCTCAACTGTGTGAATTGTTTTAGTGTCATCAAGGGCTCATGTGGGGGAAACCTCAATGAGAATGAAGGACAGACTGAGTAAACACAAGTCTACTATCAAAAAAGGTAATTTATTACTTCCAGTACCCCTTCATTTTCGCCAAAAAATGCATAATATAGCACAACTGCTGTATCAAATTAATGAGGGTGTTTTGTTACCCCAGCATGGGGGTGACAGAAATAAATTGTTACTAAAGAGAGAGGCCTACTGTATCCATCGTTTACAAGCGATGGAACCCAGGGGCCTTAGTCGTGAATACAATGTATCTTGTTTTCTTTGATGTATCCTACCTTTTATATATTATATTATATTTGTAATAATTAATAGTGTTAATCACGAATATTCGAATTGCGAATTTTAATCGCGAATATCGGCACTTCGAGAATTCGCGATTATTTCGAATATCGCAAAATATATTTGTATTTGCGAATACTTGATTTTTATGAAAATACCAGTTCATGCGAAAATTAGAATGCAAATTTTATACGAATTTTTGCAATCAAGAAAATAATACCTGGAGATCATGAATTCGCAAATTCTCGAATATATGGCGATTATTCGCCCAAATAATCGCGAAATATCGCAAATTCGAATATTGCCCCTGCCGCTCGTCACTAATAATTAAGTATATAGTTTATAAATGTATTTCCTTTTTTCCCCTAGCGGAATTGATTAACTAAATGGATTGGAAAATATCTTATTATGTACTTTTCACTATATTGCCTATTATCGTCACTGAGGGGGAGGAGTCCTGCTAATGATGTCAGTTCCTCTGTATTTCATTTGTCTATTTAACCCCTTCAACCCCAGGCCTGTTTTCACCTTCCTGCCCAGGCCATTTTTTGCAAATCTGACATGTGTCACTTTATGTGGTGATAACTTTAAAACGCTTTTACTTATACAGGCCATTCTGAGTTTGTTTTCTCGTCACATATTGTACTTCATGACAGTGGTAAAAATAAGTTAAAAAAAAAACATTTCATAAGAAAATAGCAAATTTACCCAAAATTTAGAAAATTTTCAAATTTCTATTTCTCTACTTTTATATTAGATAGTAATACCTTCAAAAATAGTAATTAATTCACATTCCCCATATGTCTACTTCATGTTTGGATTATTTTGAAAATTACATTAAATTTTTTAGAGACGTTAGAAGGCTTAGAAGTATGGAAGCAAAACCCACTTTTTAAGGACCAGTTCAGGTCTGAAGTCACTTTGTGAGGCTTATATAATAGAAACAACCCAAAAATTATCCCATTTTAGAAACTACATCCCTAAAGGTATACAAAACTGATTTTACAAACTTTCTTAACTCTTTTAAGTGTTCCACAAGAATTGATGGAAAATGCAGATGAAATTTCAGAATTTCACTTTTTGGGCAGATTTTACATTTTAATCCAATTTTTCCAGTAGCAAAGCAAGGATTACCAGCCAAATAAAACTCAATATTTATTACCCTGATTCTGTGGTTTACAGAAACACCCCACATGTGATCATAAACTGCTGTACGGGCACACGGCAGGGTGCAGAAGGAAAGGAACGACATATGGTTTTTGGAAGTCAAATTTAGCTGAACTGGTTTTTAGATGCCATGTTCCATTTGAAGCCCTCCTGATGCACCCCTACAGTAGAAACTCAAAAAAGTGACCACATTTTGGAAACTACGGGATAAGGTACTATTTTGGGGTACATATGATTTTTTATTGCTCTATATTACGTTTTTTGTGAGGCAAGGTAACAACAAAATGGATGTTTTGGCACCGTTTTAATTTTTTTTTTTTACAGCGTTTAACCGAGGGATTAGGTCATGTGACATTTTTATAGAGCAGATCGTTACGCACGAGGCAATACCTAATATGTCAACTTTTTCTTATTTATTTAAGTTTTACACATTAATAGCATGCACGCCAGGCACATTCTGCTTTTAACCCTGTCCGGTGCCATTACAGCTTTCATCGGATCCAGGGATGCAAGTACCAACATGCATGCTGAGCCCACTATATACTTCTCCCGGAGCCAAATGGCTACTGGTAGGCGCTATGAAAGCAGACTCAGTTTTATACTGACTTTAAAACCAGCCTCCAGGGAAGACTAACTGTCTCCACGAGAAGTATATAGTGGGCTCAGCATGCATGTTGGTACTTGCATCCCTGGATCTGATGAAAGCTGTAATGGCACCGGACGGGATTAAAAGCAGATTGTGCCTGGCGTGCAGGCTGTGCCTGCACTCCCTGGAATTTGTGTGGCTGTCATGGCCCATAACAGGTAGGAACTAGTGTTAGGGACCACTCATAGAGGCGACCTTGACGTGGTGAGTGGCTTATTATGCTTTGGCCAAAATGTACACTAATGCCTCATTCAACATCCAGCATAGAGGCAGGGCAGAGTGCTGGTTGCAGAGTGCGATTGCGTTTGTGTTTTTGCATTTTTATAGAGCTGTTTGTTACAGACGTGGCGATACCTAATATGTATATTTTTTTATGTATTTCACTTTAGCACAATAATAGCAGTTTTGACACAAAAAAAAATGTTTTAGGCCTCATTCACACTTCAGTGTTTGGTCAGTGATTTCCATCAGTGATTTGTGAGCCAAAACCAGAAGTGGAGCCTCCATAGACATTAGGTAGAAGGGAAAGATCTGCTCCTGTTCTATGTTTAGAGCTGCACCTGGTTTTGGCTCACAAATCACTGATGGAAATCACTGACCAAACACTGAAGTGTGAACGAGGCCTTAGTGTCTCCATGTTCGGAGAGATATAGTTTTTTTTTTGGGCGATTGTCTTAGGTACTGGCTCATTTTTTGTGGGATGATGTGACGGTTTTATTGATACCATTTTGGGGGGCATACCACTTTTTGATTGCTTGGAGTTGCACTTTTTGTGATGTAAGGTGACAAAAAAAATTATTTTTTATTTTTTATGGTGTTTATCGGACAGGGTGGATCATTTGATATATTCATAGAGCCGGTCATTACGGACGTGGTGATACCTAATATGTGTGAGTTTTGTATCTTTTTTTCAGTTTTTTTAAATGATAAAATAAAGGGATAGGGGCGTTTTTTTTTCTTTTTTACTTTATTAATTTTATTACTTTATTAATTTTATTAAAAACACTTTTTTTACTTTTTTTACTTTACTTTATTTATGACAATCACTTTTGGGGGTCTGATCCCCTCTGCAATGCATTACAATACATCTGTATTGTAATGCATTGCCTGTTAGTGTATGAGACCCTGCGGCTGGATCACCTCGGCTCCTGTAGAAGGCAGTTCCCGCCACAGCAGCGCGGGCAATCAATGCTCTCCCTCACCC
The DNA here is from genome assembly GCF_014858855.1 of Bufo gargarizans. Taxonomy (NCBI): domain Eukaryota; kingdom Metazoa; phylum Chordata; class Amphibia; order Anura; family Bufonidae; genus Bufo; species Bufo gargarizans. The sequence continues at coordinate 224,367,517 of NC_058083.1, read as the reverse complement.
AACACAAACCTCTTCTATGTCGCGGTCAGTGCGGACCGCGGCAAAGAAGGGGTTAATCCGCCAGCATCGGCTTTTACAGCGATGCCGGCGGATACAGCAGGGGCCCGGCTACCACAGACTGCCGGGCCCCTGCAGTGATCGCGCGGACACCACTCCGGTGCCCGCGCGATCACTATGACGTACTATTACGTCACATTGCGGGAACTCAGTGGTTCCCATGACGTAACAGTACGTTAAAGGTCGGGAAGGGGTTAAAAGAGCCTATGTGAGATGTGCATAGTCTGAAGAAAGCACACTGGTGCTGAAACGCGTTACTATGACATAATATGTGAACAATAAATCCATTCACAGATTGAAATCCTGCGAAGTGCCAGTCTTCTTGTTACATTGTTAGAGAGTATAGAGACACCAAACGCTAGCTAATAGGCCCACAAAATTCCTTTTAAGGACTGGGATAGGTGTGCTATTGATAGGTGTGACATACTGAGTGGTGAAATATACTTATAATATACTTTCTAACATAGAAAGTATATTATCGTGCATCTGTATGGTGCAGCAGTTGTGTGCGGTTCTGCTGCAATACTGTAGCTATTCAGAGGGACAAATGCTGTTGGAACAACTAATTGCAACTGGAGTGCTATACAAGTTTACCCCCAAAAAATCGGATTGAGGAAGAGGTGTGTTATACTTATAATATAATTTCTGTATAGTGCATTTGTATTGTGTAGCAGTTATGTGTGGTTCTGCTTAGATACCGCAGCTATACAGAGGGAAAAACGCTATTGGAGCAACTAATTGCAAATGGTGTGATATATCAGTTGCCCCCCAAAAAAACAGATTGAGGCAAGAGTTTTAAATACCTATAATATACTTTCTATATAGTGCATTTGTATTGTGCAGAAGTTATGTCCATTTCTGCTGAGATACCGCAGCTATACAGAGGGCCAAACGCTATTGGATCAACTAATTGCAACTATTGTGATATACCAGTTGCCCTTCAAGAAAACTGATTGAGGCAGGGGTGTGATATACCTATAATATCATTTCTATATAGTGCATTTGTATTGTGCAACAGTTCTGGGCGGTTTTGCTGAGATACCGCAGCTATTCAGAGGGACAAATACTATTGGAAAAACTAATTGCAACTGGTGTTCTATACAAGTTTACCCCCCCAAAAAAATCTGATTGAGGCAGGGGTGTGTTATACTTATAATATAATTTCTATATAGTGCATTTTTATTGTGTAGCCGTTATGTGCGGTTCTGCTGAGATACCACAGCTATACAGAGGGACAAACGCTATTGGAACAACGAATTGCAACTGGTGTGATATACCAGTTGCCCCCAAAAAAACCTGATTGAGGTAGGAGTGTTAAATACCTATAATATACTTTCTATATAGTGCATTTGTATTGTGCAGAAGTTATGTGCGGTTCTGCTGAGATACCGCAGCTGTAGAGAGGGCCAAACGCTATTGGATCAACTAATTGCAACTAGTGTGATATACCTATAATATAATTTCTATATAGTGCATTTGTATTGTGTAGCAGTTGTGTGCTGTTCTGCAGTGACACAGCAGCTATACAGAGGGACAAACGCTATTGGAACAACTAATTGCAATTGGTGTGATATTCCAGTTTTCCCCCAAAAAAACTGATTGAGGCAGGGGTGTGATATACCTATAATATACTTTCTCTATAGTGCATTTGTATTGTGTAGCAGTTGTGTGTGTTTCTGCTGCGATACCGAAGCTGTACAGAGGTACAAAAACAATTAACTACAACTGGTGTGATATACCTGTTGCCCCCCAAAAAACTGATTAAAGGTTTTGATATACCTGCTTCCAGCAAATAGTCGTTAAGGGGTTTTATATAACTGCTTTAACAAATACTGCTCTTCTATAGGGACTTTGTCAAAGAGTCATTTTGAAAATGACAGGCAGAGGAAGAGGCATGCCATTCTGCAGGGGTGGTAGGGTCGGCCAGATGCACCAGGCCAGAGCCTAGGTGGGAAGTTGGAGAAGGCGCATGCGATTATGTCAAAGGACGCACCAGAGTTGGTTGAGTGGTCACTCAGCCTTCCGCTTCTGAACCCTCCTCATCCTCTGTATCTACACCCTCCTCAGTCTCTGCTGTGTGCACACCCAAAGACACCACCACCACCATAGCCCTTCCACTCAAGTCAGAGGAATTATTTTCCCATCAATTCCCAGACCATAATGATGCACAGCCATTCTTGGCATCGGATTAGGAAGAGGAGGTAGCAACGGCCGCCATCCAGCAGTCTGACGACAGTACCCAGATCAGCCCAAGGAGGGTGGTCCCCGCTGTTGCTGCCTACTTTGAGATCTCTAATGTCAGTGGTGGTGAAGGTGACAATGATGACGTGTCGATGGACGTCACATGTGTGCCCACAAGAGAGGAAGAGGAGGGGAGTTCAGAGGGATAGACGGAGCAGTAGATAGGGGGGAGAAGGAAGAGAAGAAGGCAGAACTAGCAGTGCACAGGAGGCAGCAAGCAGAATGCAAATGTATCTGTAGCTAGCCATCCACCATGCATGTCACATCTAGCGCTCCCAGGATGCCGGCACATGGCTGTGCAGTGTGGGCTTTTTTTAACGTGTCAGCTGCTGACAATAGTGTTGCCATCTGCAGACTGTGCTGTCATCGCATAAGTTGTGGTAAGCCAAACACCTAGGGACGACCGCCTTATGAAGGCATCTGGCCTTCCATCACTGAGCCCAGTGGGAGCAACACCGTCAGAATCCACTTAGCCACACGCCCGGCGCTCCACTTCCTGCCTCTTCTTCTTATCCTCTCTCCTCCTATTTGTCCTCCACTCCACCTTCCTGCGTGCCGTTGTCGTGTTCATCAGTCAAAAGGCAGGCTTCCGTGGCCCAAATGTTAAAAATTTAAAAAGTTGATGATGCCGGATAACCCTCTTGCCCAACGGCTGACCGCTGGCTTGTCGGACGCTAGCCCGCCAACTACTGCCATATAAACTGGTGGACTCGGAGGCTTTGAGAAAATTTGTGGCCATTGCCACACTGCAATGGAAGGTCCAGGATGTCTTGCGGCAGGCCAGGAAAATCTCTGGCCATTTTAGAAGATCTTACACGGCCATGGTTCGCCTTCGCAAATGTTCAGCGGCGACACCACTTGCCCGTCAGATGTCTGATTTGATAGTGCCCGACGCACTGGAACGCTACCTTGTATATGCTTTATAGGCTGCAGTAACATGCCATTATCGGCTACCTGTATGAACTGTGCGGCAGGACAGGTTCTGGGTAGCTTGTTTTTTTTTCACCGCTCCAGTGGCTGCTCATGCGCGACACATGCAGACTATTGCAGCCATTTGATGAGATTGCCAAACTGGTCAGTAGCAGCTAGGGCGCCATCAGTGACATCGTACCTTACGCCTTCTTTCTGGAGCATGCATTGTGTCGTGTCATTGATCAAGCCATCGAGGAGAAGGAGCTGGAAGATGAGGAAGTCGCAATGCTGAATGAATTCCCAGGGGGTCTACTCCATGTGAGAAAAGTCAGCAGGAGTGTGAAGAGGAGTCAGAGGAGGATGGTGCCTGAGGAGGAGCAAGAAGAGAAGGCTTTTGAGGGGGACTTTAAACTTTTCGGGGATCCCTGGTGTTGGCTGGGGGAAGGAGACCGAGGATGACATTCTAATGGACGATGAGCAGGAGCCAGGGTGCTCCACCGCTTCCAATTTAGTGCAAATGGGGGCCTTCACGCTTCAGTGTTTGAAGAGGGATCCCCGTATAAAAAGCATAAAGGGCAAGGACCAGTACTGGGTGGCAACGTATATAGACCCCGGGTGCAAACACAAAATGGCGGACATGTTACCAGCATCACAGAGGGCTATCAGAATGCAGCATTTCCAGGCCTTGCTGCGAGAGATGCTGCATTCTTCTGTTGCGGGCGCTGGCAGATAAATTTCCACCCACAGTGAAACAGGTGCGGGTACCCTGCAAAAAGAGGGCGGTTTGAAGATGTTTTTGTCACTTCGGATATGAGGTCATTCTTGCTGCCAACCCATCGACAGCTGCCCTCTGGATCCAGCCTCAGGGAGCGCCTAGACCAACAGGTGTCCGACTACATCGGGTTAATGGCGGGTGTGGACCCTCTGAGAAGCGAGGAACCCCTGGACTACTGGGTGTGCAGCCTTAACCTGTGGCCAGAGCTGGCACAATTTGCCATGGAACTCTTGGCTTGTCCCTCGTAGAGTGTCCTGTCTGAAAGGCCGTTCAGCGGAGCAGGGGGGATCGTGACCAATAAGCGCCTAGCTCACGACAGTGTCGACTACCTCACATTTCTAAAAATTAATGAGGAATGGATGTCTGAGGAATTCAACAGCTGTGAAGACCACGTGTAATTGAATTTCCTCATGCCAGCCCACACATATCCTCCACCACACAGAACAAAGAATGGTCCTTGTCTTATGTATATATAGCGGCATAAAAGGCCTTTTCTGTCAGGTGAAGGCCTAATTTTTGGGGCTTGTATTGGCCTACAGTGACATTTTTAGCCAGTGACTGCCTAATGTACCTCCAGCCACATCATTATTAGTGTTTTGAGCGAATATTCGAATTGCGAATTTTTTTCTCGAATATCGCGATTTCGAGATTTCGCGAATATTTAGAATATAGTGCTATATATTCGCGAAATAGAATATTCTTTTTTTTATGCTCCAGTCAGTGCCCGTTGCCGCTTCTGCCGACTTCCGTGCTCATGGAGCGTCCCCATCACCATGGGAATGTCTCCATATACTAGAATGTACTGTCGGATTTGAGAATTACGTTGAAATCGCAATTCGATTATTTCAAGTTATAATAATCGAATTGCCATTTTAACTTAGCACTGCTATATTCCATATCAGTAATATGGAATATAGCAGTGCTAAGTTGAAATCACAATTCGATTATTATAACTTGAAATAATCGAATTGCGATTTCAACGTAATTCTCAAATCCGACAGTACATTCTAGTATATGGAGACGTTCCCATGGTGATGGGGACGCTCCATGAGCATGGAATATAGCATTACTAAGTTGAAATCGCCATGCGATTACTTGAGTTATATTAATCGCATTGCGATTTCAACTTGGACCTGGTTTACTATGGTTGGCTTCAATGGCTTGGTAGAATTAGCGAATATGACGAATGTATTCATCATATTCCACAAAACGAAGATATTCTCCATCTTCGTTTTAGCTACCTATTCATCAACTTCGCGAATTCTAGCAATCATATAGGAAAGTTGGTTGACTATAGAGACAGCTAAGTTTAATTCGCTATGCGATTATATTACTTAGCTTTTTTTTTAAATAAATAGAATAATTATAATACCTGATAATTATTATAATTATTCTATTTATAAAAAAAAAGCAAAGTAATATAATCGCATAGCGAATTAAACTTAGCTGTCTCTATAGTCAACATTCCTATATGATTGCTAGAATTTGCGAAGTTGATGAATAGGTAGCTAAAACGAAGATGGAGAATATCTTCGTTTTGTGGAATATGACGAATACATTCGTATATTCGTTTTGTGGAATATGACGAATACATTCGTCATATTCGCTAATTCTACCAAGCCATTGAAGCCAACCATAGTAAACCAGGTCCAAGTTGAAATCGCAATGCGATTAATATAACTCAAAGTAATCGCATTGGCTAGAATTAACGAATAAGGAATATAGCAGTGCTAAGTTGAAATCGATCAATTCGATTAATTCACGTTTATAATAATCGAATTGCGATTTCAACTTTTAACGTATATTCTTAAAATTGCTCTAACTTTAACTTCGTCTTTTATGCTAAGTTGAAATGGCAATTCGATTAATTCAAGTTATAATAATCGAATTGCGATTTCAACTTTTTACGTATATTCTTAATGCTCTAACTTCGTCTTTTAGAATATTCGTAATATTGTAAAAGACGAAGTTAGAGCAATAAAACGAATATTCTAAAAGACGAAGTTAGAGCAATATTGAGAATATTCGTAAAATATAGATTGTAATTTAGCTAATATACTAATATAGTAATTTTTTTAATAGTGTACATATTTTACAAAACTTAAGTTCATAAGAGACAACAAAGATTTGAGAAAAAAATGATTATAGCACTATATTAGCTAAATTACAATCTATATGTGTATTTTACGAATATTCGTAATATTGCTCTAATTTCGTCTTTTAGAATATTACGAATATTCTAAAAGACGAAGTGAGAGCAATATTAAGAATATTCGTAAAATACACATATAGCCTAGCCATAGTCAATTAGTCATAGGAACGTTGCCTAAGAAAAAGAAAAAATCGCAATACGCGATTAATTAAATCGCATATTAATCGCGATAATTGGAATAATTCTGAATATTCGATTTCGACGAATATTACACGAATATGCAATCGAATATTCGCGAAATATCGCGAAATCGAATATGGCACCTCCCGCTCATCACTAATCATTATAAGTTCTTTTCTGTCAGGTGAATGCCTAATTTTTGGGGCCTTTACCTGCCTACGGTAAAATTTTTAGCCAGTGACCGCTTAATGTACCTCCAGCCACATAATCACAAGTTCTTTTCTGTCAGATGAATGCCTATTTTTTGGGGCCTGTACTAGCCTACAATAAAATTGTTATCCACTGACCATCTAATATATAGTGATGAGCGGCAGGGGCAATATTCGAATTTGCAATATTTCACGAATATTTGGGCGAATATTCGCTATATATTCGAGAATTTGCGAATTTGTGATCTCCTGGCATTACTTTCTTGATTGCGAAAATTCGCATAAAATTTGCATCAACATTTTCGCATGAACTGGTATTAAAAAATAAATAAAAATATTCGCGATTACGAATATATTTTTTGATATTCTAAATATTCATGAATTCTCGAAGTGCCGATATTCGCGATTAAAATTCACAATTCGAATATTCGTGATCAACACTACTAATATACCTCCATCCAAATAATCACTTGTTCTTTTCTGTCAGGTGAATGGCATATTTTTGGGGCCTGTACTGGCCTACAGTAAAATTTCTATCCACTGACCATCTAATATACCTCCAGCCACATAATCACTTGTTCTTTTCTGTCAGTTAAATGCCTAATTTTTGGGGCCTGTACTCCACTGGCCTACAGTAAAATTGTTATACAGTGACCGCCTAATGTACCGTATTTTTCGCTTTATAAGACACACTTTTTCCCCCAAAAGAGGGGGGGAAATGGCAGTGCGTCTTATAAAACGATGGTTGAGTTTTTTTTTACAGGGCTGACACTGATATATCGCCGGCCGCTATGCTGATCAGCGTGGCCATCGATACATCAGTTACAGTGCTGGGAGGGAGGAGGGGCTGGAGGCAACTCACAGCGGAGCCCGGTGCAGTCACTGTATTACACTGGGCCCCGCGCAACAGAAATCTGTTTGTATGTAAAGTCTTTCTTTAATCCTGAATCAATCGCTCTCCTATTGATAAACTAGCCTAATCGCCTGCATCAGTACTCACTATGAATGTAGCGTGCGGTCCCTCCGGTGCATGACTTCATCCTGATCCTGCTTCATTAATGAAGTGGGAGGAGCGTGACTGATTGAGTGACGTCACTCACATGCCGGCCGGACCGCACGCTGCATTCATAGTGAGTACTGATGCAGGCGATTAGGCTAGTTTATCAAAAGGAGAGCGATTGATTCAGGATTAAAGAAAGACTTTACATACAAAAAATAAAGTACTGTAATGCTGTGAAACATAGGGCCATGAGGGGGACCAGCATAAGATGCTATATGTGTGTCATCCACACATATAGCATCCTATGCTGGCCCCCCTCATGGCCCTATGTGTCATAGCAAACATCCCCCATAACAGTGCATCATCCACAGATCCCCCCATAGCAGTGCAACATCCACAGATTTACCCCTCATAACAGTGTGTCATCCATAGATCCCCATAACAGTGCATCATACACAGAGCCCCATAACAGTGTCATCCACAGAGCCCCCATAACAGTGCGTCATCCACAGATCCCCGATAACAGTGCGTCATCCACAGATCCCCCATAACAGCGCGTCATCCACAGAGTCCCCATAACAGTGTGTCATCCACAGAGCCCCATAACTGTGGCATCCACAGATCCCTCATAACAGTGCATCATCCACAGATCCCACATAACTGTGCGTCATCAACAGATCCCCATAACAGTGCGTCATCCACAGATCCCCCATAACAGTGTCATCCATAGATCCCCCATAACAGTGTCATCCACAGATCCCCCATAACAGTGTCATCCCCAGACCATTAGTTCAAAATCCACCAAAAGCCTTTTGGTTGAATTTTTTTTTTCTTATTTTCCTCCTCAAAAACCTAGGTGCGTCTTATAATCAGGTGTGTCTTATAAAGCGAAAAATACGGTAATCTCCTTTTACATTGATTACTTGCATTTCAGTTTATCCCGCGCTTATAGATAAATAAATCACCAATTCATGGATAGGTACATACAAAGTTACATAAAAAAAAAAAAAGAAGCTAAAAAAGTGAAAAAACGCTATTGCATCTGTTGCGATTTCTATGCGGTTTTTAATAGTTTTGATGCTTTTTTGTTATTTAATTGCATCTATACATTAAATTTATTTTCTATGATTTTTTTTATGGGCGAATGATCTGTATATTCGTTGAAACTTCAGAAAAATCACTTAAATTCAATAAAACTTCAGAGAAAACATACAGTCGGGTCCATATATATTGGGAAATCTACACAATTCTACCATTTTTATGGCTTTATACACCACCACAATGGATTTGAAATGAAACAAACAAGATGCGCTTTAACTGCAGACTGTAAGCTTTAATTTGAGGGTATTTACATCCAAATCAGGTGATCGGTGTAGGAATTACAACAGTTTGCATATGTGCCTCCCACTTGTTAAAGGACCGAAAGTAATGGGACATAATAATAATCATAAATCAAACTTTCACTTTTTAATACTTGGTTGCAAATCCTTTGCAGTCAATTACAGCCTGAAGTCTGGAACGTATGGACATCACCAAATGGTGGGTTTCATCCCTGGTGATGCTCTGCCAGGCCTCTACTGCAACTGTCTTCAGTTCCTACTTGTTCTTGGGACATTTTCCCTTCAGTTTTTTCTTCAGCAAGTGAAATGCATGCTCAATCGGATTCAGGTCAGGTGATTAACTTGGCCATTGCATAACATTCCACTTCTTTCCCTTAAAAAAACTCTTTGGTTGCTTTTGCAGTATGCTTTGTGTCATTGTCCATCTGCACTGTGAAGCGCTGTCCAATGAGTTCTGAAACATTTGGCTGAATATGAGCAGATAATATTGCTCGAAACACTTCACTTCACAATTTATCCTGCTGCTTTTGTCAGCAGTCACATCATCAATAAATACAAGAGAACCAGTTCCATTGGCAGCCATACATGCCCACGCCATGACACTACCACCACCATGCTTCACTGATGAGGTGGTATGCTTGGGATCATGAGCAGTTCCTTTCCTTCTCCATACTCTTCTCTTCCCATCACTCTGGTACAAGTTGATCTTGGTCTCATCTGTCCATAGGATGTTGTTCCAGAACTGTGAAGGCTTTTTTAGATGTTGTTTGGCAAACTCTAATCTGACCTTCCTGTTTTTGAGGCTCACCAATGGTTTACATCTTGTGGTGAACCCTCTGTATTCACTCTGGTGAAGTCTTCTCTTGATTGTTGACTTTGACACACATACACCTACCTCCTGGAGAGTGATCTGGCCAACTGTTGTGAAGGGTGTTTTCTTCACCAGGGAAAGAATTTTTCAGTCATCCACCACAGTTGTTTTCCGTGGTCTTTCGGGTCTTTTGGTGTTGCTGAGCTCACCGATGTGTTCCTTCTTTTTAAGAATGTTCTGATACTGATAGTGACAGCTCTTTGGATCTCATCTTGAAAGTTGACAGCAACAGATTCCAAATGCAAATAGCACACTGGAAATGAACTCTGGAGCTTGTATCTGCTCATTGTAATTGGGATAATGAGGGAATAACACACACCTGGCCATACAACAGCTAAGGAGCCTATTGTCCCGTTACTTTTGGTCCCTCAACAAGTGGGAGGCACATATGCAAACTGTTGTGATTCCTGCACCGTTCACCTGATTTGGATGTAAATACCCTTAAGGGGAACCTGTCACCGGGATTTGGGGTATAGAGCTGAGGACATGGGTTGCTAGATGGCCGCTAGCACATCTGCAATACCCAGTCCCCATAGCTCTGTGTGCTTTTATTGTGTAAAAAAAAAACGATTTGATACATATGCAAATTAACCTGAGATGAGTCCTGTATGTGAGATGAGTCAGGGACAGGACTCATCTCAGGTTAATTTGCATATGTATCAAATCGTTTTTTTTTACACAATAAAATCACACAGAGCTATGGGGACTGGGTATTGCGGATGTGCTAGTGGCCATCTAGCAACCCATGTCCTCAGCTCTATACACAAAATCCTGGTGACAGGTTCCCTTTAAATTAAAGCTGACAGTCTGCAGTTAAAGCACATCTGGTTTGTTTCATTTCAAATCCATTGTGGTGGTGTATAGAGCCAAAACTGTTAGAATTGTGTCGAAGTCCCAATATTTATGGACCTGACTGCAAATAATAGAGGGGACATCTTGTTTAAATTTTAGATTTCTGTGTGTATTTGACTTTGTCTTTCAATGAAATGTCTTGATAGAGGTAGAGAGGGTGGTGCCACTATTTACACTTGTTACGTACATATTCCTCATACGGCAAACAGCAAAATGGAAAAAGCGTCCAAATGACCGATTCGCCGTTTTTGGTCGCTTCTTTTTCTCCCAAAAAATTAATAGAGTCATCAAAAATTCATACACACCCCAGATTGGTATCGATGAAAAGTGCAGATCGCCCTGCAAAAAAATGAGCCCCCATACAGCTCCATACACATAATTACAAAAAAGTTATAGGGGTCAAAATATGGCAACAAAGAAATAAAACTGATTTATTTTCCCACTTTTTAATTTTTTCATCACAATCAAAACGCAAGAAAAACTATAAATATAAGGTATCACCGGATTCGTACTGACCTTTAGAATTAAAGTAACCAGTTAGTTTTAACGTACATCGAATGTTGTCCATAAAAAACCCTAAAACTGTGGTGGAATTGTTTTTTTTTTGCAATTTCACCCCATTTGGATTTTTTTTTACCACTTCCCACTACATGATATGCAATATTAAATGGTGACGTTGGAAAGTACAACTTGTCCCGCAGAAATCAAGCCCTCTTATGGCTATGTAAACAGACAAATAAACAAGTTATGGCACTGGGAAGGCAGGGAGCTCAAAATGAAAACGCAAAAAAATAAAATAAATCTGGGGGTGAAACAGTTAATTCTGTACAGAGACAGGGCTCTGTACAGCATTAAAACTAAGTTTTGGAACAAATCGACTTTGGATCTATGATCTGAAGTACAATTCGCTCCCCCCCAGTCTTAGATATAGAAAGAGCCAATGTTTAAATGCAGAAAAATCCAAATTTTACTGAATCTTTTCCCACAAAACTATGCCTGAATCTGCTCAGCTCCTCCTGCCATATAATATTCTGTCTACAGATTGCAATGCAATTCTTGGTGACAGGTTCTCTTTAAAGTGAAATCACAAATATTTTCACTTACTGTTTTTGACTTATTGCTTTAAAATATGTTTGTTTGGAAGCCTGTGCCTGCTTCTGGTCAGGCATGGGCACCATCTTGCTCACGTTCCTTGTCTTACCCAGCAGCCTGGTCCCACTGCTCCTCCTCTTCCTCACCAACAGCAGGCCCGGCCACTGGGGTCTTGTTCTGCTCTAGCAGGCTGCAGCCTGTGCTTCTAAGTCTGGCCCTCTCTATCCACCTGTAGGGCATGCACATTCCCTGAATGTTAAAAGGCTTTTGCATACACTCAGGGCCGGCCTTTGGGGTGTGCGGGCTGTGCGGCCGCACAGGGCGCCATAGCAACAGGAGCGCTGGGCGGCCGACAGCTCGCAATGTATATGCGGCAGCGGCAGGCGAGGCTGCACTTGTGTTCTACCTCGGGGCGCCCCCTCCATCTCCCCCTCCCCTGTCTGACCTGATTCCTCCTCCCCTGTGTCTGACCTGCCTGCTGCCCCCGCCGCTGCCAATAAGAAGAGAGACGGGAGGAGGAGGGGAGGGGCTGTGGCCACTATGCCACCAACGTTTCTTATAAAGTTATACAAATACAGGAGGCGGGTGCCGGAATCAAATAGCCGGCACCCGACCTCTGTGACAGGGAGCTGCGATCAGCGGCAGTTGAGTTAACCCTTCAGGTGCGGTACCTGAGGGATTAACTGCCGCTGATCGCAGCTCCCTGTCACAGAGGTCGGGTGCAGGCTATTTGATTCCGGCACCCGCCTCCTGTATTTGTATAACTTTATAAGAAACGTTGGTGGCATAGTGCGCCCCCCCCCCCCCAACAACCCAACAAACACCCCAGTATAAGAAACGTTGGTGGCACAGTGGGAAGTGCCAATGAGGGTTAAAAAATAATAAAAAAAATTAACTCACCTCCTCCAGTTGATCGCGTAGCTGCCGGTCTCCTGTTCTTTCTTCAGGACCGTTGGTGACGTCACTGAGCTCATCACATGGTCCATTACCATGGTGATGGATCATGTGATGGATCATGTGATGAGAACAGTGATGTCACCACAGGTCCTTTGACAGGTCATGAAGAAAGAACAGAAAACGATCAATTGGAGGAGGTGAGTTAATTATTTTTTTATTTTTTAACCCTCATTGGCACTGCCCACTGCACCACCAATGTTTATTATATGGGGGGGGCGCACTGCGCCACCAATGTTTATTATACTGGGGTGTTGGGGGGGTGCACTGCACAACCAATGTTTATCATACTGGGGTGTTGGGGGGGGGCGCACTGCGCCACCAATGTTTATCATACTGGGGTGTTGGGGGGGGGCGCACTGCGCCACCAATGTTTATCATACTGGGGTGTTGGGGGGGCACACTGCGCCACAAATGTTTGTTATATTGGGGGGGCCCACTGCGCCACCAATGTTTATTATACTGGGGTATTGGGGGGGGCGCACTATGGGCCAGTGCACAGGTGCGGTGATCGGATGGATGTTCTCAGCTGGACACCGGCCGACACTGCGCATGCGCTGGGAGCCTCACCAGCGGTTAGGGTAGGGAAAAAGCACTGGCCCGTACGTAATTTTTCCCTTCCCTAACCGCTGGCGAGGCTCCCGGTGCATGCGCAGTGTCGGCCGGTGTCCAGCTGAGAACATCCATCCGATCACTGCGCCTGCACACTGGCCCATAGTTTTTCCCTACCCTAACCGCCGGCGAGGCTCCCGGCGCATGTGCACTCTGCTGTGAAATTTCCCTAACCTGTCGTTGTGCGCCTGCACGGCGCTGCACACCTCCTCACGTCATGTCCGGTGCGACCGGAAGTGACGAACGTAGGGAAATCTCACGAAGTAGGGGAGTATAACATTACACCGGCCTTTGGGGTGTGCGGGCTGGTAACTACTTGGTTGGATAGTCAGCCAGCCTATGCCATGATGCCAGCAACAAGCAGTGTTTTTTTTTTTTTTTTGGGGGGGGGGGGCGCCACAAGGTTAGCACGCACAGGGCGCCTGAACACCTAAGGCCGGCCCTGCATACACTTACTATTTCTTTCAGTGTCCGCAGGGTGCCACAGTGAACATGTGCTATCCTGTTTGTCTGCCTATGTACCGGACCTCTCTCTGCTAATCGATTTTGATACTCCACTGCCTGCCCTGACCTTACACTGTATTGAACCTCAGCTTCCATTTCTAATTTTTGATTGTTTTACAGATATGCATGAATTCTGCTTGCCCTGCCTGCTACTGACTACAAATATTGCCTGATCCTTTGGTGCTTTGCACCAGTGTCTGATCCCCATAGGTCAGCTGCCAGCTACATCAGGACTATGCCAATATGTAGCAGAATGGTGGCTCTCCTGCAATAAAGATTAGATCCCTTTATAGGAGGTGAAAGGTGAAAACCAGGGGACCATCAGGGTAATATCCTTAGGACTAGCCCAAAGCCAAACTGGTTAGTTGGTATAGTGGTTCCCTACACACTGCCTGCTACAAAACTGTTGATTTGTTTCACACTTTGGGCAAGTAATTTTTAGAAATAAAAGAAAGTCCTGCAAGCAGGACTTTTTTTCCATCTAAAAAAAATGGATCTCAGACAGAAATGAACAGGATGCCAAATGTGCATCACTGATGCACAGGATTTTAAAAATCTATTTTTTGCTGTTGTTGCTCTTCTCATGGATCAGAAGAACAGAAGAATAATGGTGCTGTGAACTCTCCATATATAGCATTCGATTATGAGTTATTTAGCAAGTAGCAATGATACTGTAACTGCACCTTTATTCTAGAAATATAATGCAATTAAATTAGTATATTTAGATGAAGATTGCTTCTTTTGGACAAGATTCTCCTATGTGTCTTTAAACATCAGTTTTACTGTACGTGATGAAGGAGTCTAACATAGAAGGGAGTGAAAAATTCAATCAGTTTTCACAGTGGGAATATGCTTAGCTCTTTCACTTAGTTCCTGCAAAGCAGTTTTTTTCTGTGATTTCTTCATACAGCAAGTGATGATGGTTCTATTTAGTCATCTAACACCCCATAAAATTCTTAAAATTTGTTGTAAGTGATTTAGCAGAACAGAAAGCAAGTTTTTATTATCCATACAGTAAAATAACTACTGATGAATAGCCAGCATGTTGTCTGATGAAAGTGGAATTTCTCTTAACAAAATTGAATCACGTTTTATGGAAAAATCATCTGCACATGAAGGCATATATGCTGTATAGAAATTGAATATATATTTTAAAATTGTCATAAACTGGTATATGCACAATATGTGTAATTGGTATATAAGGTGACTTTTTGTATTGTACAGTATATAAAGTAGAGTATATAATTATTTTTATTCTCTTCCTATTCAATTATATTTATCATATTTTTCACTCTATAAGATCCACCTAGGTTTTAGAGTAAGAAAATATTTTTCATCAGACCCCCAATGTTGATCAGACCTCAGCTCAGACACCCAAATAGATGCCCAATGTTAATCAGACCTCATCTCAGACCCTCAGTCAGATCCCCAATATTAAACAGACCTCAGATTGGGCCCCCATAGTTATCCAGACCTCAGATCAGACCCCAATCATACCACCAATATTACTCCGACCTCATCAAACCTCCAATGTTAATCAGACCTCAGATCAGACCCTCAATTAGACTCCTAATGTTAATCAAACCTCAGATCAGACAAAAAATAAATATTTAAATAAATACAGTACATCAACTCACCTATCCTGCTCCGAATACCGACCGCACTTGGGAGATTCATTGCTTTTCCTGCTGTGCTGTGACCCGACGTTACACAGCATGAATTCACAGAGCATGCTGAAATCCTCATGCTGTTCGCAGGCCATGGCACAGAATTCAGTGACAACAGAAGAAGACCAGGGAGTGGTGAGTACAGAGCCAGCACAGAGAGCGCTGAATTCACTACTCCACAATCCTACTGTATTAATGAGCTTTTTCATTATGGAAGCACTCATTAGTATTTGCCCTATAAGATGCACTGTTATTTTCCACCCACTTTTGGGGGGAAAAAGTGTGCCTTAAAGGATGAAAAATCCGGTATATTTTTAAAAATGGGTTATTGTTGTAAGAGCAGCATACTGTATACTGTCTAGATTGCAGTATATTTTAAGATGACCTTATTCCAAGTATCTTTTGCATTTGCCAGTTCCTGAGTGGGATCAGTGTACTCCACAGAGCTCTAGATGTCTTCATTGGACCAATTGTGGGATAATATAGAACAATTTATTATGTTATTGTACAGTCCTGATCAAAAGTTTAAGACCACTTGAAAAATGGCAAAAAATCATATTTAGCATGGCTGGATCTTTTTTTTATTTTTTATTTATATTTTTATTGTAAATTTCACAGTATAACAGGAAATAACAAAGTATCAAGGTATAGGCTTGCAGGCCACACCAGAGTATTAATAAGTACAGAGTGAATACAAATTAGATACCGGTATAATGCACAGTACATAAGTTAGGATATAAGTCAATCTCTAGCGACTTTGAGAAGGATTTTCAATAAATGAGGTATTTATGAGGCTAGGAAAACTAGGGCCTAGAGAGGGTGATGAGACCAAATGGAGAGGTGTTTTAATCTATTATTTGGGATGTAAAGTTATCAGGGCGGGGCCTATGGCGTGGTGTATGCTTGTGTTAAATAGTTACAAAGGTGTACCAGCTAAATTAGGTTCCAGGAGATAAGCTAAGATTTAGGGGATCTGTATTTAGCCCACAATGACCATTTTTTGAGGAAAGTCAAATGCGTGCGAGATTCCCAAGAAGATAGTTCCTCAAACCTGTGGATCTGATCAATTTTTTGAATCCATTGGTCTAGAGTTGGAACAGTAGGCTGAAGCCAAAATTTAGGGAGTTGAAGGCGAGCCGCCAAAATCATCTGTGTAAACACAAATGGTGGTTTGGCATTCACCTTTTCTTGAGAGAATGAAAGGAGGGCAATTTGCGGAGAAGGCTGGATCTTTGTACCACAAACATCGTTTGCAACAGAGAAGACTTCACACCACCATTTCTGGATAAGGGGGCATGTCCACCAAATATGGAGGAAGGTTCCTCTCTCTCCAAGGCACCTCCAGCACGCGTCAGAAGCAGATCTAGCATATCTCGATATCTTATCAGGCGTATTATACCATCTTGTAAGAATTTTGTAGCTGTTTTCCTGGATTCTGACACAGCGGGAGGCACCATGGGGGGAATCAAGAAATTTAGGTAAGGACTCAAGAGGAAATGTGATATTTAGATCTAATTCCCATTGCGTGACAAAGGATGGCTTAGCCAACATAGGAGGTAGACGCAGTTTGCTGTATATCCGTGAGATAAGTATTCTGGGTAATGTTTGTAAGGAGATCAGAGCTTCTAGCCAAACTAAGGGACGGAGGAGATCCCCTACTTTAATGTGTTGTTTTAGGTAGGCCCTAAAGTAAGCAACTGAAATAAAATCTCGTGGGTGAGGGTTAAGCAGGGCATTTGTGCCTCTTGAGTCCATCCATACTTCAGTAGGGAGAGCTAAAGAGATTATTGGAGTTAAAGAAGACATCAGCCTTGTTGAAGTAGCTTCTCTTAAAGTGGGAGGGGCCGTATTCAGTACATCTGTTACAGTCAGTGTGGGTGAAGGAAATGGGATGGAACAGTGTGTGGAGGATAACCACTTCCATGCTTCCAATGTGGCTCCGATAATTGGGTAATGAGACATATGGCCAGAAAAGACCATCTCTTG
The DNA here is from genome assembly GCF_014858855.1 of Bufo gargarizans. Classification (NCBI taxonomy): domain Eukaryota; kingdom Metazoa; phylum Chordata; class Amphibia; order Anura; family Bufonidae; genus Bufo; species Bufo gargarizans. The sequence goes on along the minus strand of NC_058083.1, from coordinate 224,350,113 downwards.
GCCCAGGAGAAGTGCTCTAGCTGGTCTATTCAGTATTTCTAGTTCTATCTGGACCACAGCGGAAGATGGAGAAGTGCTTAGCCAAGCTAATGAACGGGAGAGAAGGATGGCCTTCCCATACAACTCAGGGCTCGGTAAGCCTATTCCCCCAGCGTGCCTAGGCTTGATAAGGAGAGTAGAAGAAAGTCTCGCCTTCTTCCCATTCCAAATGAAGGACCTGAATTTTTTCATAATCGAGTCGTAATAATGTTTGGGGATAGAAATGGGGAGAACTTGCTGCAAATATGTGAGTCTGGGAAGTATTAGGGAAGAGAGAAGGTTTTTTCGACCAAACCAGGACAGTGTTGGATTGGATCTGGCCAAATTGTCAAAAGAATCAATAATAGATTTTTTTAAGGGGATATAGTTAAGAGAAAAGAGTTCCGTTATTTCTGGGCTAATTTTGACCCCTAAGTATGTGATATTGGGAGAAGACCAATTAAATCGGGAATCCATCATTAGAAGGCATTTGGTTGCCCGGGGAATACCCAAACATAGGACTAACGATTCATTAGCATTAATTTTAAAATCTGACATTATGCTGTATATATTCAGGTGGGACTGAATTCGGGGTAGGGACGTTTTTGGATTAATCGTCATTATGAGTACATCGTTCGCAAAAGCGGCAATTTTCTGTTCCCTGCCTCCCAAACATAGACCCCTTACCTCCTGGTCCAATCTTATATTCGCTAGAAGAGGTTCCAGAGCCAGGATAAATAAGAGGGATGATAGGGGGCAACCCTGGCGAGTCCCATTTCTAATAGGAAAGGAGGATGATATAGTACCATTAACTAGGACTGAGGCTGTTGCTTGCTCATACATCGAGAAGACTGCTTTAGTATAGGAGTCAGGTAGGCCAAATCCTGATAGCACTTGTTTTAAGTATGACCAATTAACCCTGTCAAATGCTTTCTCAGCATCTGTGCTGAGTAAAAGCAGGGGAGAGGAAACTCGTTTAGCATGGCAAAGAGTATTGATCACCCTCGTAGTATTGTCTTTTCCTTCTCTGTTACGGACAAAGCCTACCTGATCTCCATGAACAAGTTGAGGGAGGAGAATAGCTAATCTATTAGCTAACATCTTGGCCAGGAGTTTAAGGTCTATGTTTAGGAGGGAAATGGGTCTGTAATTGGAGCATAGTCTGGCGTCTTTCCCTTCTTTGGGGATGAGAGTAATATGGGCTGCCGTCATATCTCTCGAAAGTGGGATTCCCTTAAGAGTCTGGTTGCAAACTTCCAAAAGATAAGGAAGAAGGAGATCCTGGAACATTTTGTAGTATGCTAACGGAAGGCCATCAGGGCCTGGGCTCTTTCCTGTCGGCATTTGATTCATTGCTTTTTTTAGCTTGTTTAGGGAAAAGGGGGCTGTAAGGCTTGACTTCTGATCCAGGTCGATGTTAGGAAGTTTAGCTGCTTCCAGGAAGGAAGATATGACAGAGGCACGAGTTTCTGGTTCAGTTGTTGAGGGGAGATTATATAAATCGTTATAAAATGAGCGAAATTGGGCAGCAATCTGATTGACCGAAAAGATAGGGGTCCCAGCTTGTGAGGATAGCTGGTGGACAAAATTTGCAGACCTCCTCCCTTTAGTCCTGCTCATTACAAATTTTGTGGCCTTATCCCCATGTGCGAAAAATTTGTGCTGAGAGCTCATGTGATATTTGGCTGCTCTAGTGGCTAAAAGAGATCTAAATTTGGCCCTGTATTCTGATAACTTTTGGAGTTGGGTGTCAGAGGGTTTAGCTTTGTGATGTGACTCTAACTTCTGAATATTTTTTAGTGTGTCATCTATTTCTCTTTCTCTCACTCTCTTAAGGTGTGTGCCAATGCTAATAAATTGTCCTCTAACTACAGGCTTGTGAGCGTCCCAGAGAGTGTTGGCCGTTATATCAGAACTTTTATTTAGGGAGAAATATTCTGTAATATGCTTGGAAATCCGCTCAACCGAGTCCTGAAATCCCAGGAGGGTTTCGTTTAGGCGCCAGTTAAAGCACAAGGGCGTTTCATTAGGGGCCAAAACTGAAATATATATTAGGGAGTGATCTGAGACATGTATAGCACCAATAGATGCCTCCCTGCACAGGTGTATGTGTTCTTTAGAAATAAACAGATAATCTAATCTGTGGTAAGTTTTATGTGTTGGGGAATAGAAAGTAAAGTCCAGAGAACTCGGGTGGAAAGATAGCCAAACATCAATCAAATGCAGATCCCAGAGGGTATTTCTGATATTTTTTAGAAACCTTCTGGAGTGAGACGATTTATGAGAGGAGACATCTAGTTGAGGATATAGAGCAACATTTAAGTCACCCCCAGCGATTACTATACCCTCCTTAAAGGATTATATAATAGGGAAAATGTCAGAAAACCAATGAGATTGGTTGGAATTAGGAGCGTATAAGTTAATAAAAGTATACGTTTGTGGCCCTATAGTGCCTTTGAGAAGGATATACCTGCCTTCTGGGTCTAAGCTTTGGCTGACGAATTTAAAGGGGATTTTCCTCTGTAGCCCTATGCTGACCCCACTAGAAGCTGAGGAATTACTCCCACAGTGGTACCAATTGGAAAAATGAGAGAACCGCATGTCTGGATAGTGATTGAAGCGGAAGTGTGTCTCCTGAAGAAATACCACTCCAGCCCCGGCTTTTTTTAGAATGGCAAAGATTTGGCTCAGTTTAGAAGGGGAGTGAAAGCCTTTGACATTGTAAGAAGCTACTGACAAGTCAGCCATTATTTATAGTGTGTGTGGGTTTACCTTGTAGCTGTTGTGGTCTCTTTTTAAGAGGTGTAACAGGTTTATTGTAGTCCTCTGTCTCATGTACCAATGAGGTTGTGCGTATATAGGGGTCAATCCAATTCAATAAGATAGGCGAATACCTTGAGTTAGGGGTAAGTAGAAGGAACAAAACACAACTTATTAAACAAACCAAAAATATGAACATAGACATAATGTGATATGTCATAATCAGGAGGGGGTTAATTGGTCTGTAGACCGTTTGTGAGATCGTATAACGCCCGGAAAAAGGGCAGTAGTAAGGCAAAAATGTGAAGGGAACATTTAGGGACATATGAATAGACTATCAGGGATCATACTAACAGTGAGATCACAAACCCTAGGTGATTAATAGGTGAAGATTTCAGAATATCAGCATAACCTAAGACTACCATACTATAGGCAAGTAAGTCTTTCTACTGTTCTTGTGAGAGACTTCTTGGGGTGAGTAGGAGACCCCTCTTCTTGGAACGGGAAGACTTCGGCGTGCGTAGTATTTCAAAAGGAGCCACCTTGGGTATATCAGGCAGGGTACTGAGGTCTTGGAAGAGTTCCCAATTTTCAATCTGCATAGGTGGCACATTTAGAAGCTCAAAGGCAGATGTGAGGTCTGTAAATGACGATATGTTCACTCTCTTGCCTGCGTATGAGAATGAAAGGCCAAATGGATAGGACCATCGGTATAACACTTTTTTGGAGCGTAGCCAATCCGTCAGGGGTTTAAGGGATCTGCGCTTCTTCAGAGTTGAAGGGGCTAAGTCCTGATATATATCAATCTTGGAGTCTTCATATGTTAATTCAGGATGGTTACGTGCGGCTTCCAGAATGGCAGTTTTCACTTGAAAATTCAGGGTGGTTCGGCCGGTTTAGGTTTGGTTCTGAGGGCTCTGTGTGCCCGTTCTATGATTATTTCTTGAGGGAAGTTAGGGCCCAGCAGTGTTCCGCATATTTCAATAATGGAAGCTGAAACATCCCCTGGGGAGACTGATTCTGGCACTCCTCTGAATCGCAGATTATTTCGGGCCCCCTGTTTTCTTGATCTTCTAGTGAACAGTGGAGGTCGTTTAAGTATAGGGAGCAACGGCAAAAAGAATCTGTCACCGCAGACTGGTGATTTAGGATCACTGCTTGGTGCTGCTCTAGGTTCTCCACACGGTCCCCAATATGCCTCACCTCGTTCCTGCATGCAGACAGTTCTGCAAGGATCGGCTCCATAATCCTGCTCAGAGCACGGTCGAGGTATTTTCTTGTGACCGGGAGGTCAGAGCTGGCTTGTGCGTCATCTGAATCGCTCTCTCCCTCCGACTGTGCTGGGGCGCGCTTCGGAGCTTTGGCCTGTGGTGTCAGCGCCATCTTAGGCTCCCTACCAGCTACCGTTGCGGCGGCTTTCTTTAAAAATGTCTCCATATCTCCTCCAGCAATCTGAGTTTTGGAGGGAGCAGGGATGTCACCGTGCTTGGCGTTCCCGATCTTCACCATCTCTGCCTCTGTAAGCTAGTTTTAGCTGGCGTTAGGGACGAATCTCTTCACAGAGCACAGAGCTATGCGACCATCTTCATCCGGCGCAAGCTCCGCCCCCCCGCATGGCTGGATCTTAACAAAGTTCCAAGTAGAGCTTCAACATGCAACAAGAAGAAATGGGAGTGAGACAAAACATTTTTTGAGCATTCAATATAATGAAAATAATGAATAAACTGAAACAGGCTGTTTTTAAGCTGATCAAAAGTTTAGGACCACATGCCTTTAAAAGGCCAAATCTGTGCAAAGATGTGGATTCATTGTCATTTTCATTCAGGTAGTCACATGTTGTGATGGCAATGGCAAAAAAACTCTTCCTTTTTTAACGTGGTTGGGTTCTTGAAATGCATAAGCAGGGTCTCTCACAGCATGCCATTGTTGCTGAGGTGGGACGCAGTAAGACAGTCATTGGGAATTTCTTAAATTCTTAAATGATCCTGAGTGTTATGGAACAAAAAAGTCAAGTGGAAGAACCCAAAAAATTTCATCAGCACTGAGCCGGAGGATCCAATTGGCTGTCCGTCAAGACATTGGACGATCCTCGACCCAAATTAAGGCCCTTACTGGTGCTGACTGCAGCCCCATAACCATCAGACGGCATCTGAGACTCAAGGGCTTCAAAAACAAAAAACTTCTTCAGAGACCTCGTCTCCTTGAACGCCATAGAACTGCTCGTTTGGACTTTGCAAGAGAGCACCAAACATGGGACATTCAAAGGTGGAAGAAAGTTTTATTCTCTGAGAAAAAATCGAAACTTGATGGTCCTGATGGTTTCCAACGTTACCGGCATTACAAGCATATCCCACCTGAGATGTTTTCTACGCGCCACAGTGGAGGGGGCGCCATAATGGTCTGGGGTTTCGTTTCCTTCAGTGGAACAATGGAGCTTCAGAGCATTGCATGTTGCATAGAGCATTCCTCATGACTGAGGGCCCTCGTCTGTGTGGTAATGACTGGGTTTTTCAACAGGGCAACGCTACAGTACACAATGCCCGCAGAACAAGTGACTTCTTCCAGGAGAATAACATCACTCTTTTGGCCCATCCTGCGTGTTCCACTGATCTAAATCCAATTGAGAATCTTTGGGGATGGATGGCAAGGGAAGTTTACAAAAATGGACAACAGTTCCAGACAGTAGATGGCCTCCGTGCGGCCGTCTTCACCACTTGGAGAAATGTTCCCACTCACCTCATGGAAACGCTTGCATCAAGCGTGCTGAAATTAATTTTTGAAGTGATAAAGAATAACGGCGGAGCTACTCATTACTGAGTTCATGTTTGGAAGTTGGATTTCTGTTTTGGGGGGGGGTTATTTTTTTTTTTGAGGTTTGGTCCTAAACTTTTGATCAGCTGAAAAACAGCCTGTTTCAGTTTATTCATTGTTTTCATTAAATGTAATGCTCAAAAAATGTTTTGTCTCACTCCCATTTCTTCTTGTTGCATGTTGAAGCTGTACTTGGTACCTTGTTAAGATCCAGCCATGCTAAATATGATTTTTTGCCATTTTTCAAGTGGTCTTAAACTTTTGATCAGGACTGTACTTGAAGCACATGCTTAAAATTTTGACTTTATGTTTACTATAAATAGTTTACTGAACATATACAAAAAAAAAAAAGCAGACTGACAATTACGGGACCAAAATGGTAATATAAACCCACACACAATATAAAATAAATACCAGCTAAATGGATGGCACACAGAAACACCCTGACATGTATTTGACAGTCGCTGACCCTGGAAGTGACTGTGAAATGGGTGTTGGGGTGTTTCTTTGAGACATCCATCTGGTTGGTATTTATTTTGTGTGGCTTTAAGCTACTTTCACACTATTGGTTTCGCTGGATCCTCCAGGATTCAGCAAAAACACTTTTGTTACTGATAATACAACCATATGCACCTGTTATGAACGGATACGGTTGTATTATCTTTAACATAGCCAAGACAAATCTGTCATTAACTCCATTGAAAGTCATTAGGGGATAGATCAGTTTTCTATTGTGTCAGAGAAAACCGATCCATCCCCATTGACTTGCATTGAGGGTCATGACGGATCTGTCTTGCTCGCATGCCAGGATGAAACGCAAACTACAACATGTTGCGGTTTGCTCTCCGGTCTGGGAACGCAACCAAACGGAATGTAATTGAGCCCCTATGACGGAACTCAATACCGGAAAACTTAAACGCTAGTATGAAAGTAGCCTTAGTTGTATTACTATTTTGTTCCTAGTTATTATATTTATTTGGAGATCTTTGTGTGGATACCATTGTTACTAATAACCTATAGCCCTGTTTCACATTCTATTTACACTTTATTGTAACTCATATAAAGACATTATTAATGTCTGTCTCTTATCATATATGTTTTTTAACATGATGTATGAAAATAAAGACAGTAAACTGATACATTGAACAATATGGCGGTAAACTGTGTTGGGCCTCCTATTTTTATTATTTTTTTTACCTACAATAGCTTTGTACAAAAATAGCTTTTCCTACCCCTGAGACAAAATATACAGTAGAATGTAATTTCATGAATACTATCACATTTAGACATTGCACTGAGTTGTCTTATTTCTGAGCATGTGTGAAAAAGAAAACTAGTGCACTATAATAAAACAGATGAGTTACAACCTGATACTCAGATGCTTGCCTTGCATATAGCTAGCAATGTGCTAAAAGAATAGTATATGTTTTCACAAAAGAAATAGTCATGGAGACCAAGGCACGAAAACAGTAAATAATCTATAGAGTATCCTAAATCCTACATCCTACTACTGGAAGTAATTTGCTGTACCTTGTTATAATGATTCATTTGTAATTACTTTTTAGAGCTGTGTTTCCAGCTTTTACAATATTCTAATTTCCTTGAAATAGTTTTTTTGTTCATAATGGCTTGTTTAAGCATATGCAGTGAGATAATTTTTACTATCCTTGCCCGGTCATACTAACTCAGAGCCATTTTTCATGACAACTTTAAATAAGGAAGGAAGTGTTTTACAATAGTTTGAAGTGAAGCCAAAGCACAAAAAAATTAATTCTTTGAGTTAATGAAGCAAACTGTAAGGAATGTAAGTTTGCAATTTATTTCTGAAATTATTTCTATCACAGTAATTTACATGTAGGTGCAATATTACCTTTACTTTTTGAGATATAAAAAAAACAAATCTAAGCAGTATACCGTAGAAGGAAATGACCATTGTACATATTTTTATATATTGGCCCACATTTACAAAAGAAAGGGGCACATTTCTCAAGACCGGTGTTTTGGACGCCGGTCTTAATAAAACTCTATCGCTGGCCGAGGATCCACCGAAGTTATGAGAGGAGCCGACCTCTCCATAACTTCGGAACAATCAGCGACAGTTCTAAATGTAAGACAGCTTCCTTGCTGTCTTATATTTAGACGATTTTCCATGACTAAAAAAGGCGTAGAAAATGGTCACAGAGAAGGGCCTGCCGGATCATCCCATTCCCTACCCACGCCCCAAATAACTGTTGCACCACCATCTGCACCTAATATAGGCGTGTTTCAGTCTAATAAATTACCCCTTAAGTCTGCTAATTTTCAAACATTGATTGTGCAATCTTTTTGCAGTCTAAGGCACACCTGTGCAATATTTATGCTGTCTAATCAGCACCTCGATATGCCAAACCTGTGAGGTGGGTAGGATTCTCTCGGCAAAGGAGAAGTGCTCACTAACACAGATTTAGACAGATTTGTGAACAATATTTGAGAGTAATGGGTATTTTGTGTATGTAGAAAATGTTTCAGATCTTTGAGTTCAGCTCATGCAAAATGGGAGCAAAACCGAAAGTGTTGCGTTTATATTATTGTTCAGTGTATATTGTAGCACAAAAATAGCTAACTATTCACTGAAGGAGCTACAAGCTGTAAAATGTAACTTTTAATATGTATAATTTAAACACGTATTAAACAAGGCCACATAGCTTGGCCAAGCACAAAAAAAGGAAGTGCCCCAGTAAATAGAAGGGTCTAAAATAAGATGTTTAACCCTTAAGGACCCGCGCCGTTCTTGCGCGGCGCTGATGGATGTGAAATAAGGACCAGCGCCGTACATGTATGGCGGGCTGATCGGACGGGTGCAGGAGCTGCGTCCACCCAATCAGCGTCAGGGGTCCGGCAGTCACTGATAGCTGGACCCCTGCTGTATGCGCCGCATTAACCCTCACACTGCAATGGTCAGCGCTGACCACGGCATGTGCGAGATCGTGCCTGGTGCGGGGTTGCCATCGGGTCCCCGCGCTGCTATGACGGGGACCTGATGGCAGGGAAGACAGCTAGATGCCTTCCTTAGGCATCGTGGCTGCCTTCCGTGACAGTCTGTGAGATCCAGCCCCCTGGATCTCACAGGCAGGTAGCTGTAAGTGTATTACATAGTGTAACACACTTACAGCCAATGCATTACAATACAGAAGTATTGTAATGCATTGTAAAGTGGATCAGACCCCCAAAAGTTGAAGTCCCAGAGTGGGACAAAAATCTAAAGTGAAAAAAAAAGTTAAAATAAAGTTTTATAAAATTAAAAGTTTCAAGTAAAAAAATAAAATGAACCTATAAAAAATAGGTAAAGTAACAGAAGTAGACATATTAGGTATTGCTGCATCCGTATCGACTGGCTCTATAAAAATATCACATGCCCTAACCTCTCAGGTGAACACTGTCTAAAAAATTAATTAAAAACTGTGCTAAAAAATAAAATAAAAATTGTCACCTTACATCACTAAAAGTGCAACACCAAGCGATCAAAAAGATGTATGCCCCACAAAATAGTACCAATCTAACCATCACCTCATCTCGCTAAAAATGAGCCCCTACCTAAGACAATCACCCAAAAAATACAAATAAACTATGTCTCTCAGACTATGGAGACACTAAAACATGATTTTTTTTCGTTTCAAAAATGCTTTTATTGTTTTAAATGTAAAAAAAATAAAAATACGTAGACATGTTATATATTGCCGCGTCCATAACAACCTGCTCCCAAAAATACCACATGACCTAATACCTCAGTTGAACACCGTAAAAAAAAAAATGGTATAAAAAAGGCCATTTTTTATCACCTTACATCACAAAAAGTTTAATAGCAAGCTATCAAAAAGTCATATGCACCCCAAAATAGTGCCAATCAGACCATCATCTCATCCAAGAAAAATGATACCCCAAAATCGCCCAAAAAATTAAAAAAGCTATGGAAATGACTCTCAGACTATGGAGACACTGAAACATGATTGATATTATTGTGAACAACTTTAATGAATTAAAAGAAGTATACATATTAGGTATTGCCACATCCGTAACGACCTGCTCTATATAAATATCACATGACCTAACCCCTCAAAAACTGTACCAAAAAAGCATTTTTTGTCTCCTTACATCACGAAAAGTGTGAAAGCAAGTGATCAAAAAGTCATATGCACCCCCAAAATAGTGCCAATCAAACTGTCATCTCATCCCCCAAAAATTATACCCTATCTAAGACAATTGCGCCCCCAAAAAAAATATATATATGGCTCTCTTAAAAAAAAAAAAATATGGAGACACTAAAACATGATTTTTTTGTTTAAAAAATGCTGTTATTGTGTAAAACTTAAATAAATAAAGAAAAGTATACATATTAGGTATTTCCATGTCCGTAAGAACCTGCTGTATAAAAATATCACTTGAAATAACCCCTCAGGTGAACACTGTAAGAAAAATAAAATAAAAACGGTTTAAAAAAACATTTTTGTCACCTTAATCACTACAAGTGTAATACCAAGCGATCAAAAAGTCATACGCACCCCATAATCATACCAATCAAATCTCATCACGCAAAAAATTAGACCCTACCTAAGACAATCAAAAAATAAATAAAAAAACTATGGATTTCAAAATATGGAGACACTAAAACATGATTTTTTTGTTAAAAAAATGCTGTTATTGTGTAAAACTTAAATAAATAAAAAAGTATACATTGTAGGTATTGCCATGTCCGTAAGAACCTGCTATCTAAAAATATTACATGACCTAACCTCTCATGTGAATACCGTTAAAAAAAATGTGTCAAAAAAGCCATTTTTTGTCACCTTACATCACAAGTGTAATACCAAGCGATCAAAAAGCCATATGCACCCTAAAATAGTACTAATCAAACCGTCATCTCATGCCGAAAAAATGAGCCCCTACATAAGACAGTCTCCCAAAAAAGAAAAAAAGAAACTATGGCTATCAGAATATGGAGAAACTAAAAAATATTTTTTTCAAAAATGCTTTTTTATGTAAAACTGAAACAAACATTTGCTTCTGAACTTCTAAGCCTTATAACGTCCCAAAAAAAGATAATGTTATTTACAAAATGATCCAAACATGAAGTAGACATATTGGAAATGTAAAGTAATAGCTATTTTAGGAGATATCACTATCTGTTTTAAAAGCAATTACAATTTTGAAAATTGCAAATGTTTCTAAATTTTGGGTAAATTTGGTATATTTTTTATAAATAAAAATGAAATATTTTGATTCAAATTTACCACTGTCATGAATTGCAATATTGCAATATGTGACGAGAAAACAATCTCAGAATGGCTTGGATAAGTAAAATGGTTTTAAAGTGACACATGTCACATAAAGTGACATGTCAGATTTTCAAAAAATAGCCTTGTCCTTAAGGTGAAAAATGACAGTAGCGAGTGCAGTATAGAGGCAGAGGTCTTGGTGTAAAACACTATGCTTTGTTTATTCACATGGTGCATAAAAAGTTAGACTGTGCAGTTTATAGGGAGGGTGGTCACACACAACAGCAAAATAATAGCATAATCACAGCAAGTCCCTGAATGGGCCCCAAACCTGCTGCAGGCTACTTGAGGGCTTTTTTTGTCACATAAAGCTAAATCAATTTAAAGCCAGGAGTAATGTCACCTTTTTTCTTCTTGGTGAAGTAAGTCCCTGGGTCCGGCTTTTAGCCACGGAACACGGATCCCTCCTGGCTTCAGCTGCGGGTCCTTAATAGGCCTCAGCACACAACACAGCTCACCTCCACCTCTCACTCTCACAGCCAGAGAACAAAAACCCTCCACATTGCACACCACTACCTTGTTGCTGGTCGGGTTTTAGCCCTTCCCTGCAAAATCTGGCCTGGACCGTGGGGAGACTGGCAACCCCCCCTCCTCCGCATCTCTGCCTGCTCCCAGTAAGAGCCGGCCCAGATCCGCTGTGTTAACAGCATAACCGCTGCAAAATGCACTTTTCCGGCTCTTACTCCACCGGGGTCAGGACCCCGGTGGCACGTAGCTCCCGTCTACCACCACCCCAGGTACTCTCCTACAAGGGGTTAAAGTATTACCTGTATCACCACAATAATAGAAACCTAGCTCAATGTAAGAGCACATACATAATCAAACAGTATCACAGTCAGTGTAGGTAGGTCGGCAATATTGAATATTTTGTTAAAATATACATATATACAACAAGCTATCCATTTAGTTTAAACTACCCATAGGAGTTAAACTGAATTACTCACCGCCAAGATAGTCCTGATTTGTCAGTACGAAGGCACGCCCAAACGCGCGTTGGGGTAGCGCCATCCTGGTTTGGGTACACTGAGCTCTTGGGTAAGTCTCTTCTTATCAGGTTCTTTGGCATTTTCGTTTCCAGGGCAGTTTTCACATTCTTGCCCCTGGTTTGTGGACAGCACATTGCCTGAAACTGTGATTTCTTACTACTGCTGTGAATATTTTGCAGGTTCCTGTTTTTTATGTGCATATTGATGTAACATATGAAACTCATCCTCATTTAATATATGTTTGACAACAAACCTTTACACTATAATATGAATATGTAGCCTGTGTCCCACTAGGATGGTGTCTTTTTCTGCTACCTTCTTTTTAAAGTGACGTCTTTTATATATGTATTTTTGTGACTTCAATAAAACATTTGTACTGGTACTTTGTGAGCTCCAATTTTTGTAGGTCTTGTGTTTTGGTTTAGGAGCTGGTACTTTCTTATAATTGGCACCCTTATTTTTGCCGCAATATGTATTGTATGTACAAACTTTAGTCTTGGCATGTGGGCCACTTTTGATTTTGCCTTTGTATTTATTCCTGATTTGTCAGTAGTTTAAGGTATTTAAACAGAGGGGATAATTTATTAGGATTGATGTTTTAGACACCAGTCTTAACCCTATATCTGGCGGTGGATCCGCTTAAGTTATGAAGAGACACCATCCTCTCCACAACTTTGGTGGATCCTCCGCCAGTTCTAAATGTAGGACAGCTTTCTTGCTGTCTTACATTTAGACTATTTTCTATGCCTAAAACAGGCGTAGGAAATAATGAATGAGACGGGCCTACCGGCCCAACCCCTCCACGCCCACGTCATCCCCACTTTTTTAGACCTATCGTTGACGGGGAAAAGTCGCAGATTGTGGCACAAATAACTTTTACCCCACAATTTTCTGTATTTTCGTATTTCTGGATAGTAAACAATCCCCATAGTGTTTTCCAAGTTACAGGGTAGGTAGCAGGTACTTTACCTTTAAGCATCATCACATGCTCATGATTACATTTGTGTCACCGTGATCAAGCAATACCACTACTGAGCATGTGAATGGATTGACGTCACGTTCAATGTCAATAGATTGGATGTTCGAATGACTGTCACCAAATCAGGACTATGTTGGACGGTAAGTGATTCAGTTTAACTTTTATGGGTAATTTAAAGTAAATTGATATTCTGTTATACAGTATTCACATACAATTTTACTAACTATTTCGTATTGCTGACTGGCTTAGACAGATTGCTCTACTGCTTGATTATATATGTGCTCTCCTGTTGGGCTAGTTTTCTCTTGTTTTGGATAGACAGGTAAACTTTTAAAGGGGTTCTCTGGGAATTAAGAAAATGAAAATACGCAAATATTACTTTATTGTAAATATATTCCCAAATACCTTTCATTAGTTATAATGGCTTGTTTTGTCTAGGGAGCAATCATTAGAACAAATAAAATGGCCGCCGTCCTGTTAGCACACACAAAACCTCAGCTCTTTACCTCAGTGTTGTGAAGTAACTTGTCCTGCTGTGTGATTAGGAAAGGTTTTATATGTACTAATAGGACAGCGGCCATTTTGTTTCTCCTAATGATTGCTCCCTAGACAAAATTTGCCATTTTAACTGATGTAAGGTATTTAAGAATATATGTATAATAAAGTAATTAAGTATTTTCATTTTCTTATTTCCTAGAGAACCCCTTTAACCTAAGATTTTCGACTCTTGTCAGCAACGTTGTCAGCAATGAAAAGATTATATTATTTACTAATCAGATGCTCATACCCTTAAACACTTGATTTTATAAATTTGTAAAAGGCCTGTCCTGGCCACAGCCTGTGAAAACAAATGCCAAATCACTGCACAAATTGAACACATGTTGTCACATATAAGCGGTATATGAAACCAGTGCTAGTTGTGGTTTGTTAACACAGTGATTAACAGGAGCAGAAAAGCAGCCCCCCAAGGACAGAAAGTGTTATGTCTTAAAGTGGATTTTTCCTCATGTTAGTTTATTCCGTCTGGATGCAGAAATATGACATGCAGAACATACAGTCTATTCTACAGTACAGTATAAAAAATAAAAAATAAAGATTTTATAGATAGGCAAGTTTAGAGCGGATTTTCCCCAACAAAATTCAAGTGGAAATCAATCATCCTGTAACACCTTTAGAAAAAATTACTTTCATAACTTTTACAAAAAAAGACTAGAAATACATTGCTATATTAGTATTGGCAGCTTGAAATGTTGAACATTTTCTAGTACATTGAAAGTACATGGGTGATGGAAAGCAAACAGTGGAATTACTGTTGTTTTCTGTAGGCAGATTATTGCAGGTCTATGTAAACTGAAAATGGGAGATTTATCAAACTGGTATAAAGTAGAACTGGTTTATTTGCCCATAGCAACCAATCAGATTCCACCTTTCATTTTCCAAAGAAGCTGTGAAAAATGAAAGGTGGAATATAATTGGTTACTATTGGAAACTAAGCCAGTTCTACAGTACTCTACACCAGTTTGATAAATCTCGCCCAAAGTATCTAGGCTTAAGGCTGTATTACACAGCCCCTTCCGGCTATCGCCTGGTTGCTAACGGAGGAAACCTCTGGTATTACATGCAGTGATCTCCTCCGCAGCATGGGGCGAGCAATCTCTATGCCATCGCTTGTACCCACTGTGTACAGTGGCGTGCCGGCGATTATTATTTAACACCGGAATCTGCTGCCTGAAAATAAAAAAAAATTTACGTCAAAAGATTTGGATTGCTCGATGAACAAGCGTTTACATTCTGACAATCGGTGGCAGTATTACATTGCCAGATGATTGCTAACAATCGCTCATACAAACATTGATAAGCGATCAACTGCTGAAAAATTGGCAGGTGGAATACAGGCTTTAGGCTGTAAGCTCAGACTGTAATATTTAGTTTTATTGGCAGCATGTTAAAAAAACACACCATGAAACACATCCTCAAGATCTGTCCTATTCGTTTGAAAGAAATGTATATTCAAGGTAGGCCATGATTAAGAACCAGTCAGTTCAAAACGCATAGGAAAGACCTTGCAGATTGTGTTTCATGGTGTTTTTCATTATTCTGAAAATAAAACCAAAGATTTATCATGAGACGCTGTAATCCCGAACCCGTATACCTTCTCTTATACTGTATACCTTGCTCATCCTGTTCTGGAAAGTCTAAGATTGAGCATGTGCACCAGTGGAGGAGGGGTGGACTGACATTATCTGAAGTGTCATTTACCATATTTTCTGAAAACTGACCAGGTCACATCTAAAGTCATGTACTGCTTTAAAATATTTTCCTGCTATTACAAAAAAGGACATTGGGAGTCTTACAACATGTAGCACTCAGATGGCTTCATTAACAGTAAATTACACATAATTTGCACATGGATGCACATGATTCAGTCTATTCTTATGTACAATTTTTCATTTAACAGCTTTCCGCCTGTCAGCTTTGTGCCTCCAGATCAAGGTATGTAGGGAAGGTATGTGGGCAAAACATTGTGAGGGGCATCAATTTTTTGAAACAAAGAGAAGACATTTGGTACTAGCTGTGTAAAATCAGGCTACAGGTGAATATGATATGCAGTATCTTCAATGTGTTAAAATATATTACAAACACAATAATATTCTTTACAAAACCTACCGCAAAGTGCACAAATAATACAATGAAGAATTCAAATAGTACCAACATTCGCTGCACAGCTACCACACCAGCAACTGTAAATGGAAGCACTATGCAGTGCCTAGACAATAATTTCATATAATGCCCACATAATATTAAAATACAGACAATATTGAACACATACCCATAAGGCCTGATGCACATAACTGTATTCAATTTTTGACCATCCAAAAAAAAAAGGATTTTGGAAAATGGATAGCTTTCATGGCATTCAATTTATTTTTTTCTCACTCCCTATTCTCATCCACAAAAATGAACAAGGAAAGTGTGAATTAGCCCCATTGACCCATAAAGCACACTAAAGGAAAAATGCATAGTACACTAAAGGAAAATAAAGTCATGTACATGAGGTTTCACACTATAAACACCCAGAAAACAATGGCCAGGTTCCAGGTTTTTAAGGCAAGTGTAAGACACTTTTCCTTCTAGAGGGTGTTAAAGGGGTTATCCCACTTTGCGTTTTTAAACTTACCTGCTGCCACCGCGCGTTCACTTCCTGGATTCTGGCTGGGGGCGGGCTTCATCTTGATTGAAGTCTTCTCCCGGCCGTGCCGCGCGCTGGACTGAACGCGCACGCCGCCGCGCATGCGCAATAGTGACTTATTCCTGCCCAGTATAGTACAGAGCCAGCATGTGCATACGCAGCTCTGTACTATTCTGGCCGGGAAGAAGTCACCATCGCGCATGTGCGGTAGCGTGCGCGTTCAGGACAGCGAGCGGACCGGCCGGGAGAAAAGAGTCTTCTGGGCAAGCGCAACCATCGGGATTTTGGAGAAGAGCAGTGGTCGTAACCAGGGGAGACCGAGTCACAACAATAAGGTAAGTGGGGGTGAATTTTATCCTAATCGGTGGGAATTTGTTAATAAAGTATATTTACAAAAATGATCACTGTCAAATCATTAACAGATTTAACAGTGATCATTATGATGGGATAACCCCTTTAAAGGGGTATTCTGGTTATGACCAGCTATCCCTTATGCTCAGGTTTTGTATGCTCACTGCCACTCATTACATTTCTATGGGAGTTCTGGAGACAGTCGAGTTCATTGCTCAGCTATTTCCAAAACTCTCATAGAGATGAATGGAATGCCATGTGCATACTCAACCTGCTGCTCCATTCATTTTGGGGGCACTGAGGGGTAAGTGGTCTCTATCTCGTGATCGGTCGGGGTCCCAGCAGTTTGACCCCCACCAATCTCTTATCCCCCATCCTGTGATTAGGGAAAGACGCCTTTAAAGGCCCCAAGGGCTTTGTCCTCCATATCTATACAGACATGAAAAAAAGTTTTATATAACTTCCTGTTTATCCTGGGACTAGCGATACAGCGTTTATAAAATATATGGTAATGCAACATTTCCTAACAATTTACACTAGAAAGTGCTGAAGCAGAAGTTCACTTTAAATCAAATCTTTTAAAACCTTGCTTTTGGAATAACATATATTTCGGAATGTCATGAAAGACTCTACATTTCTACATTTCTTGTTTTTCTCACATGAGAGATAATGTAGCTTGCATCTAGGCCACTTCTTCCATTTCTTTCCATAGTAAATAATGGCTGCCTTCAAGCTGGATCATTAACTACATGTCAAATCTTCACAGCTTTGCAAGCTGAGTGGAACAACAACTTCACAGCAGTCTTATATTGTTTGTACTGTGTTGATTATAAAAAGGCAAAATGATTGATGGAATTCACCAAAGGTTACCAAATGCAATCTCTAGTGTAGAGATTAACATTAAAACTTGCTCAAAGGTATAATCTTTCTATACCGTATTATAGCTCAGGCAAAACAGTTGGTGAATTATTCAAATGTATTTTGTTTCAAACTTCTTCAATCTTGACACTACATAATTACAGAAGTATTCTCCTTACTATGTACAGTATATATATATATATATATATATATATATATATATATAATGAAAAAAGACTGCAGCACTTCCAATTGGTGAAAAAATGTGAAGTCCTTTATTCACCCACACAACGTTTCAGTCTGCTTGCTGGGACCGTTCTCAAGCACCTTTTACAAAAGCTCAGTGCATATATATAGGGTATCAAACACTTACATGATTAAGTATCATTAAATAAAACAATCAGAATAGCATGATATTACATATAAAAAACGAATCATGTACATACGTTTCAAGTTCCACCAAGTATATAGTGTCATAATCTGTGCTCATCTGGCTACCACCTTATAAAAAACATCTAAAAACATGTCATAATGCATAATTAATAATAATTAATAATTTCTTTACATCTTTATGAATGAATCAGCTGTTCGTTGATCCGATCACATGATCGATCACGTGATTTCGGTACACTAACATGCGCAGTGTGCCGCCCCACACGCCGAGCAAACAAGGCCGGTTGATTACCATGCTGAACGCGACACAGGTGAGGGACCCTCTTTTACAGGCTATCACATTGAACACAGATGTAAAGGAATTATTAATTATAATTTTCATTATAATTATGCATTATGACATGTTTTTAGATGTTTTTTTATAAAGTGGTAGCCAGATGGGCACAGATTATGACACTATATACTTGGTGAAATTTGAAATGTATGTACATGATTAGTTTTTTATATGTGATATCATGCTATTATGCTAGATATGCACTAAGCTTTTGTAAATGTTGCTTGAGAACGTCACATGGGTGAATAAAGGACTTTGCATTTTTTTACCAATTGGAATTGCTGCAGTCTTTTTTTATTTGATTGATGGAACAATGGTCAAGTTTATACTGCTGGCACTCCTTCTCGTTATATATAGAGGTGTGCTGCCCTGGATTTGTTTGTTTGTGTGTATATATATACAGTACAGACCAAAAGTTTGGACACATCCTTTTCATTCAAAGAGTTTTCTTTATTTTCATGACTATGAAATTTGTAAATTCACACTGAAGGCATCAAACCTATGAATTAACACATGTGGAATTATATGCATAACAAAAAAGTGTGAAACAACTGAAAATATGTCATATTCTGGGTTCTTCAAAGTAGCCACCTTTTGCTTTGATTACTGCTTTGCACATTCTTGGCATTCTCTTGATGAGCTTCAAGAGGTAGTCACCTGAAATGGTCTTCCAACAGTCTTGAAGGAGTTCCCAGAGATGCTTAGCACTTGTTGGCCCTTTTGCCTTCACTCTGCGGTCCAGCCAACCCCAAACCTTCTCGATTGGGTTCAGCTCCGGTGACTGTGGAGGCCAGGTCATTAGGCGCAGCACCCCATCACTCTCCTTCATGGTCAAATAGCCCTTACACAGCCTTGAGGTGTGTTTGGGGTCATTGTCCTGATGAAAAATAAATGATGGTCCAACTAAACGCAAACCGGATGGAATAGCATGCCGCTGCAAGATGCTGTGGTAGCCATGCTGGTTCAGTATGCCTTCAATTTTGAATAAATCCCCAACAGTTTATGAGGAATAGAGACACTTGCGCTGCCGTAAGATGTATCTTTGCGGCTGATGTTTTCACCTTGTTTGCCGCTGCCTAGTATTGGGGGTGAGTGTCCAACCTGCTCTCACCTTTAATAGAGGGCTAATAGCTATATATATATGTATATAATACCGGCACTGGCATACAGAGAGGGTAGGGGAGGGTGAGAATTGTTACATGTATATACAGGACACTAATTACGAGGTCTCTACCTGTATCTGGTGAATAGTCGTTCTGTGCTGTGGTGTGATCCCGTTGTTCCAGGAAGCGCTGTATAGATATGATGGGATGCTTCTTGCTCTAACTCTCACCTAGCTCGCTGCCCCGGCTGGTAGCTAGCGCACACGTGGAGGAGCCTGCAGGGATGAGTTCAGGAGCATCTTCGTGTGACGTCACAACTTCGCCCTGGGTGCCTCCAAGGGACAAATTTCCATCCAACGCATTTCGGGTTCCTCCACAACACACTTATTAAACCTGACAGGGCACACCTGTGAAGTGAAAACCATTTCAGGTGACTACCTCTTGAAGCTCATCAAGAGAATGCCAAGAGTGTGCAAAGCAGTAATCAAAGCAAAAGGTGGCTACTTTGAAGAACCTAGACTATGACATATTTTCAGCTGTTTCACACTTTTTTGTTATGTATATAATTCCACATGTGTTGATTCATAGTTTTGATGCCTTTAATGTGGATCTACAATTTTCATAGTCATGAAAATAAAGAAAACTCTTTGAATAAGAAGGTGTGTCCAAACTTTTGGTCTGTACTGTATATATAAATATATATATATATATATATACAGTGTATATATATATATATATATATATATATATATATACTAAACTCTGTCATGTCTGATTAAAATTAGAGATGAGCAAATTTTTCACAGGTTCGATTTGGCCGGTTCGCCGAATTTTCAGAAAAAATTGGAATCGATCAGAATTTATTTGCTGCGAATCGAGTAAAAAAAAGGCTATTTCCTGGCTGCAAAGAGCCTTTATAGTGGTGTAGAACACTGTGCCTTGCAGTAACATGCATAAGGAGTCTGCTATGGTAATGAAATAATTCTGTGAGTCAGTATGACATGCAGATTACAGGCGTCGCTCTTAGAATCACTGCACACTTCATTTATTTGGGCAGTCACGGGGACAAGATGTCTACAGAACCTGTTCAGCCTTACAGCTGCTACACAGACAGGATCCATTGTGCGTCTTATTTTTCCTTTCTTCTGACAGATGAGAAGAAAGGTCAAATAAATGATGATGTCAGCTAGGCCGAAAGGCAAAATAGTGTCCCAGTCATGAAGTGGGGAGGGTGGGAACAGCATGAGGAGGCCACAGAGTGGCACAATAACAGTGTGGTGGGGGCAGCAGCAGCATCAGGAGGCCAGCGAGTGGCACAATGACAGTGTGGAGGTGGCAGCAGCATGAGGAGGCCACAGAGAGGCACAATGACAGAGCGTGGAAGTGGCAGCAGCAACAGTATCAGGAGGAGGCCACAGAGTGGAACAATGACAGTGTGGAGGTAACAGCAGCATCAGGAGACCACAGAGTGGCAATGAAAAATAGTGTTGAGGTGATAGCAGCATCAGGAGACCACATAGTGGCAAGGTGACATAGTGTGGAGGTGGCACACCATCAGGAGACCACAGAGTGACCCAGTTACAGAGTGGGGAGGTGTCAGCAGCATCAGGAAACCACAGAGTCATCTGGTGACACAGTGGGGAGGTTTCATCAGCATCAGGAGACCACAGAGTGGCAAGGTGACATTGTGTGGAGGTGGCAGCAGCATCAGGAGACCACAGAGTGGCAAGGTGACATAGTGTGGAGGTGACAGCAGATTCAGGAGACCACAGAGTGGCAAGGTGACTTAATTTGGAGGTGACAGCAGTATCAGGAGACCACAGAGTGGCAAGGTGACATAGTATGAAGGTGGCAGCATCAGGAGACCACAGAGTGGCAAGGTGACATAGTGGGGAGGTGGCAGCAGCATCTGGAGACCACATAGTGGCAAGGTGACATAGTGAGTAGGTGGCAGCAGCATTAGGAGACCACAGAGAGACCCGTTGACAGAGTGGGGAGGTGGGTGGCAATATGAGTACAAACAGAAAAGAATGGCGTGGTATTAAACAAGCAGGAAGTGCTCAAACCCATATGCAGTTGTGCATATATATAGGGGAGCAAATTCTGCACTTGCGGCCCGTTGCTAATGACGATCCCCAGCAAAAATGCATACAGTGGAGGATGCCTGAAGCGAACCACAAGTACCACAATAGACATCCTACACAAGATAGCAATTATGTGAATGTGATAATTAATATAGCAATATAACAAAATAATAGCAAAGACAGGTGCACTCTGCGGTCTTACTAAACCCTCAAACTAATTTTAAAATTGAGAGATTAGCCAACATGTCCTACGGTGTAGGACATGTCTGAGCCTGAGCATCACGCCAAGGTTTCTCAAGTAGCTTGGGGACCTAACACTCACCTACCTTTGCCTTATGGGCAATACCAGGAGCCAGTAGGCAAATTACAGGAGCATGAGGCCGACTCACAAACAACTCACCAGTTACCTCCAGTTTGAGTACCAGCTGAAGATGGTGGGTGAAAGAAAGAGAACTTGACATCAGATATGTGGCATCAGGCTGATGGCAACATCAAAATAGTAGCTGAGGCAGGTAGCCAGAAGAAACCGGTCTGTTTTGTCAAATTGTTTGTGTGGCACCATGGATGATCTAGTCTGATGCATTAGGCATTTGTGGGTGGAAATCCTGGCTGATCCACACCTGATTCATCTTGACAAAGGTCAGTCTCTCTAGATTTTAGGTGGACAGTCAAGTTCTTCTTGGGGTAATTATGGCCCCCGCCAAACTAAACATCTGCTCTGATGCCACACTACTGGCCAGGCAGGGCAGTTTTTCCAGGGCAAACTCTGCTAGTTGAGGCCACAAATCCAGTTTGGCTGCCCAGTAGTCCAGCGGATATTCAATATGGGGTGGCAGGGTACTGTCCAAGTATGCCACCACCTGCTGGTTCAGGTCATGCTCCAGGTCTAGCTGCTGCTGCTGGTGAGCAGTTTATTCACTAGGCGGGTAAAGAAAGCTGCTCATCAGTGACTCTAGACTCAAGTTGCTGCTGATGGAGCTGGCACCCTCAGTCAGACCTGCGAGAGGATGGACGATAGTGCCGATAGGCAGCGGCCAACTCGCTACATAGGATGTCTCTATAGTAGTTCAGTTTGTCCTCCCTCTCAGAGGGTGTAAAAAAGGCCCCCATTTTTGACTGGTGGTGAGGGTCAAAGCTGGAGAGCCAGAAGTCATACCTCGGCTGAATGGTGAGAATTCGGCTGTTACTACGCAAGCGAGAATGCATTTGTCCATTTGTCCTCTCCCTGCCTCCATCTCCACTGCATACTACCACAGTGTGTATGGGTCCTCTGCCTCCTCTTCCTCATCACCCTGTAGCTCCTCTGGCTGCTCCTACTCCTACGATTTCGCTACACATTGCTTGTGCTCCAATGTCCTCCTCCTCCTCCAGTTCAGCCCCCACAGGGCTCATGTGGCCATGAGATCTAGGCGCCACATCTCAAGTCCCCTGACCAGCCAGATTTACTTTCTGTACCAGGACATGAAGCAGTGGAATGACATTCATCCAGTAGTCCTGGCGACTGACAAATAACGTGGCCTCCTCAAAGGTCCCAAGCAAATGGCAGGTGTCATGCATGAGCTGCCACTGGCTGGCATAGAACTTACACAGGGGAGTACTTCTGTCCACTTGGATCATCAAAAAATCGTTTATGGCCTTTCTCTGTTTGTATAGTCGGTCCAACATATGGAGGGTGGAATTCCAATGGGTGGAAACGTTGCATATCAGCCTATGTTGGGGGATGCCGTTCTGCCACTGCAGCTCAAGGAGGATGTGTTTTGCGGTGTACAAGTGGCCGAAGTGCATGCAAAGTTTCCTGTCCATTTTTAGGATGTCTTGCAGATAGGAGGAAGACTTCAGGAACCGCTTGACAACCTGATTGAACATGTGCTCCATGCAGGGCGCATGGCTCATCCCTCCTTTACGCAGCGCCGACACCATGTTGTTCCCGTTGTCGGCCACCATGGTTCCAATTTTGAGTTGTCACAGAGAAAGCCAGGATTCGATTTCTTGATAAAGGACATGAAGCAGTTCCTCCCCTGTGTTACTCTGTCCACCCAGGCAAACGAGGTGCAGAACAGCGTGACACCTTTGTGCCCTTCACATGTGGTATGCTAGAGGGGCACTGTGAATTGTCCCTGCAGTGGAGGCTGAGGACACAGTGGAGAATGAGGAGGCAGAGGCGGACATTGTCACAGGACCAACGGCGTGACAACGTGGAGGCGGAAGCGGCATGACCTGGACAAGTTTCTGGTCTGGCTGTGCAGGAACCACATTCACCCAGTGGGCCGTAAAGGACATGTATTGTCTCTGACCATACTTACAACTCTACTAGCCGGCGCTGCCGTGCACTTTGGAAGACACCGACAGGCTCAAGGACTGGCCCAACTTCTGTTTTGCATGTGTGTGCACGGCTGGTACTGCCTTTTTGGCAAAGAAATAATGGCTTGGGACTCTCCTCTTCGGCTCGGCCCAAGCCATCAGTTCTCTGAAACATGGAAACGGAGGGACTGCAGCACCAGCAACTTGGACAGAAGAATATTCAGCTTCTGCGCCGTTGGATGAGTGCACGTATACTGTTGTCTCTTGGCAATCACTTTGGTGATTGATTGCTGACAGAATGACTGACGAGTAGTACTGTCTGCATGTCACTGATGTCCTCCTCAACCGTCTCTGGGCCAGGAGCCTGACCGCTCGCAACACCAGCTCCCAGGTCACTACCCTCATCACTACTTACCCACCTAGTAGAGGAAGTGACGGATGTCTCCTCCACATCTTGGCTTGCCAGTAGCTGCTAACTATATTCTAGTAGCTCGTCCTTACTATATAGTGTAGCTGAGCCCACAGCATACAATACTTCTCTGGCTGAGGGAACAGAAAAGGACAGAGGCAGGTTGAGGACAGGTGAGGGCACAGGGCCTGATCCCGGGCCATGCCAACTAAGGGTTGTGTCTGACAAACCCACTGACTCTTGGCTTGTGGTGTCTGATGTCACTTGCGACGAAGTTGAAGATCGAGTAAACCATTCAAGAAAAGCTGGGTTGCTGGTCAGGACACGACCGCTAGCTGAAACTGGGCGCTCAGGCCTCTTGAAGTGACCCCTGCTGCCACGGCCCCTTACTCTGCTGCAACCTCTGCCTGCGCCAAAAACATTTGGGCCTCGGCCACTTGCCTGTGCAGGGCCTGGTATTTCTTTTTCTAACATACTGTTAGATCAAATAAATTAATAAAAAGGATGATAAAACACCCCAAAAAGTCAGTAATTTTATTACTTCACCGCACAACGGCTAATAAGCCCTTTTTTCCCACTAATACACATAAAAAAGGACTTTAGAACATATAACTGCACTGCTGAATGGCAAATATCTTTTTCTTTTGCTACTAATGCATGCCACAAAAGGCTTTAGAACATATAATTGCACCGCTGAATGGCGAATATATTTTTCTTTTGCTACTAATACACGCCACAAAAGACTTTAGAACATATAACTGCACCGCTGAACTGCAAATATATTTTACTTTTGCCACTAATAAACACCAAAAAGACTTTAGAACATATTACTGCACAGCTGAACAGCAAATATATTTATCTTTTTCCATTTATACACGCCACAAAAGGCTTTAGAACATATAACTGCACCGCTGAACGGCAAATATATTTTTCTTTTGCCACTAATACACGCTACAAATGGCTTTAGAACATATAACTGCACCTCTGAACGGCGAATATATTTATATTTTTCCACTTATACACGCCACAAAAGGCTTTATAACATAACTGCACCGCTGAACGACAAACATATTTAACTTTTGCCAATAATACACAACAAAAAGGGCTTTAGAACATATAATTGGACCTCTGAACAGCAAATATATTTTACTTTTGCCACTAATGCACGACAAAAAGGGCTGTCATTTCTGCACTTCACTACACAATGGCTAATAAGCCCCTTTTTTCCCACTAATAGAAGCCAAAAAAAATGCTTTAGAACATATAACTGCACCGCACAAGGGCAAATAAGACTTAGAAATATTTCCTTGTAATAAACCCTATTAATGGCTGTAGCAAACATCACTCACACCCCAATAACAAGAATGGTTTGCTGGAATTGCAGACCTGAATAATGGCAATTTGTGTGCCTAGTCAGTGCAGCAAGGTGTAATAGGATTGTTCCTATTACCCAGGCTGTAACCTCCCCTGCTAAACCCTGTTCAACATAAATGCTGCTTAATAAATCCTCCCTATCCTTTCCCTACACCTTAAATATTCTTTCCCTGCACTTTTAAATCATTTTTTTAGAACAATGAAGTATTTTCTAGCACTGTCCCTAGCACCTGCTGACATCTCTCCCTGCACTAAGTACACTTGGAAATGGCAGAATCCAAGATGACTGAGGTTATAGGGCTGTGACATCACAGGGATGCCTGGCTGCTGATTGGCTGCATGCATGGCATTATTGGTGACCCCGCCTTCTCAGAGTTCTTTTCTCCATGTCCTCACAAGTGCAGCAGCCATTTTAGGAAAAAATGAGATTCGTTACCATGAAGCGTGAGGAAATTCGGATTCAGTACGAATCTAATAATTCCAGAAAATCGGAATGAATTCCACTTTGTCAGCTTCGATTTTCTCATCTCTATTAGGAATGAAGCCAAACCCAGTATGATCCAAATGAACGTAGCATCTTTGAATGCATATTGAAAGTGGCTGTGTTTAAATGGGGAAAACAACATAAACAATGTGAAATTAAAACAGCAACATTAAAGCAGGCAATTACAAACTTACTTAAATATATGTTTACTTTTAACCAGTAACAGTTTGTTAAAAGGTAGAACCTTGAGCATAATCATGTTGCAAGCACTAGGAATGCTGCTATGTCTTCACACTTCTATTACTTTAGGGCAGTTATGTAACTGTCTAATAACTTGTCAATTAGTGGGGGTCATTTGATCACTCTGCTGCAGCTCAGTCTTGTTTAGGAGAGGAGTTCCTGATTGATTAACTTTAAATATTTCTGGCTTATGCATTAAGTTGCTACTTATCGTTTAGTTTCCTGGAACAAGGGTTCTTTGAAGTCTGAAGTTTGTGCACAATTGCCCCTATTGTTTCTGTGTAAAGCCATCAACTATTGTATTGAAGGGTTAAGTTTGATTATTCTGTTGTTTACACTTATACTCTTTTATACTATTAATCTACATTTTATATGATATATCCTGTTCATTTGCATGTTAGTGCACTGTATTTGCACATAATTATGGAAATGGTTAATGCACAGTCAGTTCACACTAAAAAACTTTGGGAATTTCCAGTCTGTGCACTGAGAATATAGAAAATGTCCACTGCTATCATAGGAACTATGCATAGCTGAGTTTTGGAGGGAAAAGCCAGATAACGTGAACTTTTGACTGACTGGTTTAGCTCTGTTAGATGCCTGGCTTAGTTCTGTTAGACTGTTGTTTAAGACTGAAAACTGCTTAGTCATTCCTTTTGACTTGTGTTGAGACCCACTACAAGTCTATGGTACTTGAACTGCAAAATTG
Organism: Bufo gargarizans; assembly: GCF_014858855.1. Lineage (NCBI taxonomy): Eukaryota > Metazoa > Chordata > Amphibia > Anura > Bufonidae > Bufo > Bufo gargarizans. The sequence continues at coordinate 224,323,417 of NC_058083.1, read as the reverse complement.
TTTCTGTTAGGCTGTCATTCTCCAGCTTCACCCCTCTCAATAGAAGCCTATAGATTAGTTAAAAACCATATAAAAATAGCCAGTCCCGAGTTTTCTGTAGGGATGAGTATTTAGTAGTAGATACTCTGCCACACTGGACAAGTGACCAGAAGAAGATGCTAAGAGGGGGATACTCTACCACAGACCCTGGGTCACTAGCCTTTTGACCAGGGAGTCAGCCAGATGACTCAGCCACAGACCCTGTGCTGCCAGCGCTTTGGCCAGGGTACCAGCTTTCTTAGAAAGTGAAGGATAGCTAGTTTTCCTCAGCTAAGGACAGCTAGCCTTTCTTCAGCACATAACCTTCTGTTATCACAGGTGAAATTGGAGAAACCAATTTAGAGTATTACCTATATTATATAAACATATAAAAAAGGAGACCCTGCTTGTTACTTCATTTTCATTCAATTTCAATTATTAATAGGACATGTTAAATGAGCAACAGAAACATCTATTTTCTTGTTTTATATAAATCCGATTAACAATATTCCTTCAATTATTATCTCAGCTTTTCTGAGTTGTATGTCCTAGTTTCTTTATCTAATGGTTAGGAAGCATCCAAACACTGCGACAAGTTATTTTATATTTCTCTACACATCGCTCCATCATAAATCAGTTATAAGGTTCCATTTAGAACATCTCAGTATGCAACAAACATTATTACATCCTTCACTTATGACTCCCTCTCTGCTGTCTCCTCTGATGTTATCCATTTATTTTGAGCTTAATCTTACAGGATTGTGAGTACACAGTGCTTTTATATTTGGTTGTATCTGGTCAAATAACATCATGGTGTTTTGACACAGGAGGAGGTGGTGAGGAACACGGGAGATGACATCATATGTCAATTGCTACACTAATATGTGCTACCTCTGCACATTCTAATTTCCTTTATACAACCTGTTCTCCAGACTACTGCAGTTTCCATTTGCAATGGGGGTTCCATTTCACATACAGACAGTAATCTCTTTAAAGCATCTCAACTCTGAATAAAAATGCATACATTTATAAGCAGCAATGATGGAATATTGTGCAACTGCACAGACACAGCTTCATACTGAAGCTTACAGCTGCAATAATGTTTTATTTATTTTTTAAAGTAAATGTACGTAATTGTTTAAAAGTTAGATCGTGTTTAACTAGGCGTTGAGAAATGATGAACATTGCCAAAGGAAAACAGTAACAAATGAGACGGATAGGCCGAGTGAATAATGGAAGAACACTGTCAGCTTTTTCAGTTTAAATTATGGCCAAGGCTTTATTTAAAATATTGCTAAACATTGTTTTAATCTCAAAGCAATAACCAGCAGGGTAGTACTTTTGTTCTGTGTGAAACACAATACAAATACTGCTCTAACTCTTCCAGTAATGTTAATTGCATAAATGACTTCACATTTAACAATGTCACCATTCCTTTGTGCTTCATGATTACATTCTATTTATTTCTTGCCAAATCACGATTCACTTTGTTTTTATAGAGAGGGAAAGTCTGTGTTTTCTTTATAAGAATGTAAATATGTATGAGCATGCATGTGTAATGGCAAATAATGAGCAAATAATATAAGATCACTTCAAATCTAATGACTTTCATTACTATTTCCACTTTAAAGCTATTTTGTAAAAACTATCCAAAAAATTCCCGCTTGATATTATAATAATATTATTACCCAGTTTAGCTGAATTAGCAATATATCGCTGTTACTCACATCAGAAACTCCACCAATATCTTTGCTACACTGTTGAAAGGCTCGAAACAAGAATTCATTTTATCTAATTTTCTGTAGAAGGTAATTTTTAAGCTTATATGGCTGGCCATACACATTACATAGCTTTGGCCCAAATAATCATTTGGCCGACAGCCATGTGTTCCACCCTCTTCCTTCCTATGCCAACTGCACATGCTTCTTAAATAAAGACAGGAGAGTAATTTGCTGTCAGGCACTTCTGGCGGTGGTGTATCTCTCTTATAGGCTATGTACACCTTGGGGGGCAATTTTTATGATTGCATTTTACTCATTTTGGGCTAAAAATCACTTCTTCAATCAGTCATTATTAAAATTATTCAGCCGTTCTACCACAAAAAGTTAAAGGGGTTGTCTTACTTCAGCAAATAGCATTTATTACGTAGAGAAATTAATTTATATATAAACTACAAGTCAATTACTAATATATTGTGATTGTCCACATTGCTTCCTTTGCTGGCTGAATTCATTTTTCTATCACATTACACACTGCTCATTTCCATGGTTACGATGACCCTGCAATCCATCAGTGGTGGTCATACTTTCACACTATAGGAAAAAGCACTAGCCTGTGTGTGGTGCCCTGATCCCGGCCACCAGAGAGGCCGGCGCATTTTCCTACAGTGTGCAAGCGCGACCACCACTGATGGATTGCAGGGTGGTCGTAACCATGGAAACGAGTAGTGTATAATGTGATGGAAAAATGAATACAGCCAGCAAAAGAAGCAATATGGATAATAATAATAATACATTAGTAAGTGGCTTGTATTACCTCTCTCTACATGATAAATGTTTGCAAAAGTGAGACAACCCCTTTAACTGTTGGTCCAGCTGTGTGAATGCACTTTCACTTTGTGCAGTCACCTAATCAACGTTATCTCTAAATTACTAAAAGGTCATAAACACTTAATTAAGCCAATAAGAAAAATACTGGGCACTCTGATTAAGGGAAAACTGTATGTTTTATTAAATAATCTTGGTATAATACCATAGAATAGTAATAAAAAGACGGTACACAGTCTAGGATAATAATATAAATGACAATACACAGTACTAAAAAATGATGGTGTTAATACTAAATAAAATCGCTGGAAATCTCATACATAGTAAAAAGTATAAATAATAAAATATCCCATAACAAAATTACACATGTGAAATGCACAGTCCATATATCTGTTGTTATAGAAATAAATTAGATGGATCCTAAATGCAGGAGTAGTTGATCTCAAACAATGTTCCTTAGGTGAGCGTTTATGCGGCGTCCCGCTATACTCACTTAATACAGCGGTGTCCCGCTGAGTCCTTGCGAGATCAGCTTATTTTCAGCTGCTATTCCGGTGCAGTGTGATGGTGCTGCTGCACAATAGAGGAAAGTGACTCTGCCGATCGCTGTAGCCGCTCTGGACACCGCTCCGCTAGGCAATAGAGCCGGTATCTTGCGAGCTTAGTATACCTTCTCCCACGCTCGTACAGCTAAACACGTATGTGATCTCTGCTGTGTTCCTATTGGTTGGTTGGAATCAGCGTGTCAGGTCCTTTATTTTCGGCAAAATCGGCATCAGAGTCTTTTTCAATAGATGAGCTAGCAATTCCTAGGGGGTCTTGAGCCAAGCCAGACGCGTTTCGGGGCTTAATATCGCCCCTTCCTCAGTGGTACTCCCCATAAGTTCCCCCTTTATATAGCACTTCCAGGTCCAAATTCGTGAATCAGGTGTGGGCTGTTGTTTTTCCCACAAAACCCGATATGGATTTCCTCAGTGCCTGGTATGGCAACAATGATACTATTTTCTGTTTATAATAGACACATGTGTTTTCATCCACAGAGCTACCTCCGTGTTATTCAATTCCTAAACAAAATTACATATATTTAATTTGTTTCATTTCAGAGGGCAATACACCGCATATGTTCATTCTGCGGTATCCATGCGATTTTTTTCAATCTTATTATTTTTTTATTTATTTTGTTTTCTACTGCCGTCCGAGGTGAAACGAAATTTACTATCTTAAAACCTATCTCAGACATAACACAAATATCGTAAATGACTCGCAATCCTACAATTATCTTCAATAACCCACTGATGTCTATTGACCATATATTCATACATAAATCCCCAAGCTGTTATTTCTTAATAATTAGTTGTACTATTGTTTCATTCTGGTATAATTATATGACTCCAAAGGCATTCCATTGTTAATCTTTCACACTATGTTTCTTACATATTAGCGTTTTTCCTTAATTCTATATGGTGGATGTATATTTCAAAAATTTAACAAACCGGATCCGTGGATAAGATGGACTGGGGGAGGTCCTCCACAAAGGGCTGAACCCCGCCAGTAGTAAATAACCTGGACGGGGTTTTGCCATCTGCGGGGGGCGTCCCCCAACTTATAGGAATCCGAATAGTTCGAATTCCGCGTTCAATTCACCCGGAACCAGTGTGTTCAATTCGTATATCCTTTGGGTCTCCAGCCTTGACATTTTACCTATGTGGTCCCCCCCCTCCATTCTTTATTCGCTTTGTCAATTGCTGCAAACACCATGCCGGATGGATTTTTGTCATGTGTTGTCTTAAAGTGTTTAGAGAGAGCATGTGTCTAAACCTTTTTTAATGTTCGCCACATGTTCGGAAATGCGCTTTTTCATGGTCCTCTTCGTTCTCCCTACATATTGCTTGCCGCATGGGCACTCTATTATATATATCACATTTTCTGAATTACATGACAAAAAATCTCTAATCTTATGTTTATATTGGTTTGTTTTTTATATAATTTCTACTGTCTTGCGTGGGAACTTAGTGATCTTGCAATTCCCGCATTGTCCACATCTATGGAATCCCTCCATATTCATCCACTTCTGTAGGGAATGTATCTCTTTTTTCTTTCTTTTAATTGTTGGAGCCACCATATTTCCTAAGCTCGGTGCTTTGGTGAAAGTAATGCGAGGCATTGTTGGCATCAAAGGACCTATAGTTTTATCTTTTTTTTAAAGATGCCAATGGTTGCGTATTATTTTTTGGATCTTCCTATATTCATTATTAAAGGGTAATATAATTCTTATCTCCTCTTTATCTCCTTCTCTATCCTTTGCTCGATCTGTAAAAAATTCCTCCCTTTTCATCCTTCTCACTTTGTTTAAAGATTCATCTATTAATTCTTTAGGGTAGTTTTTTTTCTAAAAAAGCCTCCTTCATCCTACTCGCTTCTTCTTCAAATTGATCTTCAACTGTACAGTTACGTTTTAATCTTTGGAACTGACCTTGTGGAATATTTATCAGCCAACTTGGTAAATGGCAGCTGTTGTATAAAATATAACTGTTTCTCGTAGTGGGTTTAATGTATGTTCGGCTTTTTATTATTTGTTCTTCCACGTAAATTTGTAAGTCTAAAAATTCTACTTGCTCTTTACTGATATTGTGCGTGAATTTAAGATTAAGATTGTTAAAATTAATATCTCGTAAAAAGCTATCCAAATTGTCTCTACCCGATTTCCAAATAAAAAACACGTAATCTATATATCTCCTCCAGAGCACCAGGTCCACCCCCAGTCGGGGAGCAATAATTTGTTCTTCCCAGTTAGCCATAAATAAATTGGCATAACTGGGGGCGAACCTGGTGCCCATGGCCGTGCCCTGGGTCTGTACATAAAATTCCCCCTCAAAATTAAAATAGTTATGTGTTAATATAAAATCGATACTTTTAATAAAAAATTCTATCTGTTCATTAGCTAGGACTCCTTCTTGTTTTAGTTGGACCTCCACTGCCTGTTTACCTTGTTCATGGTTGATAATGGTATATAGGGATTGGACGTCTATCGTGCCCATCCACCAGTCTTCCTCAAATTTCATATTTTCTATATTCTTTATTATCTGTGTGGAGTCCTTTATATAAGATTTCGTCTCTTTTACCCTTGGTTGTAATATTATATCAATATATTTCGACAAGTTACAGGTCAATGAGTCAATCCCAGAGACGATAGGTCTTCCTGGTGGATTATTGCTGTCTTTGTGAACCTTCGGTATGCAATAGAATACCGGTATTCTAGGGTATTTATTAATTATAAAATTGTATTCATCCTCTTTTAAAATTCCTTTTAATTTACCTTCTTCACAAAGATTAACTAATTCAGTAAAAAAATCCCCAGTTGGGTCTTTCAGTAATTTCCGATATGTATTCGCATCTGTCAATTGTCTATAACATTCCTGATTATATTTCTCTACATCCTGTATGACTATCGACCCTCCCTTGTCTGCTGGGCGGATGATAATACTATTGTCTTTTTGTAATTGTTTTAAAATCCCAATTTCTTTTTTAGTTAAATTTTGGCGTCTATATTTATTAGTATCCTTTATCCTGCGTACGTCATTCTCTACACTTTCTTTGAATGTAGCCATCTCCTGGCTTATTTCATTTCTTGGATATTTTTTTGAACGATTCTTTACATTTGTATGTATATATTTTTCAACTTGGGTATCCCCTTCTAATTCTCTAACAATTGGGTTTTTCGCAAAATATTTTTTAAGGCATAATCTTCGTATAAATTTCTCAACCCCTATTAAGGTTGTGAATTTATAAAATTTTTCAGTAGGAGCAAATTTCAAGCCTTTATTCAATAATTTATTTTGGGTCTCTGTCAATATGGTTGAAATGAGATTTATAACGGAATCATTAGTTACTTGTGATTCAATCATCTGTGATAGTGACGTTCCCTTCCTCCTTCATCTTCTTGTCTTCCCCTTTCCTCGTAAGATCTTTTGTTGTATTGTGTGTTGTGGTTGTGTTGATTGTATTGGTGATGATATGTCCCTGTTCTCGGTGTTCTGAAATCCTGCTGTGTTCTGTGTGATTGTGGTCCGTCTCTCAAATTGTAATGGTGATCTACCGATTGATTGTGACGTGCTTTTGGTGCTTCCCTCAGGGGTGATGTTTGCCTCGTTCGTATACGATGATGAGGCGGTGTCTGGTCTAAAAAAGACTCTCTTTCTTCAAAAATGTCAAACCTATTGTGAATTGGTATATTGTAACTAATGTGTTTATTCGTGTCCTTACTCTGACTATCTACTGCATTACTATTCGTGCTAACTTGTCTCCCTTCACTAATACCTTCTACCTTGTCTCGCTGTGTGGTTTGTTCTCTCCTATCCTTTCTTTCCTTTCTGTGAAAAAATAGTTTTTTAAATTTTTTTATCCATTATTTCCCGTTCAGTTTTATCTAAATTGTTGCATACCCTAGTTTGGAGTATACTCAATTCTTCAGTTTTTGGGAGTTTATCTATAGTTATTTTCATCTCTGCAATTTTCTTAGAGGTCTCCTCTAGAATTGTGCTGCGCCTCTTTATGATCAGGCTAGTTAGTGCTATGGATTGTTCATGTAATAGATTAGCCCATTCTTGATCAAAATCTGCACTGCACAAGTCTTGAGCAGGGATTTTATCTCTATACATCTATTGAGGGTTTTGATCTCCCATCTTTTTTTTAATTCTCGGATCAATAACCCCTCTAACTCCCTGAATATTTTACTTATACATATTTCTTCTGTATTATCTCCATCTATTTCACCCTCAAACGTAAAATTGGCTACTTTATAATTTTTTGTTTCTATATGGTTCCATATATCCATGGCTTCAACTATCTGTGCAGTCACAAGGGCGAGTTTAAGGAAAATAGTATAATTTAGTATGTGACGCACCGGAGTGGTGAAGCCTGGAGGACGTGCTCTCAGTAAAGAGGATTCGCCCTTCCTCTGAACAAAAATACAATCCAATAAGAAAAATACTGGGCACTCTGATTAATGGAAAACTGTATGTTTTATTAAATAATCTTGGTATAATACCATAAAATAGTAATAAAAAGACGGTACACAGTCCTATAGGATAATAATATAAATGACAATACACAGTACTAAAAAATGATGGTGTTAATACTAAATAAAATCGCTGGAAATCTCATACATAGTAAAAAGTATAAATAATAAAATATCCCATAACAAAATTACACATGTGAAATGCACAGTCCATATAATCTGTTGTTATAGAAATAAATTAGATGGATCCTAAATGCAGGAGTAGTTGATCTCAAACAATGTTCCTTAGGTGAGCGTTTATGCGGCGTCCCGCTAAACTAACTTAATACTTGAGTCCTTGCGAGATCAGCTTATTTTCAGCTGCTATTCCGGTGCAGTGTGATGGTGCTGCTGCACAATAGAGGAAAGTGACTCTGCCGATCGCTGTAGCCGCTCTGGACACCACTCCGCTAGGCAATAGAGCCGGTACCTTGCGAGCTTAGTATACCTTCTCCCACGCTCGTACAGCTAAACACGTATGTGATCTCTGCTGTGTTCCTATTGGTTGGTTGGAATCAGCGTGTCAGGTCCTTTATTTTCGGCAAAATCGGCATCAGAGTCTTTTTCAATAGATGAGCTAGCAATTCCTAGGGGGTCTTGAGCCAAGCCAGACGCGTTTCGGATCTTAATATTGCCCCTTCCTCAGTGGTATTCCAACCCCCATAAGTTCCCCCTTTATATAGCACTTCTAGGTCCAAATTCGTGAATCAGGTGTGGGCTGTTGTTTTTCCCACAAAACCCGATATGGATTTCCTCAGTGCCTGGTATGGCAACAATGATACTATTTTCTGTTTATAATAGACACATGTGTTTTCATCCACAGAGCTACCTCCGTGTTATTCAATTCCTAAACAAAATTACATATATTTCATTTGTTTCATTTCAGAGGGCAATACACCGCATATGTTCATTCTGCGGTATCCATGCAATTTTTTTCAATCTTATTATTTTTTTATTTTTTCTACTGCCGTCTGAGGTGAAACGAAATTTACTATCTTAAAACCTATCTCAGACATAACACAAATATCGTAAATGACTCGCAATCCTACAATTATCTTCAATAACCCACTGATGTCTATTGACCATATATTCATACTTTATGGGGCAATGGGACCAAAAAATTGGTTGTTTTGGCACAGTTTTTATTTATTTATTTTTACAGCGTTTACCCGAGGGATTAGGTCATGTGACTTTTTTATAGAGCAGATTGTAACGGATGTCGAAATACCAAATATTTTTTTTTTTTTTTTTTTTACAGTGTTTACCTGAAGGGTTAGGTCATGTGATATTTTTATAGAGCTGGCTGTCATAGACGTGGCGATACCTAATATATATACTTTTTTAAATTAATTTCACTTTAGCACACTGATAGCAATTTTGAAGCAAAAAATAATCATATTTTAGTGTCTCCATTGTCTGAGAGTGATAGCTTTTTTATTTTTTGACCGATTCTCTTAGGTAGGGTTTTATTTTTTGAGGGATGAAGTGACGGTCTGATTGGTACTATTGTGGGGGGCATACGCCTTTTTGATCACGTGCTGTTGCAATTTTTGTGATGTATTGTGACAAAAATGGCTTTTTTACACAGTTTTTATTTAAATTTTTTTACAGTGTTCACCTGAGGGGTTAGGTCATGTGATTTTTTTTATAGAGGTGGTTGTTACGGATGTGGCAATACCTAATATGTATATATATTTTTTATGTATTTCACTTTAGCACAATAATAGCAGTTTTGAAACAAAGAAATTATGTTTTAGTGTTTCCATGTTCTGAGCTATAGTTTTTTTTTATATTTTGGGTGATTATCTTAGGTAGGGGCTAATTTTTTGCGGGATGAGGAGACGGTTTTATTATTACAATTTTGTGGGACATACGCCTTTTTGATTGCTTGGTGTTGCACTTTTTGGGATGTAAGGTGACAAAAATGGCTCTTTTTTTTACAACTTTTTTAATGGTATTTATCAGACAGGGTGGATCATGTGATATATTTATATAGCGGTCATTATGCATGCGGCGATACCTAATATGTGTTTTTTCCCTGTTTTTAATTATAAAATAAGGGAAAAGGGGCGTTTTTTTCTTTTTTTACTTTATTAATTTTACTACTTTATTAATTTTATTAAAATGACTTTTTTCTACCTTTTTTTTTAACTTTATTTCTGATGTTCACTTTTGCCTGTTAGTGTATGACACTGAGTCATGCACTAACATGTTGCAAAGGAGACCCAGCCTGAGGCTGGATCTCCTCGGCACCCATAGAAGGCAGGGCCCGATGCCATGCAAGGCATTGGGCAGCCTCTTCAAGGCATCGGGGTGCCCGTAAGATCACCATGACATATTATTATGTCAAATTGCGGGAACACAGTGGTTTCTATGATGTAGTAGTACATCATGGGTTGGGAAGGGGTTAAAAACAAATATATCTACCAAACATGTTGACATCCAATTGTCTGACCCATCACTACCCCAACATCTGTCATTGGGAGAGAGCCAGGAAGATGGGATTAGATGATGAACCAGTTTTGCCAAAAAATTATGTGCTCAGTGCATTAATCTAATGTGTGTTATAATCTAAAAATTTTAAGTTTGAATTACTTAGAATGAGGTATAATATATTGAGGTAATGCCACCAATGCCAGCTGGAAGTGGAGATGCTATCCTGACCAGCCTTGGCCCTCTAGGGTAGTAGAGATGGTTAATGCCACTGTACTTATTTATTATGACAGTACATTGGTTAATGTTTCACTGTAGTTTAGGCTATTTTAAGGGTTATGGACCCTCCCTTGGTGGTATAAGGCTGCATTCACACTTCATTTATTTGGTTATTTCCATCAGTTGTCAGTCAAAACCAGTAGTGTAGCCTACACAGAGATTAGGTGTAATGATTTGATTTCCCCCTGTTCAGTTTTTTTTACCTGCACCTGGTTTTGACTCATAATAACTGATGGAAATAACTGATCACATAACTGAAGTGTGAACTCTGCCTAAGATGGTAGAAAGAGTTAATGTGAGCATGATGGTGTAGTGCAGTGGAAGGATTTCACAGCTTCTACACCTCTGGAGTTTAACCCTTTTCTTGTCTAGAGAGTGGAGATCTCCCATTTGTCTTCTGAGGAAAGCTTATGAAACTAAAATCAAAGTGAATTGATATGTATTATGGGGGTCATTTATAATTCTGAAATATGCCTAAATTAGGTGTATTTCAGGTGCAGATTGTGGCACAACTAACCGTAATCTATTACTTTTCTCTGCTCACGCCAGGTCTAAAATTGTTGGTGTAGCTTGGGCAGGGAAGGGAACGGACCGGCAGGCCCATCTCATTTACCATTTTCTACACCTGCTTTAGGCGTTAGGTTTAAATGTAAGACAGCTGGGAAGCCGGTGCCTCTTCATAACTTTGGTGGAACCACTGCCAGCTTAGGTCTTTATTAAGACTAGCGTCTAAAATGCCAGTCTTAATAAATGTGCCCCTATACTTTTTGTATTAGCCATTGATATATTTATATAAATATCCACGTCTTTCCACATGCAACATCTCTCAAGTGCAACTCCTTAAGTGCACAGACTGAATTATACCAGAATGTAATATTATGGATATTCCACTTTGTCATCACTGCTTACTGACCATCACCCAATTCTCTCATCTCTCATCTCCAGGTATGTTCGCATTGAACCTTACTGCTACACCCAGCTTTCCCAGTCTGATATTGTCCACCCCCTCTCATCTCTCCTTCTAAGCCCTGGTATGTTCGCATTGAACCTTACTGCTACACCCAGCTTTCCCAGTCTGATATTGTCCACCCCCTCTCATCTCTCCTTCTAAACCCTGGTATGTTCGCATTGAACCTTACTGCTACACCCAGCTTTCCCAGTCTGATATTGTCCACCCCCTCTCATCTCTCCTTCTAAACCCTGGTATGTTCGCATTGAACCTTACTGCTACACCCAGCTTTCCCAGTCTGATATTGTCCACCCCCTCTCATCTCTCCTTCTAAACCCTGGTATGTTCGCATTGAACCTTACTGCTACACCCAGCTTTTCCAGTCTGATATTGTCCACCCCCTCTCATCTCTCCTTCTAAACCCTGGTATGTTCGCATTGAACCTTACTGCTACACCCAGCTTTTCCAGTCTGATATTGTCCACCCCCTCTCATCTCTCCTTCTAAACCCTGGCATGTCTGCATTGAACTATTAATGTCTCTTTTCCTGCTGGATTTATTGAGTATTTGTTTACACTACTTCACCCCTGTATCTGGTCCTCCCTTGATTAGTCCATATGTAGCCCCCTCCCCTCTTGGTCACACCTGATTGATCACTGAGTGGTATAAATCTAAGATCCATAGTCTTCCAGACCTTGGTCTTTCCACATGCAACATCTTTCAAGTGCAACTCCTTAAGTGCACAGACTGAATTATACCAGAATGGGACCAGAAGGGGACCACAGGTAATTAGACATAGTCAATGCAAACAATGTTTACATTTTTCCTCTTACTCCTCCTACTTTTCCACAACCTCCTGAAATACCCCCACATCCATTCACCCAGCAAGGAACTATTCATCTCTTCTTCCATCTTACCTTCTCATCTGACAGCTTGCACAAACCTGTTTGCCAACATAAAACACTTCCTTCCCAAACACACACAGACACCTCATGCCCTCTCTTATTCTCACCTATTAACACTTTCTCTGCTTCTCCTTACTGCTGGTGATATCTCTCCAAATCCAGGACCCTTCAGAGAAATCCCCACCATCACCTCCATGTACCACTACAAATCTCTTTCTACAAATTCCTGCAACCCCTTAAACCTAATTACCATTCCTCTGACCCCTGCCCCTTTGGCTCCTCTTGCAGGAGCATTATGGAACGCGCGCTCTGTCCGTAACAAACTGTCGTACATTCACGAACTGTTTATCTCTCAAAACCTTTCCTTTCTGGGTCTCACAGAAACATGGCTGACACCCTCAGACACCTCCTCCCCTGCTGCACTCTCTTATAGTGGATTTCAATTCACTCACACCCCCCGCCCTGGCTGCAAACATGGTGGAGGAGTTGGTATTCTCCTATCAGACACCTGCTCCTACAGCCCAACTCCACTGCCACCCTCTATTACGCTCACCTCATTTGAAGTACACTCTGTTCGCATCTACTCTCCCTCCAACCTTCAAGTAGCTGTCATTTACCGCACTCCAGGCCCAGCCACCATCTTTCTTGACCACTTCAACACCTGGCTACTACACTTTCTTTCTGCCGACATCCCCACTATCATCATGGGTGACTTCAACATCTCTATTGACACCTGCCACTCGGCCGCCTCTAAACTCCTGTCGCTCTCTTCCTCCTTCGGCCTATCACAGTGGTCCTCAGCTCCCACCCACAGAGATGGTCACACTCTGGATCTGATCTTTACCCGCTTTTGCTCCCTATCTAACCTTTCTAACTCGCCTCTCTCCCTATCCGACCATAACCTACTCACCTTCTCTTCACTGGTCTCTTCTGTAGCCCCCCCGGTCCACACACCAGCACACCCCCGCAGGAACCTTAAACATCTCGACCTTCGCTTGCTTTCTGACTCTCTTCTCCCATTCTCTACCATCTGTTGCCTCCAAGACCCAGAAGCTGCTACCCCCCTATACAACACCACAATAAGTACAGCTCTAGACACTGTTGCCCCCCTCACACATAACAAAATCCGGAAAATCAACAGACAACCCTGGCACACCAACCTGACCAAGAAACTCAGACAAGCTTCCAGGGCTGCTGAGCGGCGATGGAAAAAATCCCCTTCTAGAGATCATCTCACTGCATACAAGCAATCCCTTCTCATATTCAAATCCTCACTCGCTGATGCAAAACAGGCCTACTTCTCATCTCTCATATCTTCCCTGTCACACAGCCCTAAACAACTTTTAGCACTTTTAACTCCCTTCTCCGCCCCCCAGCGCCCCCACCCTCTCCTCTCTTCTCAGCTGAGGACTTTGCCAAATATTTCAAACAAAAGATAGTCCACATCAGAGAAAGCTTTACTACACAGTCCCCACAGACCCTCTACACAACTGCTCGGTCCTCTCCCCCTAAAACCTGCTTCTCCACCATTACAGAAGAAAAACTCTCCACTCTACTCTCCAGATCACATCTCACCACCTGTGCACTTGACCCGATCCCATCCCACCTCATCCCTAACCTCACCCCAGTGTTTATCCCAGCCCTAACTCATCTCTTCAATCTATCACTAAACTCTGGTGTCTTCCCCTCTGCTTTTAAACATGCTACCATTACACCCATCCTCAAAACGCCTTCACTTGACCCATCTTCCTTGTCCAGTTATCGCCCCATATCACTTCTTCTGTATGCCTCAAAGCTACTTGAACAACATGTCCATTCTGAACTGTCCTCCCACCTCTCCTCTTGCTCCCTCTTTGACCGCCTACAATCCGGCTTCCGAACCCACCACTCGACCGAGACTGCCCTTACCAAAGTCACCAATGACCTACTGACAGCCAAAACCAAAAAACAATACTCTGTCCTCCTTCTCCTTGACCTGTCCTCTGCCTTCGACACTGTTGACCACACCCTTCTGTTGCAAACTCTCTCATCTCTTGGCATCACTGACCTGGCTCTCTCCTGGATCACATCATACCTCACAGACCGGATGTTTAGCGTCTCCCACTCCCGCACCACCTCCTCGTCTCATGCCCTCTCTGTTGGTGTCCCGCAAGGCTCTGTCCTAGGACCCCTGCTCTTCTCAATCTACACTTTTGGCCTGGGACAGCTCATAGAGTCCCATGGCTTTCAGTATCACTCCTATGCTGATGACACACAAATCTACCTTTCTGGTCCAGACATCACCACCTTACTATCAAGAATCCCACAATGTCTATCTTCTATATCATCCTTCTTCGCCTCTCGCTTTCTTAAGCTTAACATGGATAAGACAGAATTCATAATCTTTCCCCCATCTTGTTCAACCCCCCCAACAGACCTATCTATCACGATCAATGGCTGCACATTATCCCCAGTCAAAAAAGCCCGCTACCTTAGATTCTGCCCTTTCCTTCTGACCGCACATCCAAGCCCTTTCCACCACCTGCCGCCTCCAACTCAAAAACATCTCCCGCATCCGTGCTTTCCTTAACTTTGAATCTGCGAAAATGCTCGTACATGCCCTCATTATCTCCCGCCTAGACTACTGCAACATTCTCCTCTGTGGCCTTCCATCTAGCACCCTCGCACCCCTCCAATCTATCCTCAACTCCGCTGCCCGACTAATCCACCTCTCACCTTATTACTCCTCTGCCTCTCCCCTCTGCCAATCCCTTCACTGGCTCCCCATTGCCCAACGAATCCACTTCAAAGTACTGACAAACACATACAAGGCCATCCATAACCTGTCCCCTCCCTACATCTCTGAGCTACTTTCCCGATACATCCCCACACGCACTCTCCGATCCTCACAAGACCTCCTTCTCTCCTCTCCTCTTATCGCCTCTTCCCACAATCGACTCCAAGATTTCTCCCGTGCATCCCCCATACTCTGGAACTCGCTACCCCAACATATCAGACTCTCACCTACAGTGGAATCCTTCAAAAGAAACCTGAAAACCCACCTCTTCAGACAAGCCTACAACCAATGACCCTGCTGCCTCTATACCGCCATGACCAACTCAACCCGCACCTACTGTGTCCTTCTCCCATACCATGTAGATTGTAAGCCCTCACGGGCAGGGCCCTCTCTCCTTCTGTACCAGTTTGTAACTCATCTTGTTTATAATTAGTACAATTGTCTATGCGCTATGGAATGAATGGCGCTTAAATAATAAATAATAATAATAATAATAATATAAATGATGTGCCCCCTCTTCTAAAGGCTAAACAAATGTACTTCTTTTCATAATATCTGAGGTTTTACTAGACCCTTTTTTACTATGTTCATTTGTGCCATGTGCAGTGCCAACATGGAGTACTGTCATATAGTGCACAAATAACCATGCAATACAGTGTTTAATTATGAACACCATACAGAATTTTATTGAAATAATACCACCCTAGAGTCACAAAATAAAATTACAATTACAATAAGTGCTATGTGATGACTAATTATGCTGCCACACAATTATTTTTAAGATTTGTGATACAAACCTCAGGTGCCAGGTCAGTGGTAATTCCTTCTGCAGGGGTGGTTAATATTCCCTATGAAACCATTTAGGCTGTACACCACTAAGGCCTGGGTGCGTGGCTGCAATGCATATTCTAAATTGGGCTGCACTTATGCCTTTTAGTTGTAGGAATATATTCCTAGCAAGTTCAAATTTTAGTTATATTCAAATTATTTTAATAAACAACAGTATACTAATGAAGCAGCTAGATCACTTTTAGGTTATGATCTACAAGTACACCCAGATCCTTCTTTATAGGTGACACTCCGTTTTACTCTTACTAGTACTCTGTTAAATAACCTAACTGTGTTTAACACTGACAATACTACACTTTTTATTATCTGCACATTTTATCTTGATGAAAGAAAAGTTATGTTTTATATATGGTTCACTCTCATTAGTGTTGCTTTTTCCAGGGGGCTATATAGACCCATTTTAAGGCAGATGATGAGTAAGCACTGTGAAACTTTTGAGAACAGAAATGTCTTGACACAGATTATGGATATTAAGGCCCTGCTCATTATGCAAAGTCATTTTGATAGCTGTCATTCTAGAACTTTAAAGAAGAAAAACTCAAAATGAATTGTGCACTTAGTAAAGATGAAGCCTTCTCAGGATGTATTTCACTGCTATACCACTGTTTTTAACCCACTGGCGAGATGGGATATCTGTGGGGAGAGGGGAGGGGGCTAGTGATGAGTGAAGTGATCTTTGGATGTTACATCTGAAGTTGCTTTGTTCATAACTTCATATTAATACCGTAGGGAGATCCGTCTCCAGACAGTATTAAAATGTATGGGCTCCAATGAGCCAAAGTTAGTTATTCGCAAAGTCTCGTGAGACTTCGTTTAATATATTTTGGTAATTAAAGTCCAGATCAATGTCTATTTCTAGGTCCTTCATTCAAAAAGCTCGCTCATGCCCTTTCGCACATACTTATAAATCTTTCAGAAATAAAAGACAGTATGATACAATTGGGCCACAAAGTAGAATCAAACAGAGACAGACTGTCTCTACTAGGCAAAAAAAAATTGCATTTAGGGTATCTCCAAATCCACTGTGAAGAAGCATTGCAAGCTGCCACTCCCCAGATATTTCATATCCTAATAAAAGATGAGAATTCATCTCACTCTCCACCTCAAGCCTACCCAAGGGAAACCCCCTAGACATGTCATTTGTGGGTTATTCAGCTACGTGAACACTGCGGCCCTCTTATCTAAAGCACGGGAAGTACTGTAAATCTTCTACGAAAGTGCTGTAATAATTCTATGTCAGGATTTGCCTCTTCTAAAGGAAAATTCTTAAACCCCTGCTGGATGCCACGTGGGCTCACATATTAACATTTAAATTGCCTTTTACTTTTGGTCTTACCATTCTGAAAATTGCAAATAGTCATCCGCTCTCCTGAAGATTTGGATCTTTCCTGAGTCGGGCTAGAGTTGTAATCCCTGGGTATCCCTTCCTGGATGCCTTTCCAAGTTGAAGATTCTCTCCCTTATCTGCCTTCACAAGAAGAGTGGCAATTACATGGCAGATTTAGATCTCCCTAGCAGTGAAAAACTGCAATCACTTTGCAAACAGTGAGTACTATTTCATAGCCAAGTAACAACGTTTTTTCTTAGTTCTATTTAGTGATTAGTGAACCAGTACAAGTCGGACCCAAAACCGAGTTCAGTTTCAAGTTTTCTCTTCTTTTCTCATTTTAATTTAAGCCTGCTCACCTGATCACTGTGGCTCCTGTCCAGGTAAAAGACATTCCTTCATGCCACCAGCCAAAAGGAAACACATAGTAGAACTTTTATCATGCCATTTTTATCATGCCACTAATGGCCCACATTTCCAAAAGATGGGCGTGATTATCTGTCTGGTGCATCTGTGCTTAGAATAAAGTCTCTAGGAGCAAACCACCTGGGCTGTTACCTCTTCCTGATGCCCTGTGGCAACACATTGCCATGGATTTTGTCACTGAACTTCCACTCTTTGCCTGACATACAGCTATCTGGGTTGTTGTGGACAGGTCCCCAAAGATGGCTCACTTTGTGCCTTTATCCTGATTATCCTCAGCCGCTAAAATTGCTAAATTGTTTGTACAACACATATTCTGCTTACATGGACTATCTTTGCACATAGTTTCCGATCACGGAGTCCAGTTTACTTCCAAGCTCTAGAGAGCTCTTTGCAGGCTGCTTGAGATTGAATTATACTTCTCTTTGGGATATCATCCCCAGACCAATGGACAAGTAGAGTGGGGGGGTCAATCAAATATTAGAGAACTATCTCCAGCATTTTGTCTCGGCCCAACATGACAACTGGATACAATTGCTACCTTAGGCAGAGTTCTCCTATAATAACCATTTTAGTGAGTCTACCGGATCCTCTCCATTCTTTGTTGCTTATGGACAACATCCTCGTACTCCTCTTCCTGTTCCTACATCTTTCGGGGCACCAGCTATGGATTCTTCTTTTAAGGATTTCTTGAAGATTTGGCATCAGACCAAAGACTGCATTAACAAAGCGGTGACTCATATGAAAGTGAAAGCAGACAAGAGAAGAAGAAGACCACCTTAGTTCTTTTCAGGAGATAAGGTATGTCTCTCCTCTAAAAATATCCACTTAAGAGTTCACAGTTCAAATTTGCCACTAGGTTTCTGGGACCCTTTAAGGTATTGAAGAACTCACATACAGTGGGATGCGAAAGTTTGGGCAACCTTGTTAATTGTCATGATTTTCCTGTATAAATCGTTGGTTGTTACAATAAAAAATGTCAGTTAAATATATCATATAGGAGACACACAGTGATATTTGATAAGTGAAATTAAGTTTATTGGATTTAGAGAAAGTGTGCTATAATTGTTTATACAAAATTAGGCAGGTGCATAAATTTGGGCACCACAAAAAAAAAAAAAAAAAATTTAGTAGATCCTCCTTTTGCAGAAATTACAGCCTCTAAATGTTTCCTGTAGGTTCCAATGAGAGTCTGGATTCTGGTTGAAGGTATTTTGGACCATTCCTCTTTACAAAACATCATTCAGGTTTGATGACTTCCGAGCATGGAAAGCTCTCTGTAAGTCACACCACAGATTTTCAATTATATTCAGGTCTGGGGACTGAGATGGCCATTCCAGAACATTGTACTTGTTCGTCCGCATAAATGCCTTAGTGTATTTTTAGCATTGTTTAGGGTTGTTGTCTTGTTGAAAGATCCAGCCCCGGCGCAGCTTCAGCTTTGTCACTGATTCCTGGACATTGGTCTCCAGAATCTGCTGATACTGAGTGGAATCCATGCGTCCCTCAACTTTGACAAGATTCCCAGTCCCTGCACTGGCCACACAGCCCCACAGCATGATGGAACCACCACCATATTTTACTGTAGGTAGCAGGTGTTTTTCTTGGAATGCTGTGTTCTTTTTTCCTCCATGCATAACGCCCCTTGTTATGGCCAAATAACTAAATTTTTGTTTCATCAGTACACAGCACCTTATTCCAAAATGAAGCTGGCTTGTCCAAATGTGCTTTAGCCCACCTCAAGCGGCACTTTTTGTGCTGTGGGCGGAGAAAAGGCTTCCTCTGCATCACTCTCGCATACAGCATCACCTTGTGTAAAGTGTGCCGAATGGTTGAACGATGCACAGTGACTCCATCTGCAGCAAGATGATGTTGTAGGTCTTTGGTGCTGGTCTGTGGGTTAACTCTAACTGTTCTCACCATTCGTCGCTTCTGTCTATCCGAGATTTTTCTTGGTCTGCCACTTCGAGCCTTAACTTGAACTGAGCCTGTGGTCTTCCATTTCCTCAATATGTTCCTAACTGTGGAAACAGACAGCTGAAATCTCTGAGACAGCTTTCTGTATCCTTCCCCTAAACCATGATGGTGAACAATCTTTGTCTTCAGGTCATTTGAGAGTCGTTTTGAGACCCCCATGTTGCTACTCTTCAGAGAAAATTAAAATAGGAGGGTAACTTATAATTGACCCCCTTAAATACTCTTTCTCATAATTGGATTCACCTGTGTACAGTGGCGTAGCGTGGGTTGCCAGCACCCGGGGCGAGCCATGTATTGCGCCCCCCCTCCCAACCTGTGGACACGCCCCTTTTACAGCTAATGTAGCAGTCCTATGTAACACCACAGATAACATGGTGACAACGCTCTAAGTACAGATGATGTAGTAGATGGGTATAAGGCCCCAGAATTCAGAACACGCACAGTGTGACCTGAAGTCTGGGGCCAGGATGCAGCAGGGATGCGCCAAATTCTCAATCCACCCCCCCCCCCCAACCCTACCGTATAACAAATATGTGTTTGGACATTACATACATCACTACAAAATATACAGTATAATACAGCACCACATACCTCATCCATCCAGTGACGTCTCCTGTGATGTAGACTTTCCTCAGCATCTTCATTCAGAGATAAGACCGCCATGACACCTTCTTTCAGCCACGTCACATCTCTGCAGAGTTTTATTAATATTAGTTATTATTATTATTATATATAATGCCCCACTCTGTATAATGACCCCTCTGTAATATTAGGATATATAATGGGCCATTATATATCCTAATAATACAGAGGGGGCCATTATATATAATAATTATCCAGAGGGTCCATTATATATCCTAATATTACAGAGGGGTCATTATATATAATAATTATACAGAGGGGCATTATATATATATAATATTAATACAGAGGGGGCCATTATATATCCTAATATTACAGAGGGGTCACTATATATAATATACAGAGAGGCCATTATATATTATAGTTATACAGAAGGGGCCATAATAAATAATAATTATACAAAGGAGCCATTATATATTATACAGAGGGGCCATTATATATTATAATAATACAGAGGGGCCATTATATATCCTAATATTACAGAGGGGCCATTATATATTATAGTTATACAGAGAGGCTATTAATAATGGGCCCTCTGTATAATTATTATATATTATGGCCCCCTTGTATAATTCTAATATATAATGGCCCCTCTGTATTATTATAATATATAATGGCCCCTCTGTATTATTATAATGGCCCCTCTGTATAATATATAATGGCTCCTTTGTATAATTATTATTTATTATGGCCCCCTCTGTATAACTATAATATATAATGGCCTTCTGTATAATGTATCATGGCCCCTCTGTATAATATAAAACGGTACCCATTCTTTAAATATACTGGCCACCTCCATAGTGCCCCCAGTATGGCCCCCAGACCAGTACTTACATAAAAAAAAAAAAAAAAGTACTCACCTCTCTTTATCACCTCTTGCAGTCTTTGCTTGGGCGTCCCGGCGCAGGCGGTCAGGAACACATCACCGTGGCCTCCTGCGCCGCGTCATCGCGTCATCTCGCGAGACCCGGCGCAGGCAGTCAGGAACACATCACCGTGGCCTCCTGCGCCGCGTCATCGCGTCATCTCGCGAGACCCGGCGCAGGCAGTCAGGAACACATCACCGTGGCCTCCTGCGCCGCGTCATCGCGTCATCTCGCGAGACCCGGCGCAGGAGGTCACGGTCATATAATCACGATCTCCTGGACTCCTGCGCCGCTCTACTGCGTTTTAAAGCTTGAGGCCAGGCGGAACGGAGGGGATGGGAGCCATAGGCTTCCATCACCCTCATTTTACTGCCTTCTGCCTGGCGCCCCCTACAATTTGGCGCCCGGGGCAACGGCCCCCCTGGCCCCCCCCACGCTACGCCCCAGCCTGTGTATGTAGGTCAGGGGTCACTAAGCTTACCAAGCCAATTTGAGTTCCGATAATTAGTTCTAAAGGTTTTGGAATCAATAAAATGACAACAGTGCCCAAATTTATGCACCTGCCTAATTTTGTTTAAACTATTATAGTACACTTTCTCTAAATCCAATAAACTTCATTTCACTTCTCTTCAAATATCACTGTGTGTGTCTCCTATATGATATATTTAACTGGCATTTTTTATCGTAACAACCAACGATTTATACAGGAAAATCATGATGATTAACAAGGTTGCTCAAACTTTCGCATCCCACTGTATATATTCAATTAAGTCGCATATAAGTTACCTCTGCCTCTCTTTGAATATTCCTAATGTCTTCCATGTGTCTTTTCTGAAATCGCTCTAAATCGCTTCTCTACTGTTCCATCTACTCCGACTCCTGTGTCTAGAGATTCTGAGATTTGAAGTCAAAGATATCCTGGACATCAAGAAGAGTGGAAAGAAGACCTACTATCTTGTGGACTGGAGAGGCTTTGGTCCTGAGGAGAGGTCTTGGTAACCTGAGGAGAACATCCATGCTCCAAATTTGATTAAAAGGGTCTTGTCTGGTCTTGGACTCAAGAGGATTGGACATAAGGGGCGGGGGGGGGGGGGGTTACTCTAACAGCAGTTGCTGACACGGATTGCCTGACCTGTCCCTGTGCCACCGGCCTTGACCCATTGCTTGCCTGACTTCACCTCTGCATCATCCTTTGGTCCTGCACTGTCGCTTCTTGTTATGACTTGGCCTGCTGACTACAACTGTACCTCTGGTACTTTGTTTTGGTACCCCCTGGTCCGCCTGGAACAACTGCCGCGTATGCCAATCCTCCTAAATAGTTAGCAACCTGGTGTTCCCCTCATAAAGTCTATCCCCACCATCAGGAGTACTGTGAAGAACGAGGGGTTCACTTACACAACACCGTTAGAGGAGGTTAGTCACATAGCACAGTGGGTTCACATCTGCTTGTTTGTGACAGCCAAGTTGCTCGGATACATTATACATACATTAATTCCCCAATTAGAATAGCTTAACATTGTCATATTTTCGGAACATAATAGTATTTCCTGAGTGATTATAATTCAATACTACATTCACTTTTTCAATGCATTAGACAGTGCCAAACTGTGTCTATGGCCATTCTCAGTTCTGACCTAGCAGCCATCAGAAAGCTAATAAATATCAATTATGGGTGTCAGAAAAGAATTCCAATAAATCATAATGGGGTTTTAAAGTTAAAAATCATATTTTAGTTCCACACTTTAAGACTTCCTATAAGTGTTTGTATAAAGACAGCAGTGCTGATGTAAAGGTATATGGAACATCACTGTCCTCAGAGGTATATGGGCTGAGTGTGCTGAGGAAAGTGATAGACTGCAGCAGACATAACACCTACAGTCTTGTATATAAGAACCCAGAAAAAATAAAATAAAATAACAGAGCTGTGGCATTTGAAACAGAGTCAGAGATACAGAAGATTATAAGATGATTATTTATTTTAGAACATTTAATAGCATGGATCAAACTTACTTGGACATTCCCTTTAACCCTTTTTAGTGGTAATAAAACTCACATTTACTTAACACACAATAAAGATATATGCTAAAGATACCAAAAAGGATAGAAGTATCAGAGGGCATGAGAATCAGAAATAAACAATGCTCATTCTCTGCCATTGCACGGTGTAAACATGCTGCCTATCACTCGATAAATAAGTTAATTCCTGTTTTTCAGATGATAAGATCTTTTATGCAGCACTACACAGGGGATCTGCTGCAGACAACTGAAAACTGTATGGGACAAATGATTGTATTATCGCTTTATTCATTGCCATTCTAAAGAGAATTTTAGCATGTAAATGCAGGTAATGAGTGTTTATTGGTGCCTGTTACTGGAGTCTTAACTAAAGACTCTTATCCTACCAAATCACTAAAGTAGTTACTTGCAATATAATACTGTCAAATTAAATATGTCCATAAACCTTCAATAGCACCTGAATACATCATATACATATGGTGAAACCATGGAGGAGCAGAGTAGAGCAGAGGATGGCAGTGGTAGTGCCTCTGGCTGTAGCAGTCAATCACAGTGGCAATTCTTGCACCAATGCTCCCTAAAGCCAGGGCAGTGTTAGGAGGGAACATATTTTCTTCCCTTTGGGCACAACCTTTCTTCCTTTTGGGCACACCTGGCGTTGGGGCTCCTGCCTGATGGTAGTTGGGGGTTCCTGTGATGTTATAGATTTGGAGTGGGTGCAAGGCAGGGGATGTAGGATGTAAAGGCCAGTGTGTGGTGCAGAAATATGTAACCCGGCCAGATGTGGAAAACAAATGTTTCTCTTTACAAAAGAGCAGAATGGGAGTTGTAGTACATCCAACGGTATCATAACGTATTTTCAACATTTCACAGTGCAAGGTTTCCCAGATATCAATGTATGGATTTGAGCAAAGATGGAAAATATAATACCCTTTCAACTATCCCTCCAAAGTCTCTCTCTCTCTCTGCAGACTCAATGGTGGACAATATTACTTACAATGGTGGCTGCAATTTCCCACTGAGGAATACAGGGCTTAAGATACTGTTGGCCAGATCATGTCCAAATATGAAGGGTGGTTTAGTGATGTCCCTCTCACTACAGTAAATTGTATTAAAGCCTTAAATGGTTTCTCTGTTTTTGCTATATTAATGATCTATCCTCAAGATAGGTCATCAAGATCAGATTGGTGGGGGTCTGAATGCCAGCCATATGAAGAGAACCCAGCGCTGTTCTCACTGTTTACCTGCTCGCCATCAACATTACAGAGGTGACCAGGTATAATTGCAGCTCCTTCATCTCATTCACTCCAATGGGACAGCTCTGTTCTATTCACTTGAGTAGGTGGGGGCCATCCCATTGAAGTGAATGGGACGGCAGAGCTGTAAGTACACTGCTTTCCACCATAATGTCGATGGTGAGCATGCAAACAGTGAGCTCTGGGAACAAAAGATCTTACTGACTGACTATTGCTCGGCCATGCAGATTCTGGACCTTGTGGGTTCTTTCTTCCCCTCTCTCTCTTTCTGAATACTGTAAAAATGGTGAAGTCCTTCGCTCAATAGGTAATACTCAGAGAAGGTGCTTCTCTGGAATTTTGACCTAGGCCTGTGAAGAGTGGAGCACATGTAACTTCTCACTTCTGCTGAAAACAGACTGAGCTATTGGTGGATCTAAGTCCACATCTAGCTTCCTGCTGGGGCTGAGTCAGGACTGGGTATACTGGGTAAATTACAAAGCATCTTCCTGGGGCTTGCTCTACTAAGTGGGCTTCTTATTAAGTGGAGTTAAAAAAACAAGGAGTTCTAGTGCTGTGTGTGGTTTTGTGGGAGTGATTGCAGGTGGCTGAGTGTGGATTGCAGCAGAGATCATTGAAAGTTAAGTGTTGGTATTCTAGTACTGCCATTTAAACCTTTTTTTTTTCTCTGCTTAATTAAGGGGAGTGCCCTGGGCAACCAGGTGCTATAAATTAACCCACTAAAACTCTGTAGAGCCTGCTCTTCCTGGGGCCTGCTCTACTAAGTGGGCTTCTTATTAAGTGGAGTTAAAAAAACAAGGAGTTCTAGTGCTGTGTGTGGTTTTGTGGGAGTGATTGCAGGTGGCTGAGTGTGGATTGCAGCAGAGATCATTGAAAGTTAAGTGTTGGTATTCTAGTACTGCCATTTAAACCTTTTTTTTTCTCTGCTTAATTAAGGGGAGTGCCCTGGGCAACCAGGTGCTATAAATTAACCCACTAAAACTCTGTAGAGCCTGCTCTTCCTGGGGCCTGCTCTACTAAGTGGGCTTCTTATTAAGTGGAGTTAAAAAAACAAGGAGTTCTAGTGCTGTGTGTGGTTTTGTGGGAGTGATTGCAGGTGGCTGAGTGTGGATTGCAGCAGAGATCATTGAAAGTTAAGTGTTGGTATTCTAGTACTGCCATTTAAACCTTTTTTTTTCTCTGCTTAATTAAGGGGAGTGCCCTGGGCAACCAGGTGCTATAAATTAACCCACTAAAACTCTGTAGAGCCTGCTCTTCCTGGGGCTTGCTCTACTAAGTGGGCTTCTTATTAAGTGGAGTTAAAAAAACAAGGAGTTCTAGTGCTGTGTGTGGTTTTGTGGGAGTGATTGCAGGTGGCTGAGTGTGGATTGCAGCAGAGATCATTGAAAGTTAAGTGTTGGTATTCTAGTACTGCCATTTAAACCTTTTTTTTTCTCTGCTTAATTAAGGGGAGTGCCCTGGGCAACCAGGTGCTATAAATTAACCCGCTAAAACTCTGTAGAGCCTGCTCTTCCTGGGGCCTGCTCTACTAAGTGGGCTTCTTATTAAGTGGAGTTAAAAAACAAGGAGTTTAAGAAAAGGAGTTTGGAAACTAAGGTTGGATATAATTTCCTTGTGTGTTGTTGGCTTGGTTTAGCGTAGCCCTTCGGCTACAGCAGACAGGGTCTAGGTCTGAATCATATATACTGTTTTACTTTTTTACTGTTGTAATCCCCATTTAGTATGTGTTGCACAATTTACAACGCAGTCCAGTGCACATCTTGCATGATGTATGCAGTCCTGGAACAGGAGTTCAAGGGTGCATATCTTTGTTCTAGATGTGAGCAAATAACCCGTTTGGAATCGCAAATTGAGTCTCTAAACGGGCAAGTTGCAACACTGAGAGGCATTGATAATTTGCAAAAGAGTTTGCTTCTCACCGAGCAAGCACTCTTTGGGGTAGATGAGGGGGAGGGTGACAGAGAGGAGGCTGAGGAAAGTGAGGTAGCTAGCTGGGTAACAGTTAGAAAGCGGGGTAGAGGGAAGAGTGCCAGGGAGGCTAGCCCTGATCTGACACACCCCAACAAGTTTGCACGTTTGGCAGATGAGGGGGATGTCAGTCCGGGGACGGCACTGCTGCAGCCGGACACCTCCTCTGCCAGTCAGGGGAATGTCAGCTCCAGTAAGCAAGGAACCAGGAGAGCAGGGCAGGCCAGACAGGTGCTGGTAGTGGGCGACTCCATTATTAGGGGAACAGATAGGGAAATCTGTCACAAAGACCGTGATCGCCGAACAGTGTGCTGTCTTCCTGGCGCTAGAGTTCGACACATTGCGGATCGGGTTGACAGATTACTGGGAGGGGCTGGAGAAGATCCAGCGGTCATGGTCCATATCGGAACCAATGACAAAGTTAGAGGTAGGTAGAGAGTCCTTAAAAATGATTTCAGGGATTTAGGTCAAAAGCTGAGGGCAAGGACCTCAAAGGTAGTATTTTCCGAAATACTGCCTGTACCACGAGCCACACAAGAAAGGCAGCGGGAGATTATGGAGATTAACAAGTGGCTCAAGAACTGGTGTAGGAAGGAGGGGTTTGGGTTCCTGGAGAACTGGGCCGATTTTTCTATCGGCAACAGGCTCTATCGTAGGGACGGGCTGCACCTCAATGGGGAAGGGGCAGCTGTGCTGGGGAGAAAGATGGCTACAAGGTTGGAGGAGTGTTTAAACTAGGGACTGGGGAGAGGGTAATTACGTTATAGGACGGGAAGATAGTGCAGATAGAGACCGGGGGCAAAGTAATGGGACTGGGGGAGGAATGGAAGGAGGGACTAGAACAGTTCAGAAGGAAAGGTGTAGGGTAAAAAATATACATAAACCTCTCAAATGTATGTATACTAATGCCAGAAGCCTGACTAATAAAACTGGTGAACTGGAATTAGTGATGTGTGAGGAGAACTATGACATAGTGGGAATAACTGAGACATGGCTGGATGATAGCTATGACTGGGCGGTTAATGTACAAGGTTACAGTCTGTTTAGAAAGGATCGTCAAAACCGGAGAGGAGGAGGGGTCTGCCTCTATGTAAAGTCCGGTCTAAAGCCCACACTCCGCGAAGATATAAATGAGGGACATGAACATGTGGAGTCACTGTGGGTAGAGATACATGGAGCTAAAAACAACATTAAATTACTAATAGGAGTTTACTATAAACCACCTAATATTCCAGAGTCCACAGAAAATCTATTACTAAACGAGATAGACGAGGCGGCAAATCATAATGAGGTGGTTATTATGGGGGACTTCAACTACCCAGATATAGACTGGGAAACTGAAACTTGTATATCTCATAAAGGAAACAGGTTCTTGGCAATAACCAAAGCCAATTACCTCTCCCAACTGGTTCAGGACCCGACTAGAGGGACGGCCATACTGGACTTAGTATTAACCAATAGGCCGGACAGAACAACAGACATGCAGGTTGGAGGACACCTGGGAAATAGTGACCACAAAGTAATAACCTTCCAATTATCATTCAAAAGAGCGTTTCTACAGGGAGGAACAAAAATACCAAACTTCAAAAAAGCTAAATTTAGCCAACTAAGAGAGGCCATAGGCCAAACTAACTGGGACAAAGTCCTCAAAAATAAAAATACAGCCACAAAATGGGATATCTTTAAAAACATCCTAAAATCTCATTGTGAGAGGTACATACCGTATGGTAATAAAAGGTTAAGGAATAAAAAGAAACCAATGTGGATAAATAGAACTGTAACGAAAGCAATAAATGACAAAAAGAAAGCATATCATTCACTGAAACAGGAGGGGAGCACGGAAGCACTGAAAAACTATAAGGAAAAAAATAGAACATGTAAAAAACAAATAAAAGCGGCCAAACTAGAGACCGAGAGATTAATTGCCAAAGAGAGTAAAACTAACCCTAAAATGTTCTTCAATTATATAAAAGTTAAAAAGTATAAATCTGAAGGTGTCGGCCCTTTAAAGAGTAATGAGGGGGAAGTCGCAGAGAGCGATGAGGAGAAAGCAAAGCTGTTAAATATTTTTTTCTCCAATGTATTCACTGAGGAAAACAAATTGTCAGATGACATGCAGAATGCAAAAATAAATTCCCCATTAAAAGTGTCCTGTCTGACCCAGGAAGAAGTACATCAGCGACTTAAAAAGATTAAAATAGACAAATCGCCAGGACCGGATGACATACACCCCCGTATCCTAAAGGAATTAAGTAATGTCATAGCCAGACCCTTATTTCTGATATTTGCAGACTCTATACTGACAGGGAATGTCCCACAGGATTGGCGCATGGCATATGTGGTGCCAATATTCAAAAAGGGGCCAAAAACAGACCCTGGAAACTATAGGCCGGTAAGTTAAACATCTGTTGTGGGTAAACTGTTTGAAGGTTTTCTGAGAGATGCTATATTAGAGCATCTCAACAGAAATAAGCAAATAACGCCATATCAGCATGGCTTCGTGAGGGATCGGTCATGTCAGACTAATTTAATCAGTTTCTATGAGGAGGTAAGTTCTAGACTTGACAGCGGCGAATCAATGGATGTCGTATATCTGGACTTCTCCAAAGCATTTGACACTGTACCACATAAAAGGTTAGTATATAAAATGAGAATGCTCGGACTGGGAGAAAACATCTGTATGTGGGTAAGTAACTGGCTCAGTGATAGAAAACAGAGGGTGGTTATTAACGGTACACACTCAGATTGGGTCACTGTCACTAGTGGGGTACCTCAGGGGTCAGTATTGGGCCCTATTCTCTTCAATATATTTATTAATGATCTTGTAGAAGGCTTGCATAGTAAAGTATCAATTTTCGCAGATGACACTAAACTGTGTAAAGTAATTTACACTGATGAGGACAGTATACTACTACAGAGGGATCTGGATAGACTGGAGGCTTGGGCAGATAAGTGGCAGATGGGGTTTAACACTGATAAATGTAAAGTTATGCACATGGGAAGGAAAAATGCAAGTCAACCGTACATACTAAATGGTAAAACACTCGGTAACACTGACATGGAAAAGGATCTAGGAATTTTAATAAACAGCAAACTAAGCTGCAAAAAACAGTGTCAGGCAGCTGCTGCCAAGGCCAACAAGATAATGGGTTGCATCAGAAGGGGCATAGATTCCCGTGATAAGAACATAGTCCTACCACTTTACAAATCGCTAGTCAGACCACACATGGAGTACTGTGTACAGTTCTGGGCTGGGCTCCTGTAAACAAGGCAGACATAGCAGAGCTGGAGAAGGTCCAGAGGAGGGCAACTAAAGTAATAAGTGGAATGGGGCAACTACAGTACCCTGAAAGATTATTAAAATTAGGGCTATTCACTTTAGAAAAAAGACGACTGAGGGGAGATCTAATTAATATGTATAAATATATCAAGGGTCAGTACAGAGATCTATCCCATCAGCTATTTATCCCCAGGACTGTGACTGTGACGAGGGGACATCCTCTGCGCCTGGAGGAAAGAAGGTTTGTACACAAACATAGAAAAGTATTCTTTACGGTAAGAGCAGTGAGAATATGGAACTCTGCCTGAGGAGGTGGTGATGGTGAGTACAATAAAGGAATTCAAGAGGGCCATGGACGTATTTCTGGAGCTTAATAATATTACAGGCTATAGCTACTAGAGAGGGGTCTTCCTCTGGATCAACTTGCGGGATAACAGGCCGAACTGGATGGACAAATGTCTTTTTTCGGCCTTATGTACTATGTTACTATGTTACTATTAACATAAGATAACATTCCACAACTTTACATACCATTAAATAGCTAAAACAATTTGTAAGTACCCTGGTTTGGGGTACTGTACATGTACATACACATTTGGCACAATTTTCAATGGAGAGAGAAGAGAAATCTGCTGTCATGGCGGGTTTGGCTGACAATAGTCTAATGTCTCTGGGGGTCCAAAAAAGGTTTTACAAGATAATTACAAATTGGCCCCAAGCCCAAGCTGCCTACAGCTTATTGTCACAGTACAGGAGACCTTCAGCAGTCTCATGTACATAGTATTATGTTCCTCTGCAACATTAAGTATATTGATTGGGTGCAGCAGTTACGTGCATATTCCTGCAGTTTTGTATTATAACAACTTGAGAAGGACCAGCAGTGCAGAGAACAGTAGACAAGAGGTGAGAATTCAATATTTTTTTATTTTATTTTAAAGCAATTGATGGCATAGTTACCCTATGCCATCAATTGCTTTAAAATAATATAAAAAAAATATATTATATAATATAATTATTTTGGACAACCTTATTAAGACATGTAACAAAAAAATACTTTATCAACAAAATCACATACCACTACATACGTTAAGGGGTTAATCCAGAATTCCAGTTTATTATCTATTTACAAGATACTGTAGGTTGGGGTCAGTGGAAGTGTGGTTGGGGTCAGTGGAAGTCTGACCCCAAACAGTTGCCAGAATGGGGTTCTCTTGTCCTCCATTTGAATGAAACAGCAATAAAACTTGACCTGCTGCTCCATTCAAAGTCTATTGGGTTGCCGAAGATAGACAATTACAGCATTCAGCTAACTGCTGCAGCCTATAGAGTTTGAATGGACAAGCAGTGTGCAAACTTGTCAACCACTTTATAAAGAAAATGTGTAGGACAGTACCAAATCACTATGGAGAACCTGAATGCACGTCTGCCAATGTGGGATAATCCCCACTTCCTTAGAGGGACTTAGAAAGAGATATATTTTTTTAAATATTCATTAAAAAATCACCTTTTTGGTGTTGAATTTTAGATTTTTTTCTCATTTGAGACATAACTCTGCTATTAAAAATTAAATACAATATAGTCCCTCTGTAGTAGTCAGCACAAATTATAAATCCTCCTATATAGATAGGTAATTCATTGTCAGTTTATTGCTGCTGTGAGGGGAAGATGCTATCTGTAAATTAGTCCTCATTATTATTAGTTTATGTACAATAAGGATGACAGTATGGCAGCTCTGTTATTCTCTTGATAGTCCCAGATAAAGATACTCCCAGAAGAGCATTGCATTAATTAGTAGAATTTGTATTGCACTAATTCACTACAGAGAAGCAAGCTGAGTTAAAAGTAAAAAAAATTCAAGGGATGACTTAAAAATGATATCCATCAATCAATCTACTAGTTTTTTATTTTAAAAATTACATATACAATGTTAACCTGTTCAGTACCGAGCCACTTTTCACCGTAAATCCCAGGCCGATTTTTGCTAATTTGACATGTGTCACTTTATGTAGTAATAACTTTGGAACGCTTTTACTTATCCAAGCAATTCTGAGATTTTCTCATGACACATTGTACTTCATGACAGTCATAAATTTGAGTCAATATATTTCACCTATATTTATGAAAAAAATCTAAAATTTACCAAAAAATAAAAAATAAAAATTGCAATTTTATATATTTTGATTTCTCTGCTTTTAAAACAGAAGATGATACCTCATAAAAGTATTATTACTTAACATCTCCCATATCTCTACTTTATGTTGGCATAATTTTGTAGATGTAATTTTTTTTTTTTTTTAAGTTAGAAGGCTTAGAAGTTTAGAAGCAATTTTCCAAATTTTCAACAAAATTCCCCAGACAATTTTTTTTAGCACCAATTCAGTTATAAAGTGATTTTGAGGGGCTTACGTAATGGAAACAATCCATAAATGAGCCCATTTTAGAAATTACACCCCTCAAATTATAAAAAAAACTGGTATTACAAGCATTGTTAACCCTTGAGGTGTTCCACAAGAATTAAAGAAAATGGAGGCGAAATTTCAAAATTTCACTTTTTTGGTAGAATGTTTATGTAATTAATTTTATTCTTGCAACACAGCAGCATCAGTGTTATTTCATGCCGGCACATACAGCAGGGGTCCGACTAGCAGTCACTACTGGACCCCTGCCGTTGATCGGGCAGGCACAGATCCTGCTCACGCCTGATCAGCACGCCATACCTGTACGGCGCTGGGATTTCAGACCTAGTTCAGACCCAGTTACCAGGAGCTGGTATCCTAAGGGTTAATATGCAATAAATAAAAATACCTTTTATGTTAGTGTCTCTTTAAGTGAAACCAAGAAGCAGAATAGGCAACAGCATCCATTCGATGTTTTTATTGATCCAAGGGCATATAGGGAACTTATAGGAAAGCTACTTTGGAGAGGAGCAGAGAAGTACCTGTACAGCTAGGTATTGCTAGGAAGTCGGAGTTGAATGTTGCAACACTAAGTTTTGATCTCGGATGCCACACTCAGCAATGAACACAGCATCTGAGGGGTTCAATGACGGGGGGGTGACGCATCACCGTTCCCTATCATTGCACCCGCTACGTACAAAAAAAGCTCCTCATGAGGAAGTAATTAATCACAAAGCAATAAAAATAAAAATAAAAATTGGGGCAAAGCAGCCGTATCTAATTTTGAACAACTTTGTTCATCTCTAGTTATTGGTAACTACAAACCCACCTAACTCTACCCCTGAACTGCTGACAATTTCTGCCATGTTTTTGCTATGACATGCAGAAGACAAGCGTCGCTCTTAGAATCACTGCACACTTCACTTATTAGGGCAGTAATGGGTCCAAAACTGACCAAATAATTCAAGTATGAACTTAGCCTTATAGGTCGATGTTAGCGCCAAGAAGAAGCTCACACCTTTTACACCGTCGCCAGCTGATTCCACATAGATGTCTACAAAACCTGTTCTTTTAAACATCTATACAAGTAGAGCCCCCCCAGACAGAGTGGAGAGGGTGTCAGCAGTAAGTTTGTGTTGACGTCACTAATTAATTTGCCCTTCCTCTGATCCATCAAAACAATAACCAACAAAAAACGGATTCTGTCTGTGGAGCATACACCTTCACTCGGTCAGAATTTGCTCAATAATCCATCAGTATTGCTGATGCCAAAACAAAACAGGAGAGGATGTAAGACAGAGATGTCACATGAATGGAATATTTGCATGTCTTCTACCCACTCCTGCTTTTGGCTACCAAATCATAAGCCAATTCTGATGGGACCATAAAGACCTTACAGCTGCTACACAGACAAGATCCGTTGTATGTCTCATTTTTCCTTATTTCTGACAGAGCAGAAGAAAGGTCAAATAAATCATGATGTCAGCCAGGCCGAAAGGCAAAATAGAGGCCAGTTATGAAGTGGGGAGGGTGGGAACAGCATGAGAAGTGCACAGAGTGGACTTATGACATAGTGGTGAGGTGGAAGCAATATGAAGAGACCACAGAGTGGCCCAATGACAGGGTCTGGAGTTGGCAGCAGTATGAGGAGGCCACCAAGTGACACCACAACAGAATCTGGAGGTGGCAGCAGTATGAAGGGCCACTGAGTGGCAAAATGACAGAGTCTGGAGGTGGCAGTAGTATGAGGAGGCCACTGAGTGGCACAATGACAGAGTCTGGAGGTGGAGGCATGAGGGGAAAGCCACCGAGTGGAACAACAACAGAGTCTGGAGTTGGCAGCAGTATGAGAAGGCCACTGAGTGGCTCAATGACCAAGTCTGGAGGTGGTGACATCAGGAGAAAGTCAACAAATGGCACAATGACAGAGTCTGGAGATGGTGGATGCAGCAGCAGCATCAAGAGAAGGGTACCGAGTGGCACAATGACAGAGTATGGAGGTCACTGGTGCAGCAGCAGCATCATGAGAAGGCCACGGAGTACCACAATGATAGAGTCTGTAGATGGCAGCAGTATGATGAGGCCACCGAGTCTGGAGGTGGCGGCAACATCAAGTGGTTATCATTGTTTTCATGTACTTTTTGTATATTTGTTGTTTCAAAATATATATATTTTCCTCACACTTTCAGATGTCATACAGCGTCATTCAGTCCATACAGCAAAAGGAGTTTTTCAGTAACCCATCATTTCAACAAAATTTTTTTTTCCGAAAAACAAAATTTCACCACAACGTCATTCGGTTCATACAGCAAAAGGAGTTTTGCAGTCACCCATCAAAATTACAAAAAAAACACTTTGAAACAGTGTTACAATGAGTCTGGAGGTGGCAGCAGCATGAGTAGGCCATAGAGTGGCACAATGACCAAGTCTGGAGGTGGGAGCAGCATGAATAGTCCATAGAGTGGCAAGGTGACATAGTTTGGAGGTGGTGGTAGCATTCGGTGACAGAGTAACAAGGTGACAGTGTGGAATTGGCTGGCAGCATCCGGGGACCAAAGAATGGCAAGGCGACATAGTGTGGAGATGGCAGCAGAATGAGGAGACCACAGAGTGGCAAGGTGACATAGTTTGGAGGTGGCTGCAGCATGAGGCGACCACAGAGTGGCAAGGTGACTTAGTTTGGAAGTGGTGGCAGCATCCGGAGACCACAGAGTGGCAAGGTGACATAGTGTGGAGATGGCAGCAGCATGAGGAGACCACAGAGTGGCAAGGGGACATAGTGTAGAGATGGCAGCAACATGAGGAGACCACAGAGTGGCAAGGTGACTTAGTTTGGAAGTGGCGGCAGCATCAGGAGACCACAGAGTGGCAAGGTGACATAGTTTAGAGGTGGTGGCAGCATCAGGAGTCAAAGGACTGCTGTACTGATGGATGTATATTGGCAATGTGGTAGTATGGCATACACCAGACTCCCTGGAGACAGGTCAGGTGTGTGCTCAATGGTTAAATTAATCCACCCCTTGTTGGTAATCCCTAAGCATACGTGGGTTCCAGGTAAGTGTGTGCGAACTACGAGTCCATGCTGTAGATGACTTTAAAATCTTTTCAAAGGCTGGAATCTTTTTGCTACTTGGCTGACTCATGGAGTACAAGTAGCAGCAAATGCAAAATGGATCCTGAAAAACAGGTAGGATCTATTACAGTTTATAAATATTGCATATGAGGCCTTAATGCCATCAAGGAGTAGCTCAGAAGTCTCAGATTGACAGCGGAACAGAACCAATATGCTCTCTACGTGATTCTCGCTTCTCAAGGAGAAGTTTGTGCAGTTATTGGAGACTCTTGGTGTACTTTCATCCCAGCGATTGATGATGAGCAAAATGGGATTCTTCTTAGGGCCATCGAGCACCTCCATTCCTTGACTAAGCAGATGATTGATGAAGCTGTAGTTATAGGTGACTGGTTCTCAGGGTGGTCTATGCATCTGCTATATGGGTTCTTGCCATTACTGAGGACTGTCAAGCTTGTATGTGCTCCAGTATTGTTATACTATGTGTTGGGAAAACCAACAACAGGGGGGAATGAAGGAGAAAATGAAAAATATATATGCTGCCTGATTATGCGAGACACTACATTCCCAAATTGTATGTGTGTGTACACATTCCTAAGGTGGGGGCACTCACTTGGGTGAGGGGCTATAGATTAGACAGAATGAAGCAGGCATTGGTAATGAATAACAGATGTTGGCCAAGAAGAACATGAAGCAAGCACGCATTGTCCATGCATGGATATTTCCAATGGGGTTGTAGAGGGAGTTTAACCGATCCAATGAGGATAAGACAAGTATGTAAAGTTTAGGATGGTTATGTGCATAAGATGAGTGTGGGCCTCTCCCCCTTTGAGCATTTTCCTTTGTGCGATTGAAGCTGTTAATGCTCCCGGCTAGCCGCAATAAACCTTATTCTTCCTGAAGAATGCGTTTTCTGAGTGGTATTCCACAACAGCAGTGAACTGAGAATATATATTTCTTGTTGGACTGAAATAGGCCACTATACGCTTTGACCAGAAAAAAATTAAAGAATCTGATTGTAGTGCGTATATACAGTCAGGTCCATAAATATTGGGACATTGACAGAATTCTAACATTTTAGGCTCTATACACCACCACAATGGATTTCAAATGAAACAAACAAGATGTGCTTTAACTGCAGACTGTCAGCTTTAATTTGCATCCAAATCAGGTGAACGGTGTAGGAATTACAACAGTTTGCATATGTGACCCCCACTTAGGTTAAGGGACCTAAGGGACCAAAAGTAATGGGACAATTGGCGTCCCAGCTGTTCCATGGCCAAGTGTGTGTTATTCCCTCATTATACCAATTACAATGAGCAGATAAAAGGTCCAGAGTTAATTTCAAGTGTTCTATTTGCTTTTGAAATCTGTTGCTGTCAACTCTCAAGATGAGATCCAAAGAGCCATCACTATCAGTGAAGCAAGCCATCATTAGGCTTAAAAAACTAAACAAACCCATCAGAGAGATAGCAAAAACATTAGCCGTGGCCAAAACACCAGTTTGGAACATTCTTTAAAAAAGGAACACACCGGTGAGCTCAGCAACACCAAAAGACCCGGAAGACCACGGAAAACAACCGTGGTGGATGACCGAAGAATTCTTTCCCTGGTGAAGAAAACACCATTCACAACAGTTGGCCAGATCAAGAACACTCTCCAGGAGGTAGGTGTATGTTTATCAAAGTCAACAATCAAGAGAAGACTTCACCAGAGTGAATACAGAGGGTTCATCACAAGATGTAAACCATTGGTGAGCCTCAAAAACAGGAAAGCCAGATTACAGTTTGCCAAACAACATCTAAAAAAGCCTTCACAGTTCTGGAACAACATCCTATGGACAGATGAGACAAAGATCAACTAATGCCAGAGTGATGGGAAGAGAAGAGTACGGAGAAGGAAAGGAACGGCTTATGATCCTAAGCATACTACTTGTTGCACTGAAATTAGCCACTATACGCTTTGACCAGAAACAAAATAAAGAGTGAAGTGTGAATATTGTTTTCACCAGAAATAACTGCAGCAGTGAGCTGAGAATATGTGTTTGTTGTTGGATGTAAATAGGCCAATATATGCTTTGACCAGAAAAAAAATTAAGAATCTGATTGAAATGTGTATATATATTTCTTGAAGTACTGAGATACATCTCTATAAGCTTTCAACAGAAATCACGGCAGCAGTGCACTGAGAATATATATTTCTTGTTGCACTGAAATTGGCCACTATAAAAAATTTAAGTGTGAAGTGCATATAAAGTTTTCTTGAAGTACTGAAATACGCCCTATACGCTTTCAACAGAAATAACTGTAGCAGTGCAGTGCATATATATATTTTAATTTTTTTACTGAAATACACCCCTATATGCTTTCAATAGAAATAACTGCAACAGTGCAGTGCATACTTATTTTTCTTTTTTACTGTAATACGCCACCTATACGCTTTCAACAAAAATAACCGCAACAGTGCACTGCGTATATATATATATATATATATTTTTTTTTTTTTTTTTTTTTTACTGTAATACGCCCCTATACGTTTTCAACAGAAATAACTTCAGAAGCAAACTGAAAATATTTTTTTCTTGTTGTACTGAACTACACCTCTATATGCTTTCACCAGACTAACTGCAACAGTGCAGTGCATATGTATTTTTCATTTTTTACTGAAATACCCCCTATACGCTTTCAACAAAAATAACTGCAACAGTGCATTCCGTATGCATTTTTCTCTTTTTTACTGTAATTATCCCTTATGCACTTTCAACAGAAATAACTGCAAAAGTGAACTGAGAATATATTTTTCTTGTTGCGCTGAACTACGCTCTTATGCGCTTTCACCAGAAATAACTGAAATATTGCCGTGTGCATATATTTTTATTTTTTTACTGAAATGCGCCCCTATACGCTTTTAACAGAAATAACTGCAACAGTGCAGTACATATGTATTTTTCTTTTTTTACTGTAATACTCCCCTATACGCTTTTAACTGAAAAAGTGAACTGATAATATATATTTTTTGTTGCGCTGAACTACGCCCCTATGCGCTTTCACCAGAAATAACTGCAATAGTGCAGTGGGTATATATTTTTGAAATGTGCCCCTATACGCTTTCAACAGAAATAACTGCAACAGTGCAGTGCGTATGTATTTTTCTTTTTTTACTGTAATACACCCTTTTATGCTTTCACCAGAAATAACTGCAACAGTGCAGTGCGCATATATTTTTCTTTTTTACTGTAATACGCCACCTATACGCTTTCAACAAAAATAACCGCAACAGTGCAGTGCGTATATATATATATAATTTTTTTTTTACTGTAATACGTCCCTATACGTTTTCAACAGAAATAAC
This sequence comes from Bufo gargarizans, assembly GCF_014858855.1. Classification (NCBI taxonomy): domain Eukaryota; kingdom Metazoa; phylum Chordata; class Amphibia; order Anura; family Bufonidae; genus Bufo; species Bufo gargarizans. Next base: position 224,285,035 of record NC_058083.1, on the reverse strand, counting down.
TTCAGAAACAAACTGAGAATATTTTTTTCTTATTGTACTGAACTACACCCCTATACGCTTTCACCAGAAATAACTGCAACAGTGCAGTGCATATGTATTTTTCATTTTTTACTGAAATACCCCCCTATACGCTTTCAACAAAAATAACTGCAACAGTGCATTCCGTATGCATTTTTCTCTTTTTTATTGTAATTATCCCTTATGCACTTTCAACAGAAATAACTGCAAAAGTGAACTGAGAATATATTTTTCTTGTTGCGCTGAACTACGCTCTTATGCACTTTCACCAGAAATAACTGAAATATTGCAGTGTGCATATATTTTTCTTTTTTTACTGAAATGCGCCCCTATACGCTTTTAACGGAAATAACTGCAACAGTGCAGTGCATATGTATTTTTCTTTTTTTACTGTAATACTCCCCTATACGCTTTTAACTGAAAAAGTGAACTGATAATATATATTTTTTGTTGCGCTGAACTACGCCCCTATGCGCTTTCACCAGAAATAACTGCAATAGTGCAGTGGGTATATATTTTTATTTTTTCACTGAAATGTGCCCCTATACGCTTTCAACAGAAATAACTGCAACAGTGCAGTGCGCATGTATTTTTCTTTTTTTACTGTAATACACCCTTTTATGCTTTCACCAGAAATAACTGCAACAGTGCAGTGCGTATATATTTATCTTTTTTTACTGAAATACGTCCCCATACGATTTCAATAGAAATAAGTGCAACTGTGCAGTGCGTATGTATTATTTTTTTTTAAGTAATACTCCCTTATACACTTTCAACAGAAATAACTGCAAAAGTGAACTGAGAATATATGTTTCTTGTTGCGCTGAACTACGCCCCTGTGTGCTTTCACCAGAAATAACTGCAATTGTGCAGTGTGTATATATTTTTCTTTTTTTACTGAAATGCACCCCTATATGCTTTCAACAGAAATAACTGCAGCAGTGCAGTGCATATGTATTTTTCTTTTTTTTACTGTAATACTCCCCTATACGCTTTCAACTGAAATAACTGCAAAAGTGAACTGAGAATATATTTTTCTTGTTGCGCTGAACTACGCCCCTATGCGCTTTTACCAGAAATAACTGCAATAGTGCAGTGCGTATATATTTTCATTTTTTTACTGAAATGTGCCCCTATACGCTTTCAACAGAAATAACTGCAACAGTGCAGTGCATATGTATTTTTCTTTTTTTTTACTTTAATACGGCCTTTTATGCTTTCACCAGAAATAACTGCAACAGTGCAGTGCATATATATTTATCTTTTTTTTTTTACTGAAATGTGCCCATATACGCTTTCAACAGAAATAAAAGCAACAGTGCAGCAAGTATATATTTTTCATTTTTTTACTGAAATACGCCACTATACACTTTCACCAGAAAAAACTGCAGAAGGGAAATGCAATATATTTTTATTGTAGTACTGAATAAGATACTAAAATATAAGCCTCTAAAGTCTTTTCAACATAACACTTGCAGCCCAATAACAAATAGCTGGAATGACAGAGCCAAATAATCGTTCCCTGTACTTGTAAATCACTTTCCTATCAATGTCCCTAGCACCTTCTGATGTCTCTACCTGCTCTACGATGCTGTGAAATGATTCCTCTCTATCCTTTCCCTGCACTTTTCTTCCACAATCGTTTTTCCACTTGCTGTCCCTAGTGCCTTCACAAGTGTTTTTAGGGACCAGTTCAGGTCTGAAGTCACTTTGCGAGGCTTACATAATAGAAACCACCTGAAAATGATTCCATTCTAGAAACTACACCCCTCAAGGTATTCAAAACTGCTTCTACAAATGTCATTAACCCTTTAGGTGTTCCACAAGAATTAATGGAAAATAGAGATACAATTTCAAAATTTCACTTTGTGGCAGATTTTCCATTTTAATAATTTTTTTCCAGTTACAAAGCAAGGGTTAACAGCCAAACCAAACTTAATTTTTATGGTCCTGATTCTGTAGTATACAGAAACACCCATATATGTGGCCGTAAACTGCTGTACGGGCACACGGCAGGGCGCAGAAGGAAAGGAATGCCATACGTTTTTTGGAAGGCAGGTTTTGCTGGACTGTTTTTTTTTTACACCATGTCCCCTGATGCACCCCTAGAGTAGAAACCCCCAAAAAGTGACCCCATTTTAGAAACTACGGGATAAGGTGGCAGTTTCGTAGGTACTAGTTTAGGGCACATATGATTTTTGGTTTCTCTATATCACACTTTTTGTGAGGCAAGGTAACAAGAAATAGCTGTTTTGACACCGTTTTAATTTTTTGTTATTTACAACATTCATCTGACAGGTTAGATCATGTGATATTTTTATTAAGCAAGTTATTACGGACGCTGCGATACCTAATATGTATACTTTTTTATCTATGTAAGTTTTATGCAATGATTTCTTTTTTTAAACAAAAAAAATCATGTTTTAGTGTTTCTATAGTCTGAGAGCCATAATTTTTTCAGTTTTGGGGCGATTACCTTGGGTAGGGTATGATTTTTGTGGGATGAGATGACGGTTTTATTGGCACCATTTTGGGGTGCATATGACTTTTTGATCGCTTGCTGTTGTACTTTTTGTGATGTAAGGTAACAAAAAATGGTTCATTTAGCACAGTTTTTATTTTCATTTTATACAGTGTTCATCTGAGGGGTTAGGTCATGTGATATGTTTATAGAGCCGGTCGATACGGATGCGGCGATACCTAATATGTATACTTTTTTTCCCCCCTATTTTTTACCTTTACTTTATTTGGGGAAAATGACGTTTTTGTTTATTTTTACTTGAAACTTGAATTTTTTTGGGGGGAAACTTTATTTTTTCAACTTTTTTTTACTTTATTTTTTGCCCCACTTTGGGATTTCAACTTTTGGGGGTCAAATCCCTTTTACAATGCATTCCAATACTTCTGTATTGGAATGCATTGGCTGTATGAGTAATACTGTGTGTATTACTGATACAACTTCTGGCCTGTGAGATCCAGGGGGCTGGATTTCACAGGCCCATCACCAGAAGGTAGCGCAATGCCTTCCTACAGCCGAATGGGGACCCAATGGCACCGCCGCCCGCAACCGCCGGATAAGGTAAAAGCCGCAAACCGCAGGTCTGAATTGACCTGCGGTTTGCGGTGATCGCCGACACGGGGGGGTCACGGGACCCCCCGGCATTGTGACAGGATGCCCACTGAATGATTTCAGCGGACATCCTGTTGTGATTAACCCCCTGCACTTTATATGCAGAAATAGCAATACGTCTTATAGTCCAAATGCTAATGACCTCTTCCAGGCTTATGGCTCAATCTGCATTGAATCCTGTGATCTGAATGCAGATTTACGATCAATTATGACTAGATCAAGATTGTTCAACAGTGATTTTAGAGTGAACGACTTTCTGCACCCTGCTATATATTTAACAGCAGAATTTAATATCTCACTTTTCTTGCACTGTGTATGTCGCAATAAATAAAAATAAAAAGCAATGGTGGAATTGCTGCCTTTTCTGTATCCTGTTTTCCATGAAAAATGAAATAAAAAGTCAGCAAAAAGCTATATGTACCACAATATAGTACCAATGTCAAATGCAACTTGTCCGCCAAAGCATAAGTCAACACACAGTTCCATCAACAGAAAAATAAAAAATGTATGGTTCTCAGAAAATAACAGTACTGGTACCCCAAAGTAATGCCATATGGTGCCATAAACCAATCCATCCAAGTCTGAAGTGTTCTTTCCCTTCTGAACCTTGCAGTGTAACCAAACAGCAGTTTATGTCCACATGTATGGCATTTCAGTATCCAGTAGAAACCACCAACAAGTTACAGGGTGTGGTGTGATTCTTTAGATGGCACAATCTGGGCACAACATACTGGGCTTTGAAATGCCATATGTTTGGAAAATGTGCATATGTACTGTACCCTTCTCAAAATGCTGTGGTGTCAAAATATTCACTCCAGCCCTTGAAAAATAACTTGAGGCATACCGTTTTTAAAATAAGGTCATTTATTGGAGTTTTCACTGTATGGGTATCTCAGGGTCTCTGCTAATGTGACGTAGGGGCGACAAACATTCCAGCAAAATCTTTGCTCTGAAAGCCAAATGGCGCGCCTGCCCTTCTGAGCCTTGCTGTCTGCCCATACAGTAGCTTACGCCCACATTCACAGCATTTCAAAAAGTGTGCAATGTCTCAGATGGCACCAGCTGGGCACTGAAATGCCATATCTGTGGAAAAATGTGCAATTTTTATTTTGCACAGACTGCTAAGCATTAATTTCTGCAAAATACATGTGGCGTCAAAATGCTCACTCCATCAATTAATACCTTGAGGGATGGAGTTTACATTTATTATTTCCCTTACAGCCTTTCATGTTGTCAGCACAAGTGGTGTAAGTCATACCATTGGGTCTCAAAATGTTCTTGCTGCTCTTTTATCCCTGAGCTCTCTCATACTTTCTGGTGTGGGATGCTTCTAAAACCAGGAAACACAGCATAATAATAAGAGGGCTAACTTTTCAATCTGGCACATCACGGGCACAACATATTGTGCACGAAATGGCATATCTGTGAAAAAACTGCAATTTTCATGTTGCACCACCTGATCTGCATTCATTTTTGCAAAACACTTGTGTGTGCTCACTCCTCCCCTTAATGACTAGATTTGAGGGGTGTAGTTTCCACAATGTGGTCACTTCTCGGGAGTTCAATTTATTATTCCACCCCAGAACTTCTGCAGTTGTTAGCACATTAGGCATCAATGCACACTGTGCCTGCTTTACTCCTGGACACTGTTGTATGTCCAGGGAAAAGATTAGAGCCACATGTAGGGTGTTTCTAAAACTTCCTAAAGGGCTGACGTTTCACACTGGCACACTCTGAAGACACCATACTGGGCACTAAAATGGCATATGTGTAGAAAAAATTTACTTTGTACCTTCTGCTGTGCATTCATTTGTCCAAGGAGTCTGTATATTCAAAATGCTCACTACCCTCCTTGTTAAATTCTCTGAGGGGTGTGATTTCTAAAACAGATTCACTGCTTGTGGGTTTCTTTTTTTTACTTCACCTCTACAGTTGTTCAGCCAGTGCTGTATAAATCATCAAACTAGGTCTCAAAAGTTTATGACCACACATTTGGTGGGGATGTAGTAAGATAAAGATGTTCTGGAAGAGTGTTGAGGACATCATCAACAAACTCGCCAAGAAGCACCTAACTCTAACACCAGAATTGGTACTGCTGTGGAAACCACAGAAAGATTTTAAACCCAAGGTTAACTGCCTAACTACACATTTGATTGCAGCGGCAAAATACATCATACCCACCAGGTGGAGGGATCCAGAGCCTCCGACTATAAATGAATGGATAGATAAGGTTCATCAAATATGTCTCATGGAAGAAATGATGGGTTGGGATAGGGGATGCAGAGAAGCCTTCCTCACAATGTGTCAATCATGGTTAGACTTTTATAAACTGAAAACACAAACATAGATTATGCCCAAGTTATAGCCGGCTCAGATTTAAATACACCCTATCCATGGTTACTATGCTTTTACTTCGTCCCGCATGCATCTATCAGGGTAGAGGAGTTGTAACAAGTTTGCCTTTTGACTCACTAAATGTTCACACATGCTTGTCAAACAAATTGAACCCATAACTTCGTAGATGGATTACCCTTTAAGTGAGTAATAGTCACTTATACAGCTCTCTAAAGCGAAGATCTTAGAAGACTTATGATGACCCTAGTTTTTTTGTTCTGTTTATTTTTTGTTTTAATCTATAAATTGTTACCTTCCTTTATTTTCTTTATTTTCATGATACTCGTCTCTCTTGGGGATCTACGTAAAGGCATCCATTTTTTAACCGAGATTTAATTCAAAGGTGCCTTCACACTTTATGTATTTCAATATTGCAGGAGAATTGGTTTCTTTGCTGATTATTATAACTGTACTGACTTTATAAGTACTGAATCTTATATTATTTTGTATTTCTTATTCCCTAAAACTTATATGTTTAGGCTATGCATACACAAAATGCCTGTAAATGCTACATGTGCCTTATTTTGAGATGGCGGAAATACTCTCTTGTAACAGATTTTTGTATACCCAGGGGTGTATGTATCACTGTTACTGTTTGTACTAATATCCTAATGTCACTTTATATATGAGAAATTTTCTCAAAAATAAAGAATTTACAAAAAAAAAAAAGTTTATGACTACAAAGGGGTACTGTCATACTTAGGAATCATTATGTAACAAAATTCAGGGTGCTTTTTCTCCTAAACAACTTGTGAAAATTACACATTTGAGGCTAAAATGAAATATAATTGAAAAAAAGTAATTTTTCATTTCATGTCCCAATTTTAAAACGTTCTATGAAACACATGTGGGCCCAAGCTAATCACTATACTGTACCAATGGGTGATTTCCTTAAATGGTTTTGATTCCAAAATGAGGTTACTTTTTGGGGTTTTACATTGTACTGATATCTCAGGGTCACTTCAAATGTAAAATAGCACCAGAGAAACATTCCAACAAAATGTCCCCTCCAAAAGCTAAATGGTGCTTCTTTCCTTCTGACCCTTGCATTGTGCCCATGCAGCAGTTTACAAGCACAAATTGGGTGTTGCCATATTAAGGAGAAAATGGGTAACAAATTGTGGGGTGCTTTATATCCTGAAACTCCTTGTGAAAATAAAACATTTGGGGCAAAACAAAATTTTACTCGGAAAAAAATGCAATTTTTATTTTCACAGCCAAGTGTTTCTAAATTCTATAAAACACCTTTTGGGTCAAAGTCCTCACCATATCCCTCAATAAATTCCTTTTGAATGTAGTTTCCAAAATGGGGTCACTTTTTGGGGGTTTCCACTGTAGAGGTACCTTAGGGTCTCCTCAAAGCTGACATGGCCCCCCCGAAAACGATTCCACCAAAATCTGTTCTCCAAAAGCTTCTTCCCTTATTAGGCCCCTTGCAGACGAGCGTGTCCGGATGTGTTGCGGAAGCGTTCAGTGAAAACTGCGCAATTTTGCAAACAAAGCCATTCAGTTTTGTTTGTGATCGCGTTCAGTTGTTATCGCGCAAATGCAATGCGATTTACTGCTTTTTGCCCGCGCGTGATAAAAACAACATCTCTTAGCAACCATCCATGAAAACCGCATCACATCCGCACTTGCTTGCTGATGCAATGAGATTTTCACGCAGCCCCATTAACTTCTATGAGGCCAGCTTTGCATGAAAATCGCAGAATATAGAACATGCTGCAATTTTCACGCAACGCAAAAGTGATGCATGAAAACCACCACTCATGTACACAGACCCATTGAAATTAATGGGTCCGGATTCCGTGCGGGCGCAATGCATTCGCATCACGTATTGCACTCGCGCAGAATTCTCGCTCATGTCAAAAGGGCCTAAGCCCTGCCATTTGCCCAAACAGCATACAGCGCCTCTATCCCGTAGGTGTATTGTCCTCTGTAATGCTCCCAGTTGGTATAATGTCCCTCTGTAGTGTCTCCAATAGGTATAATTAGTGATGGCCGAACATCTGCCGGGGCGGTTCGCGAACGCGATCAAATGTTCGCAAACCGCAAGTTCGCAGCGGGTCCCATTCATTTTAATGGCAGATGAACCTGAAAAACCTTCAGCTCATATTTGCAGCCAAGAAATAATTAATAGAAGTGCACAAATAGTCCCACAACATGGATAGTGACATACCAGATGTATTATTCAAATTTGCGATCTCCATTTAATATTTTTTCAATGCGAAATATTGGCACTATAATTTTCGCATATGTGCATGCACAAATGCACTGTATAGTACCCAAATGCACTATAAAGAAAGTGTATTAGTATATAACACCCCGCTTCTATCAGTTTTTTTTTTTGGGGGGGAGGGGGGGGGACTGGTATATCACACCAGTTATAATTATTTTTTCCAATACAGTTTGTCACTTTGTGTAACAGAAGGAAAACAGCAAAACTGCAAACAAATGCTGCTGTACCTAAATGCACTATATAGAAAGTATATTATTGGTATATAACACCCAGCTTTTATAATTTTTTTTTTTTTTGGGGGGGGGGGGGGGGGGGCTGACTGGTATATCACCCCAGTTATAATATTTTTACTATGAGGGCCCATTCTCACATCTGTAAGTGTTTTGCGGATCCACAAAACACGGACACCGGCAGTGTGCATTAAGCAATTTGTGGATCGCACATCACCTGCACTATAATAGAAAATGCCTAATCTTGTCTGCAATTGTTCTATTTTTTTGCGGAAACGGAAGCACAGATGCGGAATATCCCTCAAAATGAAAATGAATTAAATTATTAAAGTTAAAGGGGTTCTGCACTTTGTTTTAACTGATTATCTATCCTCTGGATAGATCATCAGCATCTGATCGGCAGGGGTCCGACACCCAGGACCCCCGCTGATCAGCTGTTTAAAAGGCAGTGGCGCTCCAGCAGCGGCGCGGCCTTCTTACTGTTGGCCCAGTGACGTCACGACTAGTATCAACTAGCGTGGGCGGGGCTAAGCTCCATTTAAGTGAACAGAGCTTAGCCCCGCCCACGCTAGTTGATAGTAGCATAGTACATAACACATAAGGCCGAAAAAAGACATTTGTCCATCCAGTTCGGCCTGTTATCCTGCAAGTTGATCCAGAGGAAGGCAAAAAAAAAAAACTGTGAGGTAGAAGCCATTTTCCCCACTTTAGGGGAATAAAAAATTCCTTCCCGACTTCAATCAGGCAATCATAATAACTCCCTGGATCAACGACCCCTCTCTAGTAGCTATAGCCTGTAATATTATTACACTCCAGAAATACATCCAGGCCCCTCTTGAATTCCTTTATTGTACTCACCATCACCACCTCCTCAGGCAGAGAGTTCCATAGTCTCAGTGCTCTTACCGTAAAGAATCCTTTTCTATGTTTGTGTACAAACCTTCTTTCCTCCAGACGCAGAGGATGTCCCCTCGTCACAGTCCTGTGGATAAATAGATGATGGGATAGATCTCTGTACTGACCCCTGATATATTTATACATATTAATTAGATCTCCCCTCAGTCGTCTTTTTTCTACAGTGAATAACCCTAATTTTAATAATCTTTCAGGTACTGAAGTTGCCCCATTCCATTTTTTACTTTAGTTGCCCTCCTCTGGACCTTCTCCAGCTCTGCTATGTCTGCCTTGTTTACAGGAGCCCAGAACTGTACACAGTACTCCATGTGTGGTCTGACTAGCGATTTGTAAAGTGGTAGGACTATGTTCTTACCACGGGAATCTATGCCCCTTCTGATGCAACCCATTATCTTATTGGCCTTGGCAGCAGCTGCCTAACACTGGTTTTTGCAGCTTAGTTTGCTGTTTATTAAAATTCCTAGATCCTTTTCCATGTCAGTGTTACCGAGTGTTTTACCATTTAGTATGTACGGATGACTTGCATTATTCCTTCCCATGTGCATAACTTTACATTTGTCAGTGTTAAACCTCATCTGCCGCTTATCTGCCCAAGCCTCTAATCTATCCAGATCCCTCTGTAGTAGTATACTGTCCTCATCAGTGTAAATTACTTTACACAGTTTAGTGTCATCTGCGAAAATTGATACTTTACTATGCAAGCCTTCTACAAGATCATTAATAAATATATCGAAGAGAATAGGGCCCAATACTGACCCCTGAGGTACTCCACTAGTGACAGTGACCCAATCTGAGTGTGTACCGTTAATAACCACCCTCTTTTTTCTATCACTGAGCCAGTTTCTTACCCACATACAGACGTTTTCTCCAAGTCCGAGCATTCACATTTTATATACTAACCTTTTATGTGGTACAGTGTTAAATGCTTTGGAGAAGTCTAGATACACGACATCCATTGATTCGCCGCTGTCAAGTCTAGAACTTACCTCCTCATAGAAACTGATTAAATTTGTTTGACATGACCGATCCCTCACGAAGCCATGCTGATATGGCGTTATTTGCTTATTTCCGTTGAGATGCTCTAATATAGCATCTCTCAGAAAACCTTCAAACAGTTTACCCACAACAGATGTTAAACTTACCGGCCTATAGTTTCCAGGCTCTGTTTTTGGACCCTTTTTGAATATTGGCACCACATTTGCCATGCGCCAATCCTGTGGGACATTCCCTGTCAGTATAGAGTCTGCAAATATCAGAAATAAGGGTCTGGCTATGACATTACTTAATTCCTTTAGGATATGGGGGTGTATGCCATCCGGTCCTGGCGATTTGTCTATTTTAATCTTTTTAAGTCGCTGATGTACTTCTTCGTGGGTCAGACAGGACACTTTTAATGGGATATTTATTTTTGCATTCTGCATGTCATCTGACAGTTTATTTTCCTCAGTCGTGATGTCACTGGACCAGCGGTAAACAGCAAGAAGGCCGAGGCGCTGCTGAAGCGCTGTTGCCTTCTCAAACAGCTGATCGGCCGGGGTCCCGGGTGTCGGACCTCGCCGATCAGATGCTGATGATCTATCCAGAGGATAGATTATCAGTTAAAACAAAGTGCAGAACCCCTTTAAGCAAAAAGCATAGACATGGTAGGCAATAACAAGTATTCGGCGGCACAAAATAAGGTGTTCGCCGGCACCAAATCAGAAACCATATGTCCTACCACAATCCGGGGGCTTCCAGTGCTCATCCATGAATCCCGGAGGGAAAGCAAAAACCATCTATTCCTGGGCTAGATGATGATGTGGTATTGAAGGACAGGGTGGGTAAAGAACTGTCCCTGATATTGCCCGACAGGGGGGTGCTATTCTGGCCCTGATAGCCTAACCACAGACCACCCGATACACTATTAACCTATATAAAAATGGCTGTAGTAAGCCCCTAGCCCCTAGGCCCCTGACTTCCAGGTGATTAATATATAGATCTATGTGTTTTTGACTCATTATAAAAGTATAAGTATATCGCACCTCTCTGTGTATCACACCTATCGATAGCACACCTATACCAGTCCTTAAAAGGACTTTTGTGGCCCTATTAGCTAGCAGTTGGTGTCCCGAACAGCTTGTCCCTCCTCCACACATCAACCTCTCCCTACACTGGCAAAACACTGAATGTAAAATGGCGGCCAGATCGGGTTTATTTATAAGGTAGGTGATATGTCCATGTGCTGAAATGTCTCAATTGGCTGTCCTGTACCACCTGATGGATGTGTCACGAGTCAAAGTTCTTCATAATGTTAAAGAATATGGCAGGTGCGAATTTCTCCATATGTTCACAAGTTCAGCGAATTGCGAACACGCAAAGTTCGCCGCGAAACGACTGCCGGGAGAACCGCAAGGCCATCTCTAGGTATAATGTCCCTCTGTATTGCTCTTAGTTGTATAGTCAGCAACCAGGTTCGGAGCCTGAAAAAAATATCCAGAGCCTAAGCCCTGGATGTTTTGACCTAATGAATGCCCCGCTGTTTTATAGCGATGTCCTGTTCAGTTTTGTCTGCATACGGGAGTTGCTAGGCAACCAGTGACGCTGGCCAATCACAGCGCTCACCGGACAGCAATCGCTGTGATTGGTCCATTACTGCAGATAGACCAATCACAGCGCATTGATGCTATTTAGGGAGGGACTTTGTGTCCTCTCCTTCTCTGATCATCCGTCCGTCAAAACACCTGTCACTCCATCCTGTCCGTCAAGTCACCTGTCACTACAGCTTGTCCGTCAAGACACCTGTCACTCGAGTATGTCCATCTGTCAAGACACCTATCACTCGAGCCTGTCTGTGAAGACACCTGTTACTTGAGTCTGTCTGTCCATCAAGACACCTGTCACTCCAGCCTGTCTGTCCGTCAAGACACCTGTCACTCCAGCCTGTCTGTCCGTCAAGACACCTGTCACTCCAGCCTGTCCGTCCGTCAAGACACCTGTCACTCCAGCCTGTCTGTCCATCAAGACACCTGTCACTCCAGCCTGTCCGTCCATCAAGACACTTGTCACTCCAGCCTGTCTGTCTGTTTAGACACCTGTCACTCCAGTCTGTCTGTCCATCAAGACACCTGTCACCAGGGCCGGCCTTAGGTGTTCAGGCGCCCTGTGCGAGCTAACCTTGTGGCGCCCCCCCCCCCCCAAAAAAAAAAAAATATGCTTGTTGCTGGCATCATGGCATAGGCTGGCTGACTATCCAACCAAGTAGTTACCAGCCCTCACACCCCAAAGGCCGGTGTAATGTTATACTTCCCTAGTTCGTGAGATTTCCCTACCCTCATCACTTCCGGTCGCACCGGACATGACGTGAGGAGGTGTGCAGAATCGCGCAGGCGCACAACGACAGGTTAGGGAAATTTCACAGCAGCGCATGCGCCAGGAGCCTCGCCGGCGGTTAGGGTAGGGAAAAACTATGGGCCAATGCGCAGTGATCGGATGGATGTTTTCAGCTGAACACCGGCCGACACTGCGCATGCACCGGGAGCCTCACCAGCGGTTAGGGAAGAGAAAAATTTACGTACGGGCCAGTGCTTTTTCCCTACCCTAACCGCTGGTGAGGCCCCCAGCGCATGTCGGCCGGTGTCCAGCTGAGAAAATTAGTTTCCAATGTAGTATTAATAACTAAACAATTAAATAATAAACATATTGCATTGTCTACTTACCACCAGGACAATAAGATGATCTGGACTCTGGCTGCAGTCTGGCTCTGGGGACTCCATTGTCACTCTCATTATTCCCCCCCCCCCAATCACTCTCATTATTTCCCCCCCCCCGCCATCACTCTCATTATTCCCCCCCCCCATCACTCTCATTATTCTCCCCCCATCACTCTCATTATTTTCCCCCCATCACTCTCATTATTCTCCCCCCATCACTCTCATTATTCTCCCCCCCCATCACTCTCATTATTCTCCCCCCCCATCACTCTCATTATTCTCCCCCCCATCACTCTCATTATTCTCCCCCCCATCACTCTCATTATTCTCCCCCCCATCGCTCTCATTATTCTCCCCCCCATCACTCTCATTATTCTCCCCCCCATCACTCTCATTATTCTCCCCCCATCACTCTCATTATTCTCCCCCCCATCACTCTCATTATTCTCCCCCCCCCCATCACTCTCATTATTCTCCCCCCCGCCATCACTCTCATTATTCCCCCCCCCATCACTCTCATTATTTCCCCCCCGCCATCACTCTCATTATTTCCCCCCCGCCATCACTCTCATTATTTCCCCCCATCACTCTCATTATTCTCCCTCCCATCACTCTCATTATTCTCTTCCCCCCATCACTCTCATTATTCTCTCCCCCCCATCACTCTCATTATTCTCTCCCCCCCATCACTCTCATTATTCTCTCCCCCCCCCCATCATTCTCTCCCCCATCACTCTCATTATTCTCTCCCCCCATCACTCTCATTATTCTCTCCCCCCATCACTCTCATTATTCTCTCCCCCCCATCACTCTCATTATTCTCTCCCCCCCATCACTCTCATTATTCTCCCCCCCCATCACTCTCATTATTCTCCCCCCCATCACTCTCATTATTCTCCCCCCATCACTCTCATTATTCTCCCCCCATCACTCTCATTATTCTCCCCCCCCCATCACTCTCATTATTCTCCCCCCCATCACTCTCATTATTCTCCCCCCCATCACTCTCATTATTTCTCCCCCGCCGCCATCACTCTCATTATTTCCCCCCATCACTCTCATTATTCTCCCCCCCATCACTCTCATTATTTCCCCCCGCCATCACTCTCATTATTTCCCCCCATCACTCTCATTATTCTCCCCCCCATCACTCTCATTATTCTCTCCCCCCCATCACTCTCATTATTCTCTCCCCCCCATCACTCTCATTATTCTCTCCCCCCCATCACTCTCATTATTCTCTCCCCCCCAACACTCTCATTATTCTCTCCCCCCCATCACTCTCATTATTCTCTCCCCCCATCACTCTCATTATTCCCCCCCCCATCACTCTCATTATTCTCTCCCCCCATCACTCTCATTATTCTCTCCCCCCCCATCACTCTCATTATTCTCTCCCCCCCATCACTCTCATTATTCTCTCCCCCCCATCACTCTCATTATTCTCCCCCCATCACTCTCATTATTCTCCCCCCCCATCACTCTCATTATTTCTCCCCCCCCATCACTCTCATTATTTCTCCCCCCCATCACTCTCATTATTTCTCCCCCCCATCACTCTCATTATTTCTCCCCCCCCATCACTCTCATTATTTCTCCCCCCCCCATCACTCTCATTATTTCCTCCCCCCTCCCACTCTCTTTTCCACCTCTAGTGTAGCGTGGCCGAGCTCTGTTCGATCCGCGGTACATGAGCATTTGTTTCCTGTACCCGGCCGGACTGACAGGAAGTGCACACTAAGTGAGCACTTCCTGTCAGTCCGGCCGGGTACAGGAAACAAAAGCTCCTGTACCGCGGATCGAACAGAGCTCGGCCACGCTACATTAACAGCACACAGCAGGCGCAGGCAGGCGCTCAGCCTCAGCCACTCAGGCGGCGCAGAATGAGGGGCGCCGCCCGCCGCCCGAACTTATATAAGCAAGTTTTTTTTTTTTAAACCGCAACGTGCGCCCCCTGCTGAATACAGGGGAGGGGGAGATGGAGGGGGCGGGGGCCCGCCCCGTGGGAAAACATAAGTGCCGCCTCGCCTGCCCATATTACATTGCGGGCTGTCGGCCGCCCGGCGCCCCTGTTGCTATGGCGCCCTGTGCGGCCGCACAGCCCGCACACCCCAAAGGCCGGCCCTGCCTGTCACACCTGCCTGTCTGTCCGTCAAGACACCTGTCACACCAGCATGTCTGTCCTTCAAGACACCTGTCACACACTCCCAAGTTACATAAAAAAATAAAAATAACCCTGTCACTACGTGTGCCATCCTCCTGTGTGTACATAGTGGTGTTCTGTGTTTGAGTGGCACCATTCTGCAAAATATAAGTCTCCTATGTCCCATGTGGATTTGTATATAACTGTAAAAATAATAACTGTTAAATAATACATTAATTAACCCCGTGTCTGCCCCAATAAGGATATTGGCACTACTCTGTGCCCCATACTAGACCCCTGTATATACATTTTCAGCCTCCTGAGGCTCATCGTCAGCATTCTGTGCTACCTGTGACACCTGTCAATAACTTCCAAGTGACTCGGGGAGTTTTTAGCCTAACAATATGCAGGATTTTAGTTCGCTGTTAATTTTTTTTTTTTTTTTAAGACCAAAAGAAAATCTACGTTAGTTTACAGTTTAAAATGACTAAACGGCTTTTCACTGCTTTTTGGGGACACTGACTTCAATAGTGGAGATGAAGTGACTTTTTAGTTTTTTCCTCCTCAAATTATTCATCTACTGATGAACCCCCTCGTAGGCGTCCTAGGGGTAGTGCGCAGTTGCAGCCCCATACAAGTGACTCTTCATGGATCCCCACAGATAACTATCTGCCCCAGGTGCCTTAATTTACAGCCACTACAGGCATCAATGTAGATACCACAGGTTTCAGTGAAATTCATTTTTTCAAATTATACTTCACTGATGACCTATGAGAGAGTGACTGGAAAAGTAGTAGAGAATCGTTATATTTCCCCTAGGTTTCTTTCATATACCATGTACTATGCTACAGGAGGTGGATATCTCAACTCGGAAACCTGGGTGAGATATCAGAAATCCAGGAAAAGATGGTCTGCCTTAGCAAAGCATAGCTTGCTGAGGACTTTGGTAAATTGTGTTGTTGGGCCTGGATTTTATTGGAGTGAGGATGCAGGTTGGTAGCGGGGCTCCTCATTCCCTTCCTGTCCAGAACAGGTTTCATATCGAGCTCTCAGCCAGGTGATGGAGCTCAGATAATTTCTGGGCTATAAAAGTTTGCACTATGAGCATGTCTGGGTGGGGACTGGTTGAACTGACCATTGCTACAGAAGTCTGTTTATTTTGAATTGTGTCGTGTGGCTGGTAGTAGGCCGTCCGTATAGAAAGGGTGATTTTATGTTTAGTTAGTGCACAGCCGAGCAGGAATTTATTTTGTATCTTTGCCTGAATGTAAAGGCCTTATATTTTGTTTGTGGACGAGAATAAAGAAAACAGGTAAATCCCTGTATGAACTGTGCCATTGTGTCACTGTCTCTGAATGCTGTGCCTACTACTATTGAGATGACCCCCACACCTAATTAACTTGATGGTGGAACAAACAAATATATATGCAGAGCAATTTATTGCCTCCCATCCAGACAGTTATCTTTCAAGGCCCCACAAATGGACCCCTACTGACATGACTGAAATGCAAAAGTTTTGGGGACTTCTAAGCATGGTCATTATAGGAAGAAAAAAAAATATGTTCGTATTGGAACAAAGATATTCTTTATTACACCCCTCTTTACTGTCTTTCCATGCCCAGGGCACGTTTCAAAGCTATTCAAAGATTTCTACACTTCAGCGATAATAATAAATGCCCACTCCCAAGCGACCCCAGTTATGACTGACTCTTTAAAATTAGGCGAGTGGTTGACCACTACAATTCCATATTTGGTCAAGTACATACCCCTCAAAAATGCCTCTAAGTAGATGAATCATTGGTCCACTTCAAAGGCTGATTACATTTCCGCCAGTATCTACCCAATAAAAGAGCTAGGTATGGTGTGAAGTTGTATCAGGCCTGTGAAAGTGTATCCGGGTATACATTGCACTTTCGTATTTACGAGGGAGAAGATAAAAAAAAAAATTGAGCCATCTGATTGTCCCCCGGTTCTGGGTATAAGTGGGAAGATAGTATGGGATTTAGTCCACCCCCTGTTTGACCACGGATATCATCTATATTTGGACATCTTTTACAATAGAGTCCTTCTCCTGAAGTGCCTTGCTACCAGAGGCCTAGGCACATGTGGCACAATTAGACAAACTCAAAAAGGGCTTCCTAAATGGTAGACCAGACAGTGTGTTGCAGGGAAAGCAACACTCAGAAAATTTGATGTTGCTAAAATACAAGGACAAACTGGATGTTCTTGTGCTAACTACCATCCATGCATATCTGTCCAACCCAGTCCCAGTCTAAGGAACCACAGAGCAGAACACCAAGCCTGTGTGTATCCAGAATTACAATCAGTTAATGGACAGAGTGAATCTTTCAGACAAGGTACTACAGCCCTACAGTGCCTTAAGGAAATCTAAGGTATGGTACAAAAAAATAGCTGTATGCCTAACCCAAGTGTCACTATATAATGCCTTTGTCATCCATAGAATAGCAGATCCATAGAACAGCAGGTCATGGGGGGACCTTCTTGGAATTTCAGGAAAAAATAATAAAAAAAATTGATTTTTGGGGTTCAGGAAGGAGAGGGCAGTATTTCATTCAGCAGTGCTTCTGGAGTCTCAAAAATAATACATGGGCAGCATTTACCTGGAGTACTTCCCCCCCGCAGAAAAAAAGGCATATTGGATGTGGACCCAAACCATGGTCATGTGAATGAGCCCTTAAAAGCAGAGAAATTCAAATTGAGAGAAAAAGCATTCCAAAGCTACTACTACTTAAAATACAAGTCAGATTTGAGTTCGAATTAATTTTCGACAAATTCGATTGAACAGTTTGAGTCAACAGAAATGTATTTTCCACTAATTAGTTTATATTAAGGTGCTTGGCCAAAATTTGTTACAGCGGCGTCCCACTACATTAAATTCTCAGTGGCGTCCCACTGAAAAAAATTAATGTGTATTGTCAACACACAATCGATAATAAATTCAAACAGTCTTACCATTCGATGCAGCTGGATGCCTGTATAATACACTGGACGCTGGTCTTTGTGTATATCTGTGTATATCTATATTGTTCTAGAACAGGCATGCTCAACCTGCGGCCCTCCAGCTGTTGCAAAACTACAACTCCCATCATTTTCTGACAGCCTACAGCTATCATCCTAAAGAAGGGCATTGTGGGAGTTTGTTTTACAACAGCTGGAGGGCCGCAGGTTAAGCATCACTGTTCTAGAATATGACATTTTCAGTTGTTTCACACTTTTTTGATAAGTACAGGTCCTTCTAAAAAAATTAGCATATTGTGATAAAGTTCATTATTTTCTGTAATGTACTGATAAACATTAGACTTTCATATATTTTAGATTCATTACACACCAACTGAAGTAGTTCAAGCCTTTTATTGTTTTAATATTGATGATTTTGGCATACAGCTCATGAAAACCCAAAATTCCTATCTCAAAAAATTAGCATATCATGAAAAGGTTCTCTAAACGAGCTATTAACCTAATCATCTGAATCAACTAATTAACTCTAAACACCTGCAAAAGATTCCTGAGGCTTTTAAAAACTCCCAGCCTGGTATATTACTCAAATCCGCAATCATGGGTAAGACTGCCGACCTGACTGCTGTCCAGAAGGCCATCATTGACACCCTCAAGCAAGAGGGTAAGAGACAGAAAGAAATTTCTGAACGAATAGGCTGTTCCCAGAGTGCTGTATCAAGGCACCTCAGTGGGAAGTCTGTGGGAAGGAAAAAGTGTGGCAGAAAATGCTGCACAACGAGAAGAGGTGACCGGACCCTGAGGAACATTGTGGAGAAGGACCGATCCCAGACCTTGGGGGACCTGCGGAAGCAGTGGACTGAGTCTGGAGTAGAAACATCCAGAGCCACCATGTACAGGCGTGTGCAGGAAATGGGCTACAGGTGCCGCATTCCCCAGGTCAAGCCACTTTTGAACCAGAAACAGCGGCAGAAGCGCCTGACCTGTGCTACAGAGAAGCAGCACTGGACTGTTGCATGTCATTCGGAAATCAAGGTGCCAGAGTCTGGAGGAAGACTGGGGAGAGGGAAATGCCAAAATGCCTGAAGTCCAGTGTCAAGTACCCACAGTCAGTGATGGTCTGGGGTGCCATGTCAGCTGCTGGTGTTGGTCCACTGTGTTTTATCAAGGGCAGGGTCAATGCAGCTAGCTATCAGGAGATTTTGGAGCACTTCATGCTTCCATCTGCTGAAAAGCTTTATGGAGATGAAGATTTCATTTTCAGCACGACCTGGCACCTGCTCACAGTGCCAAAACCACTGGTAAATGGTTTACTGACCATGGTATTACTGTGCTCAATTGGCCTGCCAACTCTCCTGACCTGAACCCCATAGAGAATCTGTGGGATATTGGGAAGAGAAAGTTGAGAGACGCAAGACCCAACACTCTGGATGAGCTTAAGGCCGCTATCGAAGCATCCTGGGCCTCCATAACACCTCAGCCGTGCCACAGGCTGATTGCCTCCATGCCACGCCGCATTGAAGCAGTCATTTCTGCAAAAGGATTCCCGACCAAGTATTGAGTGCATAACTGAACATAATTATTTGAAGGTTGACCTTTTTTGTATTAAAAACACTTTTCTTTCATTGGTCGGATGAAATATGCTAATTTTTTTAGATAAGAAATTTGGGTTTTCATGAGCTGTATGCCAAAATCATCAATATTAAAACAATAAAAGGCTTGAACTACTTCAGTTGGTGTGTAATGAATCTAAAATATATGAAAGTCTAATGTTTATCAGTACATTACAGAAAATAATGAACTTTATCACAATATGCTAATTTTTTTAGAAGGACCTGTATATAATTCCACATGTGTTAATTCATAGTTTTGATGCCTTCAGTGTGAATCTACAATTTTCATAGTCATGAAAATAAAGAAAATTCTTTGAATGAGAAATGATGAATGATTTTGGTCTGTACTGTATGTAGAACAGTAGTTGGGACAGTTCTTGAGCCTGTTGGTGTCTGCCAAAATGCACGGCAGCGCCAATGTGGAGCTGTAACTACGTTCAGAGAAAGTACATGTCCTTTACAGCCCACTGGTTGAATGTGATTCCTGCACAGCCACACCAGCAACTTGGCCAGGTCACGCCGGTTCCGCCTCCACGTTGTCACGCTGTTGGTCCTGCTACAATTTCCACCTCTGCCTCCTCAGCCTCCACCATGTCCTCAGCCTTCACTGCAGGGACAAGTCACAGTGCCTCTCCAGAATACCACATATGCAGGGCATGGCGGTGTCACGCTGTTCTGCACCTCTTTTCCCTGGGCGACCAGAGTCACACAGGAGAGGAACTTCAATAAATTGAATCCTGCTTTCTCTCCGACAACTCAAAATTGGAACCATGGCGACCGACAATAGGAACAGCATGGTGTTGGCACTCCATCAAGGAGGGCTGAGCCATACACGTGTTCAATCTGGTTGTCAAGCGGTTCCTGGAGTCTACCACACATCGGCAAAACATCCTAAAAATGGACAGGAAACTTTGCATGCACTTCAGTCATTCGTACACCGCAAAGCACACAGCAGGCAGAGGAGCTCCAGGGTGATTGGGAAGACGAGACAGAGGAACGAGACACACCGTGGCAGTATGCAGAAGGGATGGAGTCCCTCCGAATCACTTGCGCAAATGGTCCGATCCATGCTCACTTGCTTGCGTAGTGACAGTCGAATTGTCTCCATTCATCAGAGGGATGACTTCTGGCTCTCCACCTTGTTGGACCCTCAATTTTTTACACCCACTGATAGGGAGAATAAACTGAACTACTACAGAGACATCCTATGTAGTCAGTTGGCCACTGCCTATCTGCACCATCGTCCATCCTCTCGCAGGTCTGACCGGGAGGCCCTCCGTGCTCACATTCCACTGCCATGGCTGCTGGGGAGGGGTGGTATGGTAGGAGCAGTACCAGCTCCATCACCAGCAGCCTGAGTCTACAGTTGCTAATGAGTAGCTTTCTTAACCTGCATAGTGGAGAAACTACTCACCAGCAGCAGCAGTTAGACCTGGAGCAGGACCTGAAGCAGCAGATGGTAGCATACTTGGACAGCACCCTGCCATCCCACATTGAAATTCCGCTGGACTACTGGGCAGCCAAAGTGGATTTGTGGCCACAACTAGCAGAGTTTTTCCTGGAAAAGTTGTCCTGCCCAGCCATTAGTATGGCATCATAGCGGGTGTTTAGTGCAGCGGGGGCCTTAGTTACCCCAAGGTGAACTACCCTGTCCACCTAAAATGTGGCGAGACTGACCTTTGTCAAGATGAATCAGGCATGGATCAGCCAGGATTTCCAACCACCAATTCCTGATGCATCAGACTAGATCATTCACGGTGTCACACCAACACTTTGATACTAGAAATCAGTTTCTTCTGACTACCTGCCTCAGCTATACTCTGTTGCTGCCACCCGCCTAATGCCAAGTGCTCCTTCTTTCAGCCACCTTCATCAGCGGGTGCTGGCATTGCCACCCACCGCCCCACTCTGTCACGGGTTACTTTGTGGTCTCCTGATGCAGCTGCTGCTGCCATCTCCACGCTGTCACCTTGCCACTTTGTGGCATCCTGATGCTGCTGCCATATTCACACTATGTCACCTTGCCTCTCTGTAATATCCTGCTGCCATCTACACGCTATGTCATCTTGCCACTCTTTAGTATCCTCCTGCTGCTGCTGCTGCTGCCATCTCCACACTATGTCATCTTGCCACTCTGTGGTATCCTCCTGTTGCTGCTGCTATCGCCACAGTATTTGACATTGCCACTCTGTGGTGTTCTGATGCTGCTGCTGATATTGCCATCTCCACACTATGTCACCTTGCCACTCTGTGGTATCCTCCTGCTGCTGTCATATTCACACTATATCACCTTGCCACTTTGTGATATCCTGATGCTGCTGCTTCTGCCATCTTCACACTATGTCACCTTGCCTCTCTGTAATATCCTGCTGCTGCTGCCATCTCCACACTATGTCACCTTGCCACTCTGTAGTATCCTCCTGCTGCTGCTGCTACTGCCATCTCCACATTATGTCACCTTGCCACATTGTGGTATGCTCCAGCTGCTTCTGCCATGTCCACACTATGTCACTTTTAAACTCTGTGGTATCCTCCTACTGCTGCTGCCATCTCCACACTATGTCACCTTGCCACTCTGTGGTATCCTGAGGCTGCTGCTGCTGCCATCTCCACACTATGTCAACTTGCCACTCTGTGGTATCCTCCTGCTGCTGCTGCCATCTCCACACTATGTCACCTTTTCACTCTGTGGTCTCCTGATGCTGCTGCCATATCCACACTATGTCACCTTGCCACTCTGTGGGATCCTGATGCTGCTTCCCCCTCATCAATATGTCAATATGTCACTCTGTAGACTTCTCATGTTGATCCCACCATTCCCGCTTCATGACTGGGCCACTATTTTGCCTTTCGGCCTGGCTGACATCATGATTTATTTGAACGTTCTGATCTGTCAGAAGGAAGGGAAAATGAGATGCACAATGGATCCTGTCTGTGTAGCAGCTGTAAGGCCTGTATGGTCCCATTAGAATTGGCTTATGATTTGGTAGCCAAAAGCATGAGTGGGTGCAAAGCACATGCAAATATTCTATTCACGTGTCATCTCTGTTTTACATCCACTCCTGATTTTTTTTTTTTGGTGGGCTTAGCAATACTGATGGATTATTGAGCAAATGCTGACCGAGTGAAGGCATATGCTCCACAGACAGAATCCATTTTGTGGGGGTTATTGTTCTGATGAATCACGTTTAATAGAACAGGTTCTGTAGACATCTATGTGCAATCAGCTGGTGACTTTGTAAAAGGAGTGCGCTTCTTCTTGACACTAACATCGACCTATAAGGCTGAGTTCATACTTGAGTTATTTGGTCAGTTTTGGCCCCGTGACTGCCATAATAAGTGAAGTGTGCAGTGATTCTAAAAGCAGTGCCTGTCATCATAATTTGCCGCTAATATATTCAGATCGAACCAAATTTTTGCAGAAAAATTCTCCAAACCAGTGAATCGAATTTTTGAAAATTTGCTCATCTCTAGTGGTGTACTGAGGGATCAAGCAAGGATGAAGTCAGCGACGGGCCGAAGTCAGAGCAGGCAACATATAGGCAGCCCAAAATAACAGTCTTAGGTCAGGGTAGGCAGCATACAGGCAATCCAATATAACAGTCCAAGTTCAGAGCAACCAGCAAACAGGCAATATGAATGGGCACAGGT
Organism: Bufo gargarizans; assembly: GCF_014858855.1. Taxonomy (NCBI): domain Eukaryota; kingdom Metazoa; phylum Chordata; class Amphibia; order Anura; family Bufonidae; genus Bufo; species Bufo gargarizans. The sequence continues at coordinate 224,262,037 of NC_058083.1, read as the reverse complement.
CAGGTCAGACAAAGGAGGGTTATATACAGGTAACAGGCAGAGGTCGGCACAAGGGCAGACAGAGTAGAAAACATAGCAGGACTAGTACAAAACTAACCTATTGCTCAGGCACCCCCTCCAAGGGATGTTGCCTTAAGTATCCCAAGGTCACCAGCCATTGGCTAGGCAAGATCAGGATTTGCACACTACATACTTTAACAACCGGAAAGCGCTGTGTACTCTTTGGGCCAGCAGTACAGACAAGTGTGGGTTGCGGCTTGCAGAAGGAAGCACAAGACTCTGGCAGCCAGGCTCACTGCTGAAGGTCACTTCCGAAGATGGAGAGAAGGAGCATCCAAATATGTGGAGTGGTGCCTTTGCCCTCCCGGAGGAGTAATATGGAGGCAGGCAACATAACAGTGGCTTAATTCAGTGTCTGTGTGGAAAAACTTTTTTAACATTTAAGATACTAATATAGTGTAACAGCGGCTGCTGTATGCCGCTGTTCCCCTGCTTACCGCCGCGGTCCTGGGCGCCATGTTCAGCGGTGATCTGCGGCCGGTGCTTTCCATTCACCGCGGCAGTCCTGGGCTCTGTTTGTGTGGGTGCTGTTGTTCTGGGATCCGCTCCACAGTTTGCTCTCAGCCCTAGCCACAGCATGCTTGCTGCTTGTTTACTGCAGCACTCCCCTAAGGGCCGGCGCACGTCACTTCCTGGTCTTTATGGGTTTGGTCATGTGACCTTGCTGACCTATCCTAGCCCTTCTGCGCATATATAATTGGCTCGGTCCCCTTCCCAGATGCCTCAGTGTCAAGGTCCTTGTGTCCTGCCTGTGTTCCTGACTCATATCTGTATTCATGGACTCTGTTGGCCTTGACTCTCCTGTTGCCAAACCGGATTTCCTGACCTGTACCTGTGCCACCTTCCCTGACCTTTTCCCTGTCTGACTATGCCTCTGCCTCATCCTGCACCTCTGGTACCTTTCTCAGGTACCTCCTGGTCCGCCTTGACCAGCTGCCTCATGTGCCTATCCTCCTCAAGAAGTAGCGACCTGGTGTTTCCCTCGGGAAAGTCTATCCCCACCATCAGGGGTACTGTGAAGATCCAGGGGTTCACTTAGACAATGCCCTTAGAGGAGGTAGGACACGTGGAACAGTGGGTTCACACTCGCTGTTTTGTGACATATAGCATCAAAAAATGAGGCCAAGGATTCAAGCACAGAGATAATAAATGTACAGCTCAAATGCTGGTTTAAAAAAAAAATCCAACTAGAACAGTTATTCATTGACACAGCTGCAAAGATATATAGTATAAACAGAGCAAGCATCATTAAAATCTTATGTAAATGTGAGGTATTGTTACAAATGGTTGTTAAAATCCCTAATTGATAGTAATAACTCCCAAGATTGATTCTCATCCTAAACACGAGTGAACAGCAAAATCCCTTTTGCGCTTTATAATTTTACAGTGACTGAAAAGCATTTACACATGCAAAAGAAAATCCCAATTGTGTTTTACAATCTTCTATTTACTTGAATGGATTGCACCTCAAGAATACATGAAATCAATGGCAGTGAATTCTCCTCCATATTTCACATCCCTAAACCTGCAGGGGAAATCTGCTTTCTGAGCTGGGTCTCTAATTATATATCTTGCATTCGAATTATCCTCTCAAATGTGCATTGTGTGACCTGCGATTCACAAAGTGACCAGAGGTAAATCATAAGGCTTTGAATTTAGTCACCCTTGCACCATCCAGAAAAAACAGGCACCCCTAAGCTATCAATAAAGAGATGCTCGTCAGGCACATCACCCACAGAGTTTTTAAAGTAGAGAGCAGAATAAATAAATAAATAAAAAGCAGAAATATCTCTAAATGAATAATGCTCTAAACTGAGTTTCTAAAAATATACATCAAACGTTCCATAAATATGGCATAATAATAATCCTTGTTTCCGAGAATTTCTAATGGAAAGTAATAAAATGGACACATTAGATGATACTTCACAGTGAAAATTATGTTCCTGTGCAGAGAAGGTCAGCCTTTGATGGATGTTTTTGGTACAGTATATTACAGGGTTATATTAGTTGCAGTAGCAGTAGCGTTTTGGCTTTCCGTTTGTAAGATCCGTTCAGGGCTCTCACAAGCGGTCTAAAACGGATCAGTTTTCTGAATGGAAAAGGATCCGCTCAGAATGCATCAGTTTGCCTCCGTTCCGTCTCCATTCCGCTTTGGAGGTGGACACCAAAACGCTGCTTGCAGCGTTTTGGTGTCCGTCTTACGAACCTGATCCAAACTGATCTGTTCTGACACACAATGTAAGTCAACAGGGACGGATCCGTTTTCCGTGACACAATAGAAAACAGATCAGTCCTCCATTGACTTTCAATGGTGTTCAAGACGGATCCGTCTTGGCTATGTTAAAGATAATACAAATGGATCCGTTCTGAATGGATGCAGACGTTTGTATTATCTGAACGGATCCGTCTGTGCAGATCCATGACGGATCCGAACCAAACGCGAGTGTAAAAGTAGCCTAACATATATGTCACGGCTGAGGATGGGGAAAACCCTCAGCCGTGCGGTATCAGAAGGCAGAAGGTCAATGCCAGGCCAGGACAGGAATCAGGGAGCACGTCACCTCCTACATATCCCTAATTCTGACCCTGTCTCCTATCCATATGAGCCAACCCTGAAGGTAGGAGGGCTCATACTCCGTAACCTGATATTCCTGCTAGCCCTCAGGGTGGCCCTGGACTAGGAGCAGGGTAAGACGACCTGTTCCTCCTAGACACGGAGAAACAGGAGTCTCACTGGCCAAGCTACATAGAAAGGGGAACATGAACAGACATATGGCAATGACAGGTAAGTGAGACTAGTACCACACTTACCTGCCACAGACACACAACCTGGAACCCACGTGCAAGTGCTGCTGTCCACAACAAACACAAAGGACACAGAACACAACAGACATTACACGGGAACCCAGGAAACCATATGCTGCAATAGCAAATAGACCAAACATCTTCTAAACACCATACATGAACTTATGACCACAAGGGTGGCCCCCACTGGCAGATGGAATACACAAGAGGCTACTCCAGCTAACCATGGCTGAAGTACCCCTCAGACAAGCGATATTCACTGAGGCTTTATAGGCCCAAGTAGCCACACCCACACAGACACACCCAGTGTTCACACACACACACAAGGGATTTAACCCTTCCAACACCATGCAAGGGAAGACGGCCACTTAAAGGGGAATACACACATAAACAAACACACTTCACCTGTTGCCGTGGGCAACGGCATGTGTGGCAATCATGTCCTGGGGATCAACCATAGGGCTGAGACACTGCCATCACATGCACACAACACCACACGTTGCCACGGGCAACCAAGTGAAGGAAAGTGTCACAAAACATACCACTGGCCGTGGCACTATATTTATCAGCTGAACAGCAAATTTGGAGAGTGGCTTTCACTCAAGTAACGAGTTCCAGTATTTGTAGTATCTCACAATCATTCATAACATCAGAACCATCTGCTAAAAAAATTTAAGTCCCCTTGTGCTGCAAAAAAAATAAAAAATACCCTTTTAGGCATGGTCTTCACAAGCTCTCTGAAGGTGTACTGTGGAATCTGTCACCAGTGTGTTAGTGCAGTTTCCTCAAATAGTCCTTACACAGCCTGGAGGTGTGTTTGGGGTCATTGTCCTGTTGAAAAATAAATGATGGTCCAACTAAACGCAAATCGGATGGAATAGCATGCCGCTGCAAGATGCTGTGGTAGCAATGCTGGTTCAGAATGCCTTCAATTTTCTATAAATCCCCAACAGTGTCACCAGCAAAGCACCCCCACACCATCACACCTCCTTCTCCATGCTTCACGGTGGGAACCAGGCATGTAGATTCCATCCGTTCACCTTTTCTGCGTCGCACAAAGACACAGTGGTTGGAACCAAAGATCTCAAATTTGGACTCATCAGACCAAAGCACAGATTTCCACTGGTCTAATGTCCATTCCTTGTGTTCTTTAGCCCAAACAAGTCTCCTCTGCTTGTTGCCTGTCCTTAGCAGTGGTTTCCTAGCAGATATTCTACCATAAAGGCCTGATTCACACAGTCTCCTCTTAACAGTTGTTTTAGAGATGTGTCTGCTGCTAGAACTCTGTGTGTTAACCTGCGATTTCTGAGGCTGGTGACTCGGATGAACTTATCCTCCGCAGCAGAGGTGACTCTTGGTCTTCCTTTCCTGGGGCGGTCCGCATGTGAGCCAGTTTCTTTGTAGCGCTGCACACTTGACTTTTCTCAGTTCATGGGCAGTTATTCTGCGCCTTGGTTTTTCCACACGCTTCTTGCGACCCTGTTGACTATTTTGAATGAACCGCTTGATTGTTCGATGATCACACTTCAGAAGCTTTGCAATTTTAAGAGTGCTGCATCCCTCTGCAAGATATCTCACTATTTTTGACTTTTCTGAGCCTGTCAAGTCCTTCTTTTGACCCATTTTGCCAAAGGAAAGGAAGTTGCCTAATAATTATGCACACCTGATATAGGGTGTTGGTCATTAGACCACACCCCTTCTCATTACAGAGATGCACATCACCTAATATGCTTAATTGGTAGTAGGCTTTCAAGCCTATACAGCTTGGAGTAAGACAACATGCATAAAGAGGATGATGTGGTCAAAATACTCATTTGCCTAATAATTCTGCACTCCCTGTAAGGCTGATGGAGGATTATATATAACGCTGGTGACAGGCATTGGGGGCTCATATATAACGCAGGTGACAGGCAATGGGGGCTCATATATTACGCTGGTGGCAGGTAATGGGGGCTTATATATTACGCTGGTGACAGGCAATTGAGGCTCATATATAATGCTGGTGACAGGCAATGGGAGCTGATAGGCTGCTGGGGGCTTGTGACAGGCAATTGGGGCTGATACAATGCTGCTGGGGGCTGGTAACAGGCAATGGGGGCTGATACAATGCTGTTGGGGGCTTGTGAAAGGCAATAAGGCTGATATGAGGCTGCTGGGGGCTAATGAGAGGAATTGTGGGGTTAAAGAGTGGCTGCTGGGGGCCAATATGAGGCATATGGGGGCTGATGACAGACATGGGGCTCTTATCTGAGGTCTGATTGGGGGTCATTCAAATTGGGGGTCTGATATGAGGTCTTATTAACATTGGGGGTCTTATTGGGGCTGTCAGTTGAGGTTTGATTAACATTGAGGGTCTGATTGGTGGTCTCTTCTAAAACCTATGTGCGTCTCATTGGCCGGTGCGTCTTATAGGGCGAAAAATACGGTACATACATAAATACAGCACTATGTATGTAGCATGTTGTATGGACAGCAGAATCAGCTAAACTATATCACTATCTAACCTACACTGACTATCTCCCACTAACTATCTGTATTATATATATAAGCTAACTTACTATCTAATGTAATGACACAAGAAAGCAGAGAGCTCAGCAATAACACTGCTGTCTCTCTCAGATCTGCAAAATACTGCATACAAGGGCTGCTAGGGAGGTTCTTAAATAGTAAGGGGTAGGCAACTTTCCTATTGGTTGCTAGGGATGTTGCTAAGCTCAGACAAAGACATTTCAGCCTTCTAATTGTCTCACAAGCAAGAAGGGAGGTTATAGATGAAAAAAACGAGAATATTCGAAATTATGAATATATATCACTATATTCAAAATATTTGCAAATTCTCGAAGTGCCGGTATTCGCAATTAATATTTGCTATTCGAATGTTCGCGCCCAACACTATTCAGGACTACAAGAGAAATACGTATGCATTTCACTTCTGCAGTTATTTCTGGTGAAAGCGTATAGGGGAGTATTTCAGTAAAAAAAGAAAAATATATACGCACTGCACTGTTGCAGTTATTTCTGGTAATAGCGTATAGGGGCATATTACAGTAAAAAAAGTAAACTATATACACACTGCACTGTTGCTGTTATTTCTGTTAAAAGCGTATAGGGGCGTATTTCAGTAAAAAATGATAAATAAATACGCATTGCCCTGTTGCAGTTATTTCTGTTGAAAGTGAATAGTTGTGTATTTCAGAATTTGAAGAAAACTATATACGCACTTCACTCTTTAATGTTTTTCTGGACAAAGCGCATAGTGGTCAATTTCAGTGCAACAAGAAATATATATTCTCAGTGCACTGCTGCAGTGATTTCTGTTGAAAACGTATAGGGGCGTATTTCTGTATTTCAAGAAATATATATATATATATATATATATATATATATATATATACGCACTTCAATCAGATTCTAATTTTTTTTTCTGGTCAAAGCTTATAGTGGCTTATTTCCGTCTAACAAGAAATACATTGTAAGACACTCTCCTGTTCCGCGATCCACTGGGGCCCCCAGGGGTCCTCGTGGGGCTTGGCCTGTGGGGGACCCCGTTGGAGTAGCGGGAAAGTGCGTGCCTGAGGCTTCTTTGGTTCCGACTCCTTTGCGGGCAGACACGGTAGTGCATCCGCATGGTCGCCAGAAGGGAAGACCGCCGGGGTCTCGGCGGCATATTGACCAGATTGGTGGCAGCATGCAGCGGCCGCCCCTGTCTCCGGTATCACTTGTGGGTTCCATTCCGGCATCCGTGCTGACGCGATTGTGTATCCATGCTGGGCCGCTCAAACGTCCACATGCATGCTCGAGAGGAGGTTCACAAAAGAATACGCGGACGAATGTACATGCATCTAATTCGCTACACCGGCTGCTGACGGGAAAAATACCTGTACGGAAATTCTAGTAGATTAGAGGGCAGGCATGGGTTAAGTGACTAGGACCAGCCTAGGCCGCACAAGTGTCAGGGATTAGGATCAATATATGACCTAAGAGGAATAGACACATGGCACTTTGTGTTTGGCTAGCAAGTACTTAAAAGGTGATCTCCCTGGCTGGTCAGTGCCCACTGTTGTTTTGACAACCCGTGTGTACAGGTATATTGTAGTTCATATTCTTCCAGACTTACCTGTGCATGCCCTTTGCCTTCCTCGATTTATCTCTAGAGACTGCCTCTGGATACCTCATGTTTGCTGAACAGATTGTCTCGTGTATAACCTTGGATCGGACTCTGGAAATCCTGACGTCTCATCCCTAGGTACTACGTTACATGGACTAATACTGCGCATGAGAACTTTGGCCTGGTCACTGGCTGTCCCCTTGGTGTTTCCCTGCACAGGTTATTATTCGGGTTGGTTACCTGTATATGCTTACTGGTTTGGACTGTACTGCCATTTATTTATTAAATCCACTATTGTTTAACCTTTGTCTGGTTGCTTGGGGTTATGCACCATTACATACAGAACAGACCAAAAGTTTGGACACACTTTCTCATTCAAAGAGTTTTCTTTATTTTCATGACTATGAAAATTGTAGATTCACACTGAAGGCATCAAAACTATGAATTAACACATGTGGAATTATATACATAACAAAAAAGTGTGAAACAACTAAAAATAGGTTATATTCTAGGTTCTTCAAAGTAGCCACCTTTTGCTTTGATTACTGCTTTGCACACTCTTGGCATTCTCTTGAAGAACTTCAAGAGGTAGTCACCTGAAATGGTCTTCCAACAGTCTTGAAGGAGTTCCCAGAGATGCTTAGCACTTGTTGGCTTCACTCTGCGGTCCAGCTCACCCCAAACCATCTTGATTGGTTTCAGGTCCGGTGACTGTGGAGGCCAGGTCATCTGGCGCAGCACCACATCACTCTCCTTCATGGTCAAATAGCCCTTACACAGCCTGGAGGTGTGTTTGGGGTCATTGTCCTGTTGAAAAATAAATGATGGCCCAACTAAACGCAAACCGGATGGAATAACATGCCGCTGCAAGATGCTGTGGTAGCCATGCTGGTTCAGTATGCCTTCAATTTTGAATAAATCCCCAACAGTGTCACCAGCAAAGAACCCCCACACCATCACACCTCCTCCTCCATGCTTCACGGTGGGAACCAGGCATGTAGAGTCCATCCGTTCACCTTTTCTGCGTCACACAAAGAGACGGTGGTTGGAACCAAAGATCTCAAATTTGGACTCATCAGACCAAAGCACAGATTTCCACTGGTCTAATGTCCATTCCTTGTGTTCTTTAGCCCAAACAAGTCTCTTCTGCTTGTTGCCTGTCCTTAGCAGTGGTTTCCTAGCAGATATTCTACCATGAAGGCCTGATTTACACAGTGTCCTCTTAACAGTTGTTCTAGAGATGTGTCTGCTGCTAGAACTCTGTGTGGCATTGACCTGCTGTTACCCTGCGATTTCTGAGGCTGGTGACTCAGATAAACTTATCCTCCGCAGCAGAGGTGACTCTTGGTCTTCCTTTCCTGGGGCGGTCCGCATGTGAGCCAGTTTCTTTGTAGCACTTGATGGTTTTTGTGACTGCACTTGGGGACACTTTCAAAGTTTTCCCAATTTTTCGGACTGACTGACCTTTGTTTTTCTTTACTTAGCTGCTTTTTTCTTGCCATAATACAAATTCGAACAGTCTATTCAGTAGGACTGAATATCCACCTGATAGCTGTGTATCCACCTGACTTCTCTACAATGCAACTGATGGTCCCAACCCCATTTATAAGGCAAGAAATCCCACTTATTAAACCTGACAGGGCACACCTGTGAAGTGAAAACCATTTCAGGTGATTACCTCTTGAAGCTCATCAAGAGAATGCCAAGAGTGTGCAAAGCAGTAATCAAAGCAAAAGGTGGCTACTTTGAAGAACCTAGAATATGACCTATTTTCAGTTGTTTCACACTTTTTTGTTATGTATATAATTCCACATGTGTTAATTCATAGTTTTGATGCCTTCAGTGTGAATCTACAATTTTCATAGTCATGAAAATAAAGAAAACTCTTTGAATGAGAAGGTGTGTCCAAACTTTTGGTCTGTACTGTATATATTTGCAGTTCACAGCTGCAGTTATTTCTGTTGAAAGCGTATAGGGGTGTATTTCAGTACTTAAAAAAATATATATATACGCACTTCTCTCTTTAATTTTTTCCTGATCAAAGCACATAGTGGCCAATTTAAGTGAGACAATAAATATATATTCTCAGTGCACTGCTGCAGTGATTTCTGTTGAAAGCGTATAGGGGCATATTTCTGTACTTAAAGAAATATATATATAAGCCCTTTAATCAGATTCTTAAATTTTTTTCTGGTCAAAGCGTATAGTGGCCTATTTAAGTCCAACAAGAAATATATATTTTCAGTTCAATGCTGCAGTTATTTCTGGAGAAAGCGTCTAAGGGCGTATTTCAGTACTTTAAGAAATATATATACACACTTCACTGTTTAATTTTTTTCTGGTCAAAGCGCACAGTGGCCAAATTCTGTGCGACAAAAAATATATATTCACAGTGCACTGCTGCAGTGATTTCTGTTGAAAGCGTATACAGTAGTTGCGAATTTCAGTACTTATATATACGCACTTCAATCAGAATTTTTAATTTTTTTCTGGTCAAAGCGTATAGTGGCCAATTTCTGTCCAACAAGAAATATATATTCTCAGTTTACTGCTGCAGATATTTCTAGTGAAAGCGTATAGTTGTGTATTTTAGTACTTCAATAAATATATATATACGCACTCTTTCATTTAAACATACACTGAGCAAAAATATAAACGCAGCACTTTCGCTTTTGCTCCATGTTGCATGAGCTGAACTCAAAGATCTGAAACATTTTCTACATTCACAAAAGACCCATTACTCTGAAATATTGTTCACAAGTCTGTCTAAATCTATGTCTAAATAGTGAGCATAGATGGCATTGCAGATTCGCCCGGCTGTCGTTTTGCGGCAAACTTTGCTCATTTGCGGTTCGCCGAACGGGTGAACATATGGCGATTCTTTTACATTGTGAAGAACTTTGACCCATGACACATCCATCAGGTGGTACAGGACAGCCAATTGAGACGTTTCAGCATATGGACATACCTTATAAATAAACCCGATCTGGACGCCATTTTACATTCAGACTTTTGCCATTGTAGGGAGAGATTGTTGTGTGGAGCAGGGACAGACTGTTAGGGACACCAAATGCTAGCTAATAAGGCCACAAAAGTCCTTTTAAGGACTGGTATAGATGTCCTATCGATAGATGTGACTTAGAGAGGGATGTGATATACTTATAACATACTTTCTAACATAGAAAATATATTATATTATTATAATATTTGAGGGTGCTGGCAGAGGAATTTCCACTTACAGAGAAACAGTTGCGGGTATCAATCCAACAGCGCATGCAAGAAGAGGGCGGTTTGAAGATGTGTTGGTCACTTTGGATATGAGATCATTCTTCCAGCCAAGCCATCAACAGATCCAGCCTCAGGGAACGCCTAGACCAACAGGTGTCCGACTACATTTGGTTAATGGCCGATGTGGACGTTCTGAGAAGCGAGGAATCTCTGGACTACTGGGTGTGCAGGCTTTACCTGTTGCCAGAGCTGGAACAATTTGCTTCGGAGAAATTCAACACCTGTGACAGGCACTTGTTTCAACTATTATCATTAGGGTTTTTTAAAGAGGGGAGACTTTGTTAGCCATGTTTTTAATCCAATTTTATATTTTTAGTTCTTTCAAACATATGTATTTGACCTGTTTTTATAATGGCCTTCAGTAAAATTGATATCCATTTACCGTCTAATAGACCTCCAGCCACATATTTGCTCTTTTATGTACGCTGAATGCATGATTTTCTGGGCCTGCAGTACACTGGCCTGCAGTAAAATTGGTATCCAATGACCGTGTAATCTACCTCCAGCCACTTACTTACTTGTTCTTTTTTGCATGCTGAATGCATAATTTTTGGGGCCTGTAGTGCGCGGGCCTACTCTAAAATTGATATCCAATGACTGTGTAATCTACCTCCAGCCACATACTTACTTGATCTTTTATATACGCTGAATGCATAATTTTTGGGGCCTGTAGTCCACTGGCCTGCTGTAAAATGTATATCCAATGACTGTGTAATCTACCTCCAACCACATACTTGTTCTTTTCTGTCCGCTGAATGCATACATTTTGGGGCCTGTAGTCCACTGGCCTGCTGTAAAATTTATATCCAATGACCGTGTAATCTACCTCCAGCCACATACTTACTTGTTCTTTTTTTCATGCTGAATGCATAATTTTTCGGGCCTGTAGTACGCAGGCCTACTCTAAAATTGATATCCAATGACTGTGTAATCTACCTCCAGCCACATACTTACTTGATCTTTTATATACGCTGAATGCATAATTTTTGGGGCCTGTAGTCCACTGGCCTGCTGTAAAATTGATATCTAATGACCGTGTAATCTACCTCCAGCCACATACTTACTTGTTCTTTTCTGTACGGTGAATGATTCATTGTTGCAGCCTCGGAGGAATTCAACACCAGTGATGACCATGTGTGTTTTTTTCAAGAGGAGGGAATTTCATGTTTTTAATCCATTTTTATATTTTTAGTTCTTTTCAACATATGTATTTGACCTGTATTTGTACTGGCCTGCAGAAAAATGTATATCCATTGACCGTGTAATATACCCCAGGCCACATAATAACTTGATCTTTTCTGTCTGGTGAATGCCTAATGTTTTGACTGCATAATGTACCTCGAGCCACATAATCAGAATTTCTTTTATGTCAGGTGAATGCCAAATTTTTAAGGCTTGTACTCCCATGGCCTAAAATAAAATTTTACTAGGCTCCAATAGGGCACGTTTCAGAGAATTTCCCTTTAAGACACATAAAAATGTCCCCTGATTAAGATACATATTTTTTGCTGGAATTTTGGTCATTGATCCCCTTCTAGTATGACGCTGTCCATGTTGGAGAACTATTTTGCCAAAAGCAGGAGTGGGTACAAAACACAGAAGACATGCAAATATTCCATTCACATGTTATCTCTGTTTTACATCCAATTTTGATTTGTTTTTTGGCATTAGCAATACTGATGGATTATTGAGCAAATGATGACCGAGTGAAGGCGTATGCTCCACAGACAGGATCCGTTTTTTGCGGGTTATTGTTCTGATGGATCAGAAGATGGGCAAATTAATCAGTGACGTCAACACAAACTTACTGCTGACACCCTGTGCACTCTGTCTGGGTGGGGTCTCTACTTGTATAGACATCTATGTGGAATCAGCTGACGATGGTGTAAACGGAGTGCACTTCATCTTGGCGCTAACATCGACCTGTAAGGCTGAGTTCATACTTGAGTTATTTAGTCAGTTTTGGACTCTTGACTGCCCTAACAGGTGAAGTGTTCATTGATTCTAAGAGCGATGTCTGTCATCTGCATGTCATACGGACTCACAGCATTATTTTACTTAAAAAGCAGACTCCCTATGCGTGTTACTGCAAGGAACAGTTTTCTACACCACTACAAAAGGCTCTCCGCAACCAGGAAATAACCGTTTTGTAACGTAATTCGCCGTGAATATATTTGGATTGAACCTAATTTTTCCAAAAATATTCATCGAACCGGCGAATAGAATTTTTGCTAAATTTGCTTATCTCTAGTCATTACTTTACAGAAATGACTATGGTAGGTCAATTAAAAGATTATTCCCATCTTAACCATTCATTATTGAGATCAGAATATCTACTGAATGCATCCACCAGCGAAGTGGGAAGTGTTATGCTGTTTTTGTAATGTAAAAAATAGTGACTGATAAAATGAAAACAGAGTAGAAGCCCGCTTGACTGTTTCCTTCTTTTGCTAACACTGGAAAGTTACTGCCAAACTTCCCACCAGTAAAATAAATTTTAATCTAAGACGCAATCATAATGAGTACTCAAGTGATACGAATTGCCCATGGATATGTCTAAAATAACTATGGAATATTGATAATAATATGTAAGCATCGGCAGCTTATGTTAATTTTGATTTGACTAAATCAAAATCATTTGTGAATGATGATGAACAGAGGAAACTCCATTCTGTTAGCTATAGAGTTACGTTGAATCAGTATTACAGGTTACTGTTACTGGCAGATCAAATTTATCGCCGTGTATAAGTGTACAGTGCACCAAGATTTATAGCTAATCTATCTGAAATCCGTTTTATGCCGGATTTGAAAAAGCTGCTTTTAGGCAGATTGGCGTGGGCCTTACTGATTTACATCAATTTGTGATGAATCCATTTTTATTTCTTTTTGAACTTCGATGAAGCTGCCTAATCAAATTTTTTTTTAAAACTTCGCTCATCTCTATTGATGATCTATCCTGATGATAGGTCATCAATATGCACAAGGCAGACAATCACTTTAAAGTGCAATATGTTTTCTGCTGGTGGAAAACCTAAAAAAAATGCTGTCTGTCCTTCTTCACTCATTAAATCCAAATAGACTCTGTTCATTTTATTAATGGCAACTGTTATAAAGTGTAACATTACTTCAAAGAAGAAGGCAACCTATTTCAGTTAGTGATAAGTTAGTTTCAAAGTAGCCACACTTGGTGATTAGATATTAAATTGATTAATAGCTGCAATGATGGAACATTTCTGCAGGCAAGAAAGCTAAAGATGTCATAAAAAGTCTATAAAAAGCTGAAAACCGTTGTCTATAATGTGGAGTTGTCAGGCCCAAATTAAGTTAATAGTAGGAAGCAATGTGTATATAGGATAGAAAAATGCTTCTGGGTGTGTACACATTTGTTCTTTGTCAAAGATAATAGAGTGAAACAATCTTGCCTGAATTTAATGCCAATGTTAGTGTATATTGTGTCCTTCTTCAGGCGGTTCAGCATTGTAGTAAAAGAGACATATGCCCAACTGAAATGTTATAAACATAACACAACTATGTAGACACAAACATCAAAGTGTAAAGGACAGTCATTCTATTTTAATTACAAATGATTCTCTGGATACATAATAATAAAATTACACTATAAATGATAAGATTTAGCAATAATAGGGCAATGGAATAGTAAAGAAAATGCCCATGGCAAACAATGAGTTGGCTGACTTAATGTTTCAAATGTATACTAATAAAATGATAATTGGTTGCTTTTTAACTCCTTCACATTTCTTTTGCATTAGTTTTGATAAATCTTCCATGATGTTTCAGTATGTACAGCAAAAATAGTACTGTACGGGACCATGTTAACTAGAAAAATCTATGAGATGTTAAAGGGGTTATCCAACCCCTATAATCCCCCCCAAAATTTCTTGGCCCCTCATATTGGTTACACTGCAGCGGCGGCTGTGCGGGCACCAGAAGAGACACAGGTGCCAGGGAGTGGGGTAAGTATAACCAGTATGAAGGGCCTTGGCATTTTGGGGGGGCATTATAGGGTTTGGATAAACCCTTTAATTCTATTGTTAAAAAAAGACAAACATATTATAGGAGTAATTATCTGCTAACCAGAAATTCACACCCGTTGTGGCTAATAAATACTGTTTCCAGTCACTGCTCATGCTTTCCTGGACTTGATCCTTTGTGATCTGACTAATATATATTTTTTTGCAATACCAAGTCATCTATTTGTTGCTGACCTTCACATGGAATCCATTTCACCTCGTCTAAAAATTGTATAACTCATCTCCTGCTTTTCTTCTTTCTGCCTATGGTATTGTCCTTTCATTCTCTACCATTAACCACTTACATCCTAACCAGTACTACTGTGTATACCATTGGTTGCTGCAAAGGGTAAACATGACTTCTAATGAGTAGATGCCTACATATGTTCTTGTGGTAAAGTTCTTGAGAATAATTTGAACAATCCGCTTAAACTTAAAAATTAAATAAAAAATACATATTGCATGTTCTTTCTGTTTCTGCTCTGACACTCCTTTAACTAGTTCTTATTTAACATTTGTTTGGAACTAAAAACCTTCTCTATGTGTAGTTTATGAGAAGACAAAATAGTTCCTAGTCTCTACACCCGCTAGCTTAGGGAAAAAGCTGAAAATTAGAGAGGGAGCCTACAGAAAAGTAAACTGCTAAAAATGCCTGATACAAGTCATATAATGGTCAGATATATGTTTTTTTTTTTTCTCATGACAATGAGTATTCTAATAGTCTATACAGTCTAATGTTTGCTACTTCCAGTACTAATAGACACTTGTATAAATATGTAACTATTAGTGTTGGGCGAGCATGCTTGGCCGAACACTAGTTCGGCTCGAGCATCACAATGCTCGGCACATTGCGGTGTTCAGCCGAATACCGGGTATGCTCAAGTGCGATGCTCGAGTCTCCTCCCCGCACGTTTGTTGACTGCTATGCAGCCAATAAATGTGCAGGTGAGTACTGTCATTCACTGTAATGTATTAGCCATGTTAGCTGCTGGCATTAGAGTGATTGGCTGGCCGGAACACATCATCGGGTGCTATATAGCACCTGATGACACGTGTTCGGCTCAGTATTAGTCAGGGAGATACAAAGGAAAATGTCTCTGGTTATCTTACGGTAAATCTTCAGCGCTGCAAGCTTCAATGAGTGACGTGGGTTTTTGTCACTTATCCAAAGTTCAGTCAGGTAAAAGAGACTGTCAAGAGAATATATATTTTCCTTTCCTTTCACAAACTTCTCTCCTCGGACTTAAAGGAAAATCTGGGTTTTCAACAGGTTCACAAGATGTAACAGAATCCTCCTCGGAATCTACAAGTGCCTGCAGAGTGCAAATGGAAACTCCATATGGTGAAGTACTGCCACTGTGTTTTACAACCGCAGGGAGATAATATACTCACAAGATTCCATTCACAGTGTGCGTATTCAATACCACTTTTGTCCATAGGCTTCACAAAACACCTTCTCTGATATCCTTTGATCTTCTCCTAGATCCAAGATTAATAATATAACAAGCATTCAGATTAGCCTGCACAGACGCCCGACCCGGGTTTCGCCACAACGCTTCTTCAGGAGCTCAGGGAGAGCTGAAGAGCAGAAGGAAGAGATAGTGTAGGGATTAAAATAGCAATACTTGTTATAGACCCAAAAGTACTTTTAAGGACTATTGTGTGTGACAACAATATATATTTTGAGTGAAACCTGCACTAAATTGCTAAGGCCTTTTTCACACGGGCGTCGCGTGTGAGGGCTGTATAGGACACGGGTGCGTCACGGGAAAATGCACAATTTTTATGCGCGAGTGCAAAGCGTTTTAATGTGTTTTGCAAGCGCCTGAGAAAAATCTGCATGTTTGGTACCAAGACCCGAACCCAGACTTCTTCCCATCAGTTTGGGTTAGGTATTCTGTAGATTTGAATATTTCCCCTTATTACATGATTATAAGGGAAAATAATAACATTCTTAAAACAGAATGCTAAGTAAATTAGGGATGGAGGGGTTAAAAAAAAAATCACCATGGTGATGGATCATGTGATGGACCATGTGATGAGCGCAGTGACATCACCAATGGTCCTTTTCCTCCCAGGTCATCGAAGAAGAAGAAAGAAGATGAGCCGCGAACAAGTGGATGAGGTGAGTTTAAATTTTTATTTTTTATTTTTTTAACCCCTCCATCCCTAATGTACTTTGCATTCTGTATTAAGAATGCTGTTATTTTCCCTTTATAACCATGTTATAAGGGAAAATAAAAAAGATCGGGTCCCCATCCCAATCGTCACCTAGCAACCATGCATGAAAATCGCGATTTTCACGCAGCCCTTCTATGGGGCCTGTGTTAGTGAAAAACACACAATATAGAGCATGATGTGTGAAAATCACCGCTCATGTGCACAGCCCCATAGAAATGAATGGGTCCAGATTCAGTGCGGGTGCAATGCATTCACCTCACGCATTGCACCCGCACAGAAAACTCGCCCGTGTGAAAGGGGCCTAAAACTTGTTAAAGACCCAAAAGTCCTTTTAAGGACTAAAGTTGTATCTGTCAGCAATATATATTTTTGCGTAACCTGCGCTAAATAGCCTGCAATTGTTTGGCCGCTGCAGATAGCAACATTATCTGCGCTACATCTTCTGTCTAATGTGTGCGCAGCCTAAAAATATCTGTGATATCCAGTGTACTTTTTCCGTAGACGGTGTCCGCTGCAGGCAGTTACATTACCTGCACTACATCTCCAGTATAACGTTAGCGCATCCGAAATATCAGTGACATTCAGTGCAATTTTTTTCGCCGCTGGTGACAGCGACATTATCTGTGCTACATCTCCTGTGTAACGTGTGCACAGCCTAAAAATATCTCTGACAGCAAGTGTACTTTTTCTGTACATTGTGTCCGCTGAAGCCAGTTACATTACCTGCGCTACATCTCCTGTATAACGTTTACGTATCCGAAATATCATTGACATTCATTCAAATTTTTTTGCTGCTGGTGGCAGCGACATTACCTGTGCTACTTCTCCTGTATAACAATTGCCCATCTTAAATATCAGTGACATTCAGTCAGTGTAATTTTTTATTAGCCGGTGGTGACAGCGACATTACTTGCGCTATACCTCCTGCATAACGTTTGTGCATCCTAAATATCAGTGACATTCATTCAGTGTAATTTTTTATTAGCCGCTGGTGACAGCGACATTACTTGTGCTATACCTCTGTTTTAACATGTGCGCATCCTAAAAATATCTGTGACATTCTGTGTACTTCATTTGCACATAAACTTACAAAACCTGTGCTACTGTACGTGTGACATACTTGCAAGCATATATACCCTTCAATAAGCAAGGCGAGTAGTAAGGAACGGGGAAGTGGCCTTGCTGCTTATGGTGAAACTGTGTCTGCTGCCAGAGCACAAGAAACACACTCATCCACGATACCTAGCTTCGTGTCCCAGTTTGCAGGGCAGCTCAGGACACCACTTTCGAAGTCAGACCAGTGCGACCAGGTGGTCGGTTGGATTGCAGCAGCTAATTCTTCCAGTCGGTTAAGCACCACATTACCTTCCACAAAGTACAGTCTCAGTACCCAAGAGTCTGGTCAACAGAATCCTTACCCTGATGCACCTTTCGTGGCAAACAAGTGATCCCCCACTTGGATATTCCGAGGAGCTGTTTTCATCACCATTCCTTAATTTGGGCCTCTTACCAAGCCCGCTTGAAGAGGGACATGAGGTGATCTTGTGCCCTGATTTCCAAACTCTGGAGCATCCACAGACAGAAGAAGATGATGGTGGGGAACGGCAATTAGTGTTTCACGAGGTGGATGATGATGATGTCAATAACTGAGGTCAACAAGTCAGGATGAGGACAAGAGTGAGGAAGTGGAAGAGGAGGTGCTTGACGATGAAGTCACTGACCCAACCTGGGAAGGTGATAAGCCAACCGAGGACAGCAGTACAGAGGGGGAGGGATCCGCAGCACCGCAACAGGCTGGAAGAGGCAGTGGGGTGGCAAAAGGGAGAAGGCGGGCCACACCAAACGGGCCCGCAACTGTTCCCCGGAGAACCCCCTTGTGGCAATCTCCCTTGCCAAGGGGTAGGTGCAGATGTCATTTGAAACCTGTGCCGTACCAAAATGAGCAGGGACGTGAACACTAGCAACCTCACCACAACAAGCATGATCCGCCACAGGGCATCAAAACACCCTAATAGGTGGGCCAAACTCCTGGGTCCACAACCAGTGTCTGCGGGTCACACCACTGCCTCCTCTTCACCTCTGTTACGTGCTGGCCAATCCCCTGTCTAAGACACAGGCCCGGATGCCTCCTGCCATGCACCTGGACCTTCGCAAGCACCATCAGCTAGCACATCAACTTCTGTGTCCCAGCGCAGCGTACAGATGTCTATACCCCAAGCCTTTGAACAAAAGTGCAAATACCCACTCACAGATCATAGCACTAAATGCGCACCTTTACAAATTGCTGGCCCAGGAAATGTTGCCATTTAGGCTTGTGGACACTGAGGCTTTCTGCAGCCTGATGGCGGCAGCTGTCCCGCGGTACTCTGTCCCCAGCCGCCAATATTTTTCATGGTGTGCAGTCCCAGCCTTACACCAGCATGTGTCCCGTAACATCACCCGAGCCCTGACCAACGCAGTTATTAGGAAGGTTTACTGAGCGACTGACACATGGACAAGTGCTTTTGGCCAGGGATGCTACATTTCCCTGACAGCACACTGGGTGAACATTGTGGAGGCCGGGAGCAAGTCGTACCCTAGGATGGCACAGGTGCTACTGACGCCAAGAATTGCAGGCCCTACATCCATCAGGGTTTCCGCTGCCACCTACGTTAGTGGCTGCAACCCCCACTTCTCCTCCTCCGCCTCCTCCTCCACTTCCACCTCTGAATTATTATCTTGCAGCACCAGTCAGACATCAGTCAGCAGCTGGAAGCGGCAACAGGCCTGCTTAAACTTATCTGCTTAGGTGACAAACAGCACACCACCGCAGAGCTGTGGCAGGGTAAAAGGGACCAGACTGAGCTGTGGCTCTTGCCACTCAACCTACAACCAGGCATGGTTGTGTCTGATAATGGCCGTAACTTGGTGGCGGCGTTGGAATTTGACAAGCTCACACACATCCCATGCCTAGCCCACGTGTTCAACATAGTGGTTCAGCGGTTTCTCAAACTTTGTCTGAGCTACTGGTGAAGGAGCACCGCATTTGCGCCCGTTTCCGCAAGTCACCGACCGCTTCAGCTGGTCTGGCAAAACTGCAGCAGCGCTTGCAATTGCCAGGTCACCGACTGCTGTGCGACATGAGAAAGCTCTGGAACTCCACGTTACACATGTTGGCCAGGCTTTGTGAGCAGCAGAAGGCAGTATTGAAATACCAGCTGCAACATGGTCGTCACCTTTCCAGTCAGCTTCCGCTCTTAACAAGCGAAGAGTGGGCATTGATGTCTGACCAGCGTAACCATCCCACTTCTGTGTCTACTCAAACGCTTGCTGCTCACAATTAAGGCAGACACTTTGCATGTGAAAGAGGTGGAAATGGGGTAAGACAGTACACAGGGTGATAGCCAGACCACCCTCAGTTTGGTTTCTCAGCGCAAATTGGATGATGATGAGGAGGAGCAGGAGACAGTTGCCTCCATGGTTTTTTTTCCATCTGTTCAGCATGGATGGGTAGAAGAGGAGTAAGAGGATGGGGAGATTGAGAGTCATTCTCCTGATGAGGACAGCAAAGTCTTGTCTGTTTGGACTCTGGCACACATGGCTGACTTTATGTTAGACTGCCTTTCCCGTGACCCTTGTGTTGCATGCATTTTGGCCTTCACCGATTAATGGTTGTTCATACTTCTCGACCCCCGCTACAAAGAGAACTTCTCATCTCTTTTATCTGTGGTGGAGAGGACGAGCAAAATGGTGCAATACCAGAAGGTGTTGTGGAAAAATTGCTCCAAAAATTTCCAGCTGACGCTAGCTGCAGAGTACGTAGTTCCTTGGCCAACAGAGGAGGTGAGACAAGGGGAACATAAAGCAGTATCAACAGAGGCAGGGCAACACTCTCCAAGGCCTGGGACAGTTTTATCACATCCCACCAGAACCCTCAACCTGATGCGCGGCCTAGTGTTACAAGGAGGGAAAAATTTTGGAAGATGGTGAAAGAGTACATAACAGACCGTGTCAGCATCCTGTGTGCCTTGCAAATATTGGGTGTCCAAGCTGGACACATGGCATGAATTGGCACTCTACGCCTTGGAGGTGCTGGCCTGCATTTTGTCAGAGCGTGTATTTAGTGCTGCTGGAGACATAATAACTGATATGATAAGAGCATCCGCCTGTCAACTTAAAATGCTGACCGGTTGACTCTTATAAAAATGAGCAAGGCCTGGATTGCCTCTGACTTCTCTACTCCACCAGAGGAAAGTGGCTGAACATAAAGGAACTCTAAATGTGGCTTTTATGGTGTATTGAATACACGGTATTCCCATGCACCCTTTTCACCACTAAAAAAGGTATATGGTTCAATCTTCCTTTTCTCGTCCTCCTCCTCTATCATATCAACATGCTTATGAGGCTGCCCTAATGTTTTAGAGGGTCAGCTCAGCAGTGGGCCCTCACCTATAATGTTTTAAATGAACAGCTTGGCAACAGGCACTCGCCCACAAAATGTTTTAGATGGTCAGCTTGGCAGCAGACCCTCACCCACAATTTTTTTTTAAATGGTCAGCTTGGCAGCAGGCCTTCACCCAGATTTTTTTTTAGATGGTCAGCTTAGAAGCAGGCCATTGCTCCTAATGTTTTTGAGGGTCACCAGCAGGCCATCAATCATAATTTTTGAAGGGTGTGTATTATGCCCTCCTTTATGTGTAATAAAGGGTGTATTGGGGTGACGGTTCTTTGTAATTTTAGGCAGCCCTTTCACTTAGTGCATAGGCTTTATGAGTGTAGGAGTCCCACTATCTGAACAATTGTACCACAATGTGAATGATGCCCTCCTTTGTGTGATATACAGGTTGTATCAAAATGCCTCTTCCTTGTAATTTTTGGCAGCACTTGCACTTTATATACAAGTACTTGTAAGGAAATGTATTATGTGTTGCACAATTGACAACGCAGTCCAGTGCACATCTT
This sequence comes from Bufo gargarizans, assembly GCF_014858855.1. Taxonomy (NCBI): domain Eukaryota; kingdom Metazoa; phylum Chordata; class Amphibia; order Anura; family Bufonidae; genus Bufo; species Bufo gargarizans. The sequence continues at coordinate 224,240,623 of NC_058083.1, read as the reverse complement.
GCATGATGTATGCAGTCCTGGAACTGCCGTTCCAGGGTGTATATCTTTGTTCAAGATGTGAGCCAATTACCCATTTGGAATCGCAAATCAAGTCTCTAAACGGGCAAGTTGCAACACTGAGAGGCATTGACAATTTGCAAAAGAGTTTGCTTCTCACCGAGCAAGCACTCTTTGGGGTAGATGAGGGGGAGGGTGACAGAGAGGAGGCTGAGGAAAGTGAGGTAGCTAACTGGGTAACAGTTAGAAAGCGGGGTAGAGGGAAGAGTGCCAGGGAGGCTAGCCCTGATCTGACACACCCCAACAAGTTTGCACGTTTGGCAGACGAGGGGGATGTGAGTCCAGGGACGGCACTGCTGCAGCTGGACACTTCCTCTGCCAGTCAGGGGAATGTCAGCTCCAGTAAGCAGGGGTCCAGGAGAGCAGGGCAGGCCAGACAGGTTCTGGTAGTGGGAGACTCCATTATTAGGGGAACAGATAGGGAAATCTGTCACAAAGACCGTGATCGCCAAACAGTGTGCTGTCTTCCTGGCGCTAGAGTTCGACACATCACGGATCAGGTTGACAGATTACTGGGAGGGGCTGGAGAAGATCCAGCAGTCATGGTCCATATCGGATCCAATGACAAAGTTAGAGGTAGATGGAGCTTCCTTAAAAATGATTTCAGGGATTTAGATCAAAAGCTAAGGAGAAGGACCTCTAAGGTAGTACAAACCGGATTCCCAAAAAGTTGGGACACTAAACAAATTGTGAATTAAAACTGAATGCAATGATGTGGAGATGGCAAATGTCAATATTTTATTTGTAATAGAACGTAGATGACAGATCATTTAATCCGAGTAAATGTATCACTTAAAAGGAAAAATACGTTGATTCAAATTATCACGGTGTCAACAAATCCCCAAAAAGTTGGGACAAGTAGCAATAAGAGGCTGGAAAAAGTAAAATTGAGCATAACGAAGAGCTGGAAGACCAATTAACACTATTTAGGTCAATTGGCAACATGATTGGGTATAAAAAGAGCTTCTCAGAGTGGCAGTGTCTCTCAGAAGCCAAGATGGGTAGAGGATCACCAATTCCCACAATGTTGCGCAGAAAGATAGTGGAGCAATATCAGAAAGGTGTTACCCAGCGAAAAATTGCAAAGACTTTGCATCTATCATCATCAACTGTGCATAACATCATCCGAAGATTCAGAGAATCTGGAACAATCTCTGTGCGTAAGGGTCAAGGCCGTAAAACCATACTGGATGCCCGTGATCTCCAGGCCCTTAAACGACACTGCACCACAAACAGGAATGATACTGTAAAGGAAATCACTGAATGGGCTCAGGAATACTTCCAGAAACCATTGTCAGTGAACACAATCCACCGTGCCATCCGCCGTTGCCAGCTGAAACTCTACAGTGCAAAGAAGAAGCCATTTCTAAGCAAGATCCACAAACTCAGGCGTTTTCACTGGGCCAGGGATCATTTAAAATGGAGTGTGGCAAAATGGAAGACTGTTCTGTGGTCAGACGAGTCACGATTCGAAGTTCTTTTGGGAAATCTGGGACGCCATGTCATCCGGACCAAAGAGGACAAGGACAACCCAAGTTGTTATCAACGCTCAGTTCAGAAGCCTGCATCTCTGATGGTATGGGGTTGCATGAGTGCATGTGGCATGGGCAGCTTGCATGTCTGGAAAGGCACCATCAATGCAGAAAAATATATTCAGGTTCTAGAACAACATATGCTCCCATCCAGATGTCATCTCTTTCAGGGAAGACCCTGCATTTGTCAACAAGATAATGCCAGACCACATTCTGCATCAATCACAACATCATGGCTGTGTAGGAGAAGGATCCGGGTACTGAAATGGCCAGTCTGCAGTCCAGATCTTTCACCTATAGAGAACATTTGGCGAATCATAAAGAGGAAGGTGCAACAAAGAAGGCCCAAGACGATTGAACAGTTAGAGGTCCCCAGACGTCTGTTGAGTGTTGTAAGAAGAAGGGGAGATGCCGCACAGTGGTGAAAATGGACTTGTCCCAACTTTTTTGGGATTTGTTGACACCATGAAATTCTGATTCAACATATTTTTCCCTTAAAATTGTACATTTTCGCAGTTTAAACTTTTGTTCCGTGATTTATGTTCTATTCTGAATAAAATATTAGAAGTTGGCACCTCCACATCATTGCATTCAGTTTTTATTCGCGATTTGTATAGTGTCCCAACTTTTTGGGAATCCGGTTTGTATTTTCCGAAATACTGCCTGTACCACGAGCCACACAAGAAAGGCAACGGGAGATTAGGGAGATTAACAAGTGGCTCAAGAACTGTTGTAGGAAGGAGGGGTTTGGGTTCCTGGAGAACTGGGCCGATTTTTCTATCGGCTACAGGCTCTATCGTAGGGACGGGCTGCACCTCAATGGGGAAGGGGCAGCTGTGCTGGGGAGAAAGATGGCTACAAGGTTGGAGGAGTGTTTAAACTAGGGACTGGGGGAGGGGGGAAATTACATTATAGGAGGGGAAGATAGTGCAGATAGAGATCGGGGGCAAGGTAGTGGGACTGGGGGAGGAATGGAAGGAGGGACTAGAACAGTTCAGAAGGAAAGGTGTAGGGTAAAAAATATACATAAACCTCTCAAATGTATGTATACTAATGCCAGAAACCTAACTAATAAAACTGGGGAGCTGTAATTACTGATGCGTGAGGAGAACTATGACATAGTGGGAGTAACTGAGACATGGCTGGATGATAGCTATGACTGGGCAGTTAATGTACAAGGTTACAGTCTGTTTAGAAAGGATCGTCAAAACCGGAGAGGGGGAGGGGTTTGCCTTTATGTAAAATCTTGTCTAAAGCCCACACTCCACGAAGATATAAGTGAGGGACATGAACATGTGGAGTCAATGTGGGTAGAGATACATGGAGCTAAAAACAACAATAAATTACTAATAGGAGTTTACTATAAACCACCTAATATACCAGAGTCCACAGAAAATCTACTACTAAACGAGATAGACGAGGCGGCAAATCATAATGAGGTGGTTATTATGGGGGACTTCAACTACCCAGATATAGACTGGGAAACTGAAACTTGTATATCTCATAAAGGAAATAGCTTCTTGGCAATAACCAAAGACAATTACCTCTCCCAACTGGTTCAGGACCCGACTAGAGGGACGGCCATACTGGACTTAGTACTAACCAATAGGCCTGACAGAACAACAGACGTGCAGGTTGGGGGACACCTGGGAAATAGTGACAATAAAGTAATAACCTTCCAATTATCATTCAAAAGAGCATTTCTACAGGGAAGAACAAAAATACCAAACTTCAAAACAGCTAAATTTAGCCAACTAAGAGAGGCCATAGGGCGAACTAACTGGGAAAAAGTCCTCATAAATAAAAATACAGCCACAAAATGGGATATCTTTAAAAACATCCTAAAATCTCATTGTGAGAGGTACATACCGTATGGGAATAAAAGGTTAAGGAACAAAAATAAACCAATGTGGATAAATAGAACTGTAAAGAAAGCAATAAATGACAAAACTAAAGCATATAATTCACTGAAACAGGAGGGGAGCACGGAAGCACTGAAAAACTATAAGGAAAAAAATAGAACATGTAAAAAACAAATAAAAGTGGCCAAACTAAAGACCGAGAGATTAATTGCCAAAGAGAATAAAACTAACCCTAAAATGTTCTTCAATTATATAAATGTTAAAAAGTATAAATCTGAAGGTGTCAGCCCTTTAAAGAGTATTGAGGGGGATGTCGCAGAGAGCGATGAGGAGAAAGCAAAGCTGTTAAATATTTTTTTTCTCCAATGTATTCACTGAGGAAAATAAACTGTCAGATGACATGCAGAATGCAAAAATAAATTCCCCATTAAAAGTGTCCTGTCTGACCCAGGAAGAAGTACATCAGCGACTTAAAAAGATTAAAATAGACAAATCGCCAGGACCGGATGGCATACACCCCCGTATCCTAAAGGAATTAAGTAATGTCATAGCCAGACCTTATTTCTGATATTTGCAGACTCTATACTGACAAGGAATGTCGCACAGGATTGGCGCATGGCAAATGTGGTGCCAATATTCAAAAAGGGTCCAAAAACAGAACCTGGAAACTATAGGCCGGTAAGTTTAACATCTGTTGTGGGTAAACTGTTTGAAGGTTTTCTGAGAGATGCTATATTAGAGCATCTCAATGGAAATAAGCAAATAACGCCATATCAGCTTGGCTTCGTGAGGGATCGGTCATGTCAAACTAATTTAATCAGTTTCTATGAGGAGGTAAGTTCTAGACTTGACAGCGGTGAATCAATGGATGTCGTATATCTGGACTTCTCAAAAGCATTTGACACTGTATCGCATACAAGATTAGTATATAAAATGAGAATTCTCGGACTTGGAGAAAACGTCTGTATGTGGGTAAGTAACTGGCTCAGTGATAGAAAACAGAGGGTGGTTATTAACGGTACACAATCAGATTGGGTCACTGTCACTAGTGGAGTACCTCAGTGGTCAGTATTGGGCCCTATTCTCTTCAATATATTTATTAATGATCTTGTAGAAGGCTTGCATAGTAAAGTATCAATTTTCGCAGATGACACTAAACTGTGTAAAGTAATTTACACTGATGAGGACAGTATACTACTACAGAGGGATCTGGATAGATTGGAGGCTTGGGCAGATAAGTGGCAGATGAGGTTTAACACTGATAAATGTAAAGTTATGCACATGGGAAGGAATAATGCAAGTCACCCGTACATACTAAATGGTAAAACACTCGGTAACACTGACATGGAAAAGGATGTAGGAATCTTAATAAACAGCAAACTAAGCTGCAAAAACCAGTGTCAGGCAGCTGCTGCCAAGGCCAATAAGATAATGGGTTGCTTCAGAAGGGGCATAGATTCCCGTGATAAGAACACAGTCCTACCACTTTACAAATCGCTAGTCAGACCACACATGGAGTACTGTGTACAGTTCTGGGCTCCTGTAAACAAGGCAGACATAGCAGAGCTGGAGAAGGTCCAGAGGAGGGCAACTAAAGTAATAACTGGAATGGGGCAACTACAGTACCCTGAAAGATTATTAAAATTAGGGCTATTCACTTTAGAAAAAAGACGACTGAGGGGAGATCTAATTAATATGTATAAATTTATCAGGGGTCAGTACAGAGATCTATCCCATCAGCTATTTATCCCCAGGACTGTGACAGTGACAAGTGGACATCCTCTGCGTCTGGAGGAAAGAAGGTTTGTACACAAACATAGAAGAGGATTCTTTACAGTAAGAGCAGTGAGACTATGGAACTCTCTGCCTGAGGACGTGGTGATGGTGAGTAAAATAAAGGAATTCAAGAGGGGCCTGGATGTATTTCTGGAGCGTAATAATATTACAGGCTATAGCTACTAGAGAGGGGTCATTGATCCAGGGAGTTATTCTGATTGCCTGATTGGAGTCGGGAAGGAATTTTTTATTCCGCTAAAGTGGGGAAAATTGGCTTCTACCTCACAGGTTTGTTTTTTTGCCTTCCTCTGGATCAACTTGCAAGATGACAGGCCGAACTGGATGGACAAATGTCTTTTTTCGGCCTTATGTACTATGTTACTATGAAATAATGTTTCCTAACAATTTTTCCTCTAAAATAGATTTCATCTTCGGTTTGTTGCGTATTATTGTCAGTCTGTAAAAGTGGCATATTTCTCGGATAACATCGTTCCCAGCAGCGACCTGGGAGTCCAAGATGCATCCAGAAATCCTCCCCATGCTGTTCCCGAACCATTTTAGTGTTGTTCCCATAAATTTCTGACCTTTCTGACCTTTTCCTATGAACCAGGCACCCTCCCCTCTTCAGAGCAGGGGGTGCCTGGTTTAATGCTCGGGTTCTCCCATTGACTTCCATTGTGCTCGAGTGCTCGGTTCTACTTGAGCACCTAAGCACCCGAGCACTTTGGTGGTCGACCAACACTAGTAACTATGCCTCACAATATCAAAAAGTTATCGACACAAATTTTGGAAAAACATAGAGCTGTAAATCTATTCCCTAGGACCATGATTCATAATCTGTGATTGACTCACAAATTCAATAAAATACCATAGATTGGTGTGAATGCTGCAGTGAATCTGTGTTCATTTATTGAAAGCTAGGCACTTTACCTGCAGCAGTTTTCAAGCTTAAAAAAGCTTCCCATTGTTTATTTTCCCATTTTGACTTTATTATTTATTTTTATGAATAATTCATATGATGCCAATATGCTCCTTAACTATTTGTGAGTACATTAATGCACGTGGCACACTAAGAATATTACCATTGCTTAGGCATTAAAATAATTCACTTTTCTACAGTCATATGGGAAGTTCATTCAGAAATAGGAATAGAATTAGGTAAGATGTTTTTTTCCAAGAGAGTATCTCAAAGATTCTTATGTTCAAGACAGAAAATGATTGCAATAATAGAATGCCAATATACAACTTCCCTATGTAGTTATGCAATGTAGACTATTTTAATTGAATCTACAGCAGTTATTGTAACTGGAGCCAATATGGTGGCATAATATCCATACGAGTTTTCTTAGCAAATTGGCCAACCAATAAGATCATATTGAAAATGTAGATACTTGGAGTATTGTTATCTGTATAATAATATTTTAAAAGGCCTCCAAGAAGCCAGCATACCATTGCAAGATAAAGGCCTCATGCACACGACCGTTGTTTCATTCCATGTCCGTTGTTCTGTTTTTCGTGATTTTCTGGGGACCCATTGACTTTCAATAGGTCTGTTGAAAACTTGGCTAATGCACCATTTGTCATCCGCATCCGTGCTCCGTGGTTTCAGTCCATCAAAAAAATATAACCTGTCCTATTTTTTTCACGGAAAAGGGTTTGCGAACCCATTCAAGTCAATAGTGCTAAGAAAAAGGGGGTCAGTCATCACATCCCAAAGCGCAGGGCACATTGCTATGGCTGAGAACAACATTGTTAGACAAAAAGTACAATGCAACAGCTCACTGCAAACCAAATAAAGTACAAAATTGCATCATAATTGCAAATGCTATACTAATAAGTTAGAGATGCTTGGCAAATCGTTTTGTACAAAATTATTTGAGCCCATCTGCCGAATGTCAAGGGGATCTCTAGTTAGACGGGTTCCTAACACTAAATTTTACCTGTTATGTGCCATGGCGGCTATCATATAATTCAGAAAGTGCAGGTTCCACATGCATGCTGGATCCGCCTGAATTTCTGTCATTTTTGGTGCCAAAATGGCCTCCATTATATCCACGGAAAGCAGTTACCAGCATGCATGCCAGGCCCACTCCACACCACCCCTGGCACCAAAAGGTCACCAAGGACTGCAATGAGAGTCCACACACTATCTCCCTCCTGGTGCCAGATGGCTTTAGTGAGTGAGGGGGAGCAGGCCAAGCTATATACTAACACTAATTAAAATCAGCCTATGGGGCAGACGAGCTGGTCAGGAGTGCACGACTAAGGAGGCAGCCACACCTTCAGCACAAACTGCTAAGAAAAAGAGGGTCAGTCAGCACAGGTGGAACCTGCACTTTCTGAATTATATGATAGCCGCCATGGCACATAACAGGTAAAATTTTGTGTTAGGAACCCGTCTAACTAGAGATCGCCTTGACGTGTGGCAGATGGGCTCAAATAATTTTGTACAAAACGATTTGCCAAGCATCTCTAACTTATTAGTATAACATTTGCAATTATGATGCAATTTTGTACTTTATTTGGTTTACAGTGAGCTGTTGCATTGTACTTTTTGTCTAACATTCAAGTCAATAGGACCGTGAAAAAATGCGGAGGCACACAAGATTGTCATCCATGTCAGTTTTTTTCCTATCATTTGCATGGCAAACTTGACTTAGATTTTTTTTTACTTTCCTTCCTGTCTGGAGTTCCTCCAAAAATAAAGGAAGACACATGGAAACAAAAATGGAAACGGATCACGGAACAACGGAACCCCATTTTGCGGAACAGAACACAACAACGGTCGTGTGCATGAGGCCAAAGACTGCAGACTGTAAAAAAGTAAAAAGAAAATGGATTGCCATGGCCCTGTTACCTTCCAAAATATTGACAATAAAAAGTACTACTACTACACTGAACAAAAATATAAATGCAGCACTTTCTGTTTTGCTCCCATTTTGCATCAGCTGAACTCACAGATCTGAAACATTTTCTACATACAAAAAATACCCATTACTCTCAAATATTGTTCACAAATCTGTCTAAATCTGTGTTAGTGAGCACTTCTCCTTTGCTGAGGTAATCCATCCCACCTCGCAGGTGTGGCATATCAATGTGCTGATTAGACAGCATGAATATTGCACAGGTGTGCCTTAGACTGCCCACAATAAAAGGCCACACATTTTTTTTTCTGTAAAGTACCCCTGTGCTGCATTATGTGAGGGTAATCAATTCAGTAAATCCATCTGTTAGATTCTGGGGGGACAAATTATTTTTTTTTAGCTAAAAAGTACACTGCACTGCAAATCTGATAGCGAAATATAATCAGTAAATCCATGTTTCACTGTGGTTGTGCCTGTGCTGCAAATCTGACAGTGAACTACAATTGGGACATTGTGGGTGAAAAAATAAAAAAATTTGGGCCATAAAGTACATTTGCAGCCTGCACTGCATTTGTGATGGTGAAAGAAAATCAGTTAAATCCATCTGTTTCATTTGTGGGTGAAAAAAAATCATATATTTTATTCAATAAAGTACCTTTGCGGCCTGCACTGCAAATCTGATAGTGAAATATAATCAGTAAATTCATCTTTTTCACTGTGGGTAAAAGAATCTTCTTCTTTTTTGCCCATAAAGTACCTTTGCGACCTGCACTACGAATCTGATAGTAAAATATAATCCGTAAATCCATCTGTTTCACTGTGGGTGAAAAAATCATTAGTGATGTCCCGAACTATTCGCCGGCGAACAGTTCACCGAGGCGGGCAAACATATGCGATGTTCGGTACGCCCCCTATACGTCATCATTGAGCAAACTTTGACCCTGTACCTCACAGTCAGCAGACACATTCCAGCCAATTAGCAGCAGACCCTCCCTCCCAGACCCTCCCACCTCCTTGACAGCATCCATTTTAGATTCATTCGGAAGCTGCATTCTTAGTGAGAGGAGGGAGAGTGTAGCTGCTGCTGATTCAATAGGGAAAGCGTTAGCTAGGGCATTGTTCTGTATCCACAGACTCATCTGCTGTAAGGACAGCGTCCTGACAGCACCCCAAAAAGCTCTTTTTATGGCTAGTACATCAGTCTGCTTATATATATATATATATATATATAGTACACACCAAAAGTTTGGACACACCTTTTCATTCAAAGAGTTTTCTTTATTTTCATGACTATGTAGATTTACACTAAAGGCATCAAAACTATGAATTAACACATGTGGAATTATATACATAACAAAAAGGTGTGAAACAACTGAAAATGTTATATTCTAGGTTCTTCAAAGTAGCCACCTTTTGCTTTGATTACTGCTTTGCACACTCTTGGCATTCTCTTGATGAGCTTCAAGAGGTAGTCACCTGAAATGGTTTTCACTTCACAGATGTGCCCTGTCAGGTTTAATAAGTGGGATTTCTTGCCTTATAAATGGGGTTGGGACCATCAGTTGCGTTGTGGAGAAGTCAGGTGGATACACAGCTGATAGTCCTACTGAATAGACTGTTAGAATTTGTATTATGGCAAGAAAAAAGCAGCTAAGTAAAGAAAAACAAGTGGCCATCATTACTTTCCGAAAAATTGGGAAAACTTGAAAGTGTCCCCAAGTGCAGTCACAAAAACCATCAAGCGCTACAAAGAAACTGGCTCACATGCGGACCGCCCCAGGAAAGGAAGACCAAGAGTCACCTCTGCTGCGGAGGATAAGTTCATCCGAGTCACCTGCCTCAGAAATCGCAGGTTAACAGCAGCTTAGATTAGAGACCAACTGTTAAAATTAGACTGTGTGAATCAGGCCTTCATGGTTGAATATCTGCTAGGAAACCACTGCTAAGGACAGGCAACAAGCAGAAGAGACTTGTTTGGGCTAAAAAAACACAAGGAATGGACATTAGACCAGTGGAAATCTGTGCTTTGGTCTGAGTCCAAATTTGAGATCTTTGGTTCCAACCACCGTGTCTTTGTGCGACGCAGAAAAGGTGAACGGATGGACTCTACATGTCTGGTTCCCACCGTGAAGCATGGAGGAGGAGGTGTGATGGTGCTTTGCTGGTGACACTGTTGGGGATTTATTCAAAACTGAAGGCATACTGAACCAGCATGGCTACTACAGCATCTTGCAGCGGCATGCTATTCCATCCGGTTTGCATTTAGTTGGACCATCATTTATTTTTCAACAGGACAATGACCCCAAACACACCTCCAGGCTGTGTAAGGGCTATTTGACCATGAAGGAGAGTGATTGGGTGCTGCGCCAGATGACCTGGCCTCCACAGTCACCGGACCTCAACCCAATCAAGATGGTTTGGGGTGAGCTGGACCGCAGAGTGAAGGCAAAAGGGCCAACAAGTGCTAAGCATCTCTGGGAACTCCTTCAAGACTGTTGGAAGACCATTTCAGGTGACTACCTCTTGAAGCTCATCAAGAGAATGCCAAGAGTGTGCAAAGCAGTAATCAAAGCAAAAGGTGGCTACTTTGAAGAACCTAGAATATGACATATTTTCAGTTGTTTCACACTTTTTTGTTATGTATATAATTCCACATGTGTTAATTCATAGTTTTGATGCCTTCAGTGTGAATCTACAATTTTCATAGTCATGAAAATAAAGAAAACTCTTTGAATGAGAAGGTGTGTCCAAACTTTTGGTCTGTACTGTATATAATTCCACATGTGTTAATTAATAGTTTTGATGCCTTCAGTGTGAATCTACAATTTTCATAGTCATGAAAATAAAGAAAACTCTTTGCATTAGAAGGTGTGTCTATACTTTTGGTCTGTACTGTACATATATATATATATATATATATATATATATATATATATATATATTACAGTTGCCTGCCCGTGTGTGAAAGGCTGCAGGCTCACAGACAGTACTGTGTGCACACCATTCATACAGGGTGTCACAGACAGTACCTTGCAGATAAAAAAAAGTCAATAATTTTTTTAAAAATATAATCGCAGTTGCCAGACAGTGAGAGGCTGCAGGCGCACAGACAGTACTGTGTGCACACTATTCATACAGGGTGTCACAGACAGTACCTTGCAGATAAAAATAAGTCAATGTATTATTATTATTTTTATATAATCGCAGTTGACAGACAGTGAGAGGCTGCAGGCTCACAGACAGTACTGTGTGCACACCATTCATACAGGGTATCACAGACAATACCTTGCAGATAAAAAAAGGCCATTTATTATTTTTCTGTGATATAATCGCAGTTGCAAGCCAGTGAGTGTCTGGCCCACAGACTATACTGTGGCCACTGGCTAGGCCACCACTCATACCGTTACAGGGTGTCACTCACAAATCACAATACCTTGCAGATAAAAAAAGTCAATTTATTTTTTCTCTGTGATATAATCGCAGTTGCAAGCCAGTGAGTGACTGTCTGTCCCACAGACTGTACTGTGTGCACACCATTCATACAGGGTGTCACAATACCTTGTAGATAAAAAAAAGTATATTTATTATTTCTCTGTGATATAATCACAGTTGCAAGCCAGTGAGTTTCTGGCCCACAGACTGTACTGTGGCCACTGGCTAGGCCACCACTCATACCATTACAGGGTGTCACTCACAATACCTTGCAGATAAAAAAAAGTTAAATTATTTTTTCACTGTGATATAATCACAGTTGCAAGCCAGTGTGTGTCATGCCCACACAGACTCTGCTGTGCCCACCACTGCCCACCACTTATATAGGGTGGCACAGTACCTTGCACGCATAGTACCACTTATCAAAAAATAAATGATAGGCAGAGGCAGGCCACCCTGCAGGGGCCGTCGTGGTCGTGGTGCTGTGATTTCCACTGGCCCTGGAATAATGCCCAGTTTTCAGAGGCCACGTACCCTGAATCCAAAAAATTCTGAGAACATAGTTGACTGGCTTACACAGGACACCCAATCTTCAACAGCTTCCACTAAGAACCTTGACGCAGCATCCTCCTCCAGCTCAGCTTTGGTCCCCTGTTGTCAAGTTACCACTCTCCCACCCGCCGTCACCACCACCACTACCACCACAGCCACCACAGCCGCTTCACTTGATCCGTCAGAGGAGCTATTTACACATCAGTTCAATGAAATTAGTGAGGATGCCAGATACGACAGTGTCACGCTGTCTTGGGGTTGACTTGCCTGAAAGCAGAGAGCCACACTGGACCAGCACTCCTGTCCGCCCTGAACGCACAGGTGGATCAGTGGCTGACCCCGCACCAACTGGAGATCGGCAAAGTAGTGTGTGCAAATGGAAGCAATTTGTTGGCGGCATTGAATTTGGGCAAGTTGTCACATGTGCTGTGCATGGCACATGTGTTGAATCTCATCGTACAACGCTTTGTATCTAAGTACCCAGGCTTACAGGACATCCTCAAGCAGGCCTGGAAGGTGTGTGGCCATTTCATGTGTTCCTACACAGCCATGGCGCACTTTTCAGACATTCAGCTTTGAAACAACATGCCAGTGAGGCACTTGATTTGCTGGCGCCTGACACGTTGGAATTCAACACTCCTAATGTTCGACCGCCTGCTCCAACAAGAAAAAGCCATCAACGAATATTTGTATGACCGGGGTCCTAGGACAGCCTCTGCGGAGCTGGGAATTTTTTTGCCACATTACTGGACGCTCATACACAATGCCTGTAGGCTCATGTGTCCTTTTGAGGAGGTGAAAAACCTAGTCAGTCGCACCAAAGGCACCATCAGCGACTTCATCCCATTTGTTTTCTTCCTTGAGCGTGCCCTGCAAAGAGTGCTGGATCAGGCTGCAGATGAGCCTGAAGAGGAAGAGTTGTGGTCACCATCACCACCAGAAACAGCCTTGTCATCTTCGCTTGCCGGACCTGCGGAAACGCTGCAAGAGGAGTATGAGGAAGAGGAGTCAGAGGAGGAATGTGGCTTTGAGGAGGAGGAAGACCAACCACAGCAGGCATCCCAGGGTGCTCGTTGTTGTCACCTATCTGGGACCCGTGGTGTTGTACGTGGCTGGGGGGAAGAACAGACCGTCAATGACATCAGTGAGGACGAGGAACGGGAAATGAGTAGCTCGGCATCCAACCTTGTGCAAATTAGGTCTTTCATGCTGTCATGTCTGATAAGGGACCCTCATATAAAAAGGATGAAGGAGAACGACCTGTACTGGGTGGCCACGCTACTAGACCCCCGGTATAAGCAGAAAGTGGCAGAAATGTTACCAAATTACCGAAAGTCAGAAAGGATGCAGCAGTTCAAAACCAAACAAAAAAATATGCTTTACACAGCTTATAAGGGGGATGTCACAGCACAACGGGAATCTAACTGGGGAAAAGGTGAAAGTAATCCTCCTCCTACCACGACCACCGCGGCAAGGACAGGACGCTTTACAGATGTGTTGTTGAAGGAGGACATGCAGAGCTTTTTCAGTCCTACACATCGCCACAGCCCTTCGGGATCCAGAACAACTCGACCGACAGGTAGCAGACTATCTCACCATATCGACACTCTGAGGAGCGATGAACCCCTTGACTACTGGGTGTGCAGGTTTAACCTGTGGCCTGAGCTATCCCAGTTTGCGATAGAAATTCTGGCCTGCCCGCTTCAAGTGTCCTGTCAGAAAGGACCTTCAGTGCAGCAGGAGGCATTGTCACTGACAAAAGAAGTTGCCTTGGTCAAAAAAGTGTTGATTACCTCCCCTTCATTAAGATGAATGAGGCATGGATCCCGAAGGGACTGACAGTGGGGAATACGTTTCATTAACAAAAGGCCTGATGACATGCCTTGGCCTCAAAATGGCCCCCCTGCTGTATTTAATATCTGCATACCGGGTGACTTTCGTGAATTCTCCGCCACCAACTAGGGTTCAAACCGCAATGTTTTAGTCACCTTTCTGCCTGAAAAACATACATTTTTCCGGCCGCTGCTACAACAGCGGCTGCAACAATACCATTCTTTTTTATGCATGTGTACATGCCTAATTTTTCTGTCCTCTGGTGCTGCACTGTGGCTGCAAAAAAAAAAAAAAAAAAAGGCACATACAAGTTTTAATTCCCCTTTGTGATCGTTACCTTGTTGTGGTGAAGGGGCTTGCGTATCACAATGAAGCGATCATCACCTCTATGAGTGTGTTGGCAATGTTGCCACACCCCAGATGATAAGGCTGTTGCTTTATTATGATCAGACCAAAAACGATCGGCTGGATAATATTTTATAGAAAAAAACATTAATTTTCTTTTTTTTTTAAGTTGTATGGGTTTTTAATACATAAAATAAAAAAATCATAATAAAGTTTCTTAATAGTTTATTCGAAATAATGCAGACAATTTAAAAAATCCCCATCAATTCCAATACAAAGCAAGTACAGAGCTCAGAACTAAATTATTTCAGGATGTCGTAATGGTTCGTTAATTCAACAATGGTTAATCAATTAGACACACGTCCCTGGATAGGGGACGTAACAGGGATTAAACTGATAGGAATAGTACTAGTTAAGACACCACTCCTATAGGGTGTCACAGCACATTGCTCCGTACACGTGCAGTGCCCCAACTTGGGAGTAAGACCAAGCTGCTTTTTCCATCTCCCGGTTCCTAAAATCGATTCAGTTTGGTGTATCAGAGTTTGGTTTGTCACTGTGAAGGCAGTCGAAGGTACCCGGACTAAATTTCTTTTCACAAAAGGCAATCCCTGATATGGGCCGTAACAGGGATTAAACTGATGAGAATAGTACTACAGAAAATACCATTCATATCGGGTGTGACAGTAAATTGCACGGTGCAGACGCAGTGACTGTGGATTAAAACAAAGGGGAGGGAGCCGGCGTTTTTTTAACCATCTCCCCGTTCGAAAAATCAATTCAATAAATGGACCCCAGATTGGGGACGTAACAGGAATTAAACTGATGAGAATAGTACTACAGAAAATACCACTCATATCGGGTGTGAACGTAAATTGCACGGCGCAGACGCAGACGCAGTGACCGTGGACTAAAACAAAGGGGAGGGAGACAGCATTTTTTTAACCATCTCCCCCTTTGAAAAATCAATTCAATAAATGGACCCCAGATTGGGGACGTAACAGGGATTAAACGGATGAGAATAGTACTATAGAAAATACCACTCATATCGGGTGTGACAGAAAATTGCACGGCGCAGACGCAGTGACCGTGGATTAAAACAAAGGGAAGGGAGCCAGCATTTTTTTTAACCATCTCCCCGTTCGAAAAATCAATTCAATTCACCTTTCGAGGACCCTTGGTGTTGTAGGTGGCTGGGTGGAGGAAGAAACCTTCAATGACATCAAAGCGACATGGTTAGCTTGGTATCCAACCTTGTGCAAATGGGAAGTTTACTGTTGGGCAAATGGACTGTTTGCGGGTGTTTGCGGTGCATTAAAAGGGGAGTTTGTTCTGTCAATGTCTGTGAAGTGGGCGTAACCCTTACACTACCTGATCGATACAACATCATACCTGATCGTATACACACACTGGATGTTTTAAACCACGTTGTTCAAAAAAATTTAGGATTGTTAGGTGATTTATGCCCTTTATGGATTAAAACCCAACTCTGCGTCAACTATGTAATTTTCCATGGGAGTTTTGCCATGGATCCCCCTCCGGCATGCCACAGTCCAGGTGTTAGTCCCCTTGAAACAACTTTTCTATCACTACTGTGGCTAGAAAGAGTCCCTGTAGGTTTTAAAATTCTCCTGCCTATTGAAGTCAATGGCGGTTCGCCCGGTTCGCCCGTTCGCGAACATTTGCAAAAATTGAGCGGAAAATTTTATGTTCGCGACATCTCTAAAAATCATATCTTTTTTCCATAAAGTACCTTTGCGGGCTGCACTGCAAATCTAATAGTGAAATATAATCAGAAATTCATATTTTTCACTGTGGGTGAAACAAACTGCTTTTTTTTCTACATAAAGTACCTTTGCGGCCTGCACTGCAAATCTGATAGTGAAATATAATCAGTAAATACAACTGGGACATTGTGAGTGAAAAAAAAACTATGGCCCATAAAATACCTTTGCGGCCTGCACTGCATATCTGACAGCTAAGCAAATAAATACAGTAAATCCATCTGTAGGATTGTGGGGTGACATTTCCACGGTTATCAGGCCAGTCATTCACTGCACCAACATACGCCAGGTACACAATTGTCCAGCCAGGTCACATGTGCAATACACCAATTTTACACCATGGACACAGAAAGACAATTTATCTGTCTATTCATTGTGTGGCTGACCTTCCTACAGCAATTTATTGGTGGGCGCAATGCAACATCTAAAATAAATATTAATAATTAAATACTTAATCCGTCTGTTAGTTAGGTGGGCGACAAACCAATTTTTGTGTGAAGTACACCTGCACCTGCATATGTGCCAGGGACAATAATATAGTTAATCAGTCTGTGAAATCAGGGGTTGACATATTTGCATTGTTGGCTGTTTTATAGCCATGCTCTACATAGCAGACAGGGAACTAATTTTTAAAAATTTGTCTGTTACATTGTTGGGTGACGTTAACCCATGTTTGCAGTTTAAAAACCCCTGCTCTGCATAGGTGACAGGAACATAAATTTCTAAAATTTGTCTGTTCCATTGGTGGGTGATATTAACCCATTTTTGCCATTGAAAAACCCTGCTCTGCAAAGGTGACAGGAAAATAATAAAAAAAAAATCATCTGTTACATTGTTGGGTGACATTAACCCATTTTTGCCGTTTAAAAACCCCTTCTCTGCATAGGTGACAGGAACTGAAATTTCTAAACTTCGTCTGTTCCTTTAGTGGGTGACAATAACCAATTTTTGCCATTGAAAATCCCCTGCTCTGCATAGATGACAGGGACCTAAATTTCTACAAATCATCTGTTCCATTGGTGGGTGACACTAACCCATTTTTGCAGTTGAAAAATCGCTGCTCTGCATAGGTGACACGAAAATAATAATAAAAAAAATAACCTGTTACGTTGTTGGGTGACATTAACCCATTTTTGCCATTTAAAAAACCCTGCTCTGCATAGGGGACAGGGACCGAAATTTCGAAAATTCGTCTGTTCCATTGGTGGGTAACATTAACCCATTTTGACCTTATAAAACCCCCTGCTCTACATTGCTGACAGGGAACTAAATTTAGTAAAAACGTCCGTTACTTCGGTGGGTGGCCGCAAAAAATGAGGAGAGCATCAAATAAGGGAAGTGGCCCTGCTCATGGTGCTGCTGGTGTTGGTGGAGCTCCTGTTGCAGGTAGAGCATGTGGTCGATCTGTGCCAGCTACACGCACAAGTGAAACACCTTCCTCACGTGCGAGTAGACGACAGAACCTACAGCGTTATTTGGTAGGCCTGAATGCCGCTCTGCGAATGGTGAGGCTAGCAGGGTTTCCCAGGGCCGTCCACATAGCCCTGTCCCAGAAGTGGAAGAAATTGAGTGCACCGATGCCCAACCACTTATGTTTCAGGATGAGTACATGGGAGGAGCACCGCAGCACGTCTCGGATGATGACGAAACACATGTGCCAACTGCTGTGGCTTTCTGCAATGTGCAGACCGACAAGGAGGGGAGGGGTGAAGACTGGGTGGAAGATGATGTTAAGGACAATGAGGTCCTCGACCCCACATGGAATCAAGGCCATGCAAGTGACCTGTGTAGTTCGGAGAAAGAGGCAGTGGTCGCACAGAGCCACCAGCACAGCAGAAGAGGGAGCAGGGTACAAAACCGGAGTGGCCGTCCCCTAAACAGTACGCCTGCTACTGCCCACCACACTAAGGGACCGAGCACACCCAAACCAGCTCCAAGGAGTTCCCTGGCGTGACAGTTCTTCAGACAATGTGCTGATGACAAGACACGAGTAGTTTGCACGCTGTGCAATCAGAGCCTAAAGCGAGGCATAAATGTTCTAAACCTGAGCACAAACTGCATGGCCAGACATCTACGTGCAAAGCACGAGCTGCAGTGTAGTAGACACCTCAAAAACAAAGAAAGGTCTCTGGCTCCTCCTGCTTCCTCTTCTGCTGCAGTGTTGGCCTCTTCACCCCCTCTGGAGTGACAGTGGCACCTGCCACCCCGCAAACAGAGGATGTGCCAGCAATGGCACCATCTTGATCACCAAGCATCTCCACAATGTCCCATGGAAGCGTTCAGCTGTCTATTTCCCAAACACTGGAGCGAAAGAAGAAGTACCCCCCTACCCACCCCCGATCCCTGGCCCAGAATACCAGTATTTCCAAATTCCTGGCCTTTGAAATGCTGTCATTCCGTCTGGTGGACATGGACAGTTTTAAGAATCTAATTGCGGTGGCTGTCTCACAGTACGTTGTGCCCAGCCGCCACTACTTTTCCAGGTGAGCCATCCCTGCACAACCAAGTGGGGGACAAAATCAGGTGTGCACTGAGCAACGCCATCTGTGGCAAGGTCCACCTAACTACGGATATGCGGACCAGTAAGCATGGTCAGGGACATTATATCTCCCTAACAGCACACTGGGTAAATGCAGGGCCTGAAGCGGATAGCAGTTTGGTGCATGTACTTTCACCACCGAGGATTGCAGAGCGTTTATCTTTGCCTCCTGTTGCTTCATCCTTCTACTCTGCTTCCTCATCCTCTACCGCCTCCTCATCTGGTCAGTGTAGCACCTTCACCACCAACTTCAGCACAGCAAGGGGAAACGTCAGCAGGCAGTTTTGAAACGTATCTGTTTGAGGGACAAACCCCACATCGCGCAGGAGCTGTGGACGGGTGTGGAACAACAGACCGATGAGTGGTCGGTGCCAGTGAGCCTCAAGCCCGGCCTGGTGGTGTGCGATAATGGGATAAATCTCGTAGCAGCTCTAGTCCATAGCCGGTTTGACGCACATTCCTTGCCTGGTGCATGTGCTGAATTTAATTTAATAACTTGTCCCACATTTACGCCCGATCACATTTCAGCCATTGACCTCCCTTGGATGTGGTATCCCTTTCTTCAGGCTCCCTCTCCGGCATGGAACCCTGATTCCCCGTTACCCGTGATCACCACGGTAGGCACATAAAAAAACATTGAAAGTTGATAGAGAAAATATCCAATTGGATCGTGGAAGTCACGGGGACATGCGACATGGTGTAACAGTATGTGTGCACACGCCTACACGTACTGACTGATGGGTCTGCCCCTTTCAACTTCTGGGTCTCCAGATTGGGTACATGGCCTGAGCTTCCCCTTTACGCCTTGGAGGTGCTGGCCTGCCCTGCAGCCAGTGTATTGTCTGAACGTTTGTTTAGCACGGCAGGAGGGGGTTATCACAGACAAGCGCAGCCACCTGTCCACAGCCAATGTGGACAAGCTCATGTTCAATAAAACGAACCAGGCAGGGATCCCACAGGATTTGTCCGTACCTTGTGCAGAATAAACATGTATACCGGCCTCACCCAGCCATTGTTGTACTCCGGCGCACTTTCTCTTTGTCTTATTTTTTATATTTCCCAATGTTTTGGGGTCTGCCCAAATTTGAACAAAAAAAAATAAAAATAACAAAACCAGTGTTGGCTACCTCCTCCACCGTCGCTTCCACCTACACCGCCACATCCACCGCCTCCTCAACCTCCTACTCAATATGGACCTCCTCCTTCTAGATCAAGATTATAATTTTTTATATTTACGTATTTTATGTTATTTGAAGTCATTTCCCTATCCACATTTGTTTGCAGAACACTTGCCATGCTCTTAACCACATTTTGCTGCCTTTTGCAGCCCTCTAGCCCTTTCCATTACTTTTTTAGAGCCATTTTAGTGCTTCAAATTCGAGTCAAGTTTGGGTCCCAAACTTGAACTTTTTTGCAAAGTTCAGCCGAACCCGGTGAACCCGAACATCCAGGTGTCCGCTCAACTCTAGTCGGGTGTTAGAAATAAGCAAATCTCTTGAAATTTGCTTTAGATCCGAGTCACAAGTGTTCTATGATATGCTTGTCACGAACCAGTGGATGTGAACCCACTGTGCCACGTGCCCTACCTCCTCTAAGGGCCTTGTCTAAATGAACCCCTTGAATCTTCACAGTACCCCTGATGGTGGGGATAGACTTTCATCGCCAGAAATGGGTTAATGTCACCCACCAATGGAACAGATTATTTAAAAAAAAAATCGGTCCCTGTCACCTATGCAGAGCAGGGGTTTATTCATGTCAAAAATTGTAAAATGTCAACCCAAGAATGTGACAGAAAAATTTGTGAAATTTGTTAACCTGTCTACTAGGTAGAGCAGGGGTCTATCACACACAAAAATGGGTGAATTTCACCCGAAAAATGTAACAGACAAGTTAGTGAAATAACATAAAACAAAATACTTACAAAAAAAAAATTATAATTGATTTATGAGGTGGAGGTCCATATGGAGTAGGAGTTTGAGGAGGCGGTGGACATAGAGGTGTAGGTGGAAGCAGCGGTGGAGGAGGACGAGGTAGCCAACACAGGTTTTAATTTTTAATTTATTTTTTTATTAGGGTACACTCCAAAAGAGTGTGAAATATCCAAAATACAAGAATGAGCAATTGCGCTGTAGTATAACAATGGCTGGGTTAAGGCCGGTATACATGTCTATTCTGCACAAGGTATGAACAAGTCCTGTGGGATCCATGCCTGGTTAATTTTAATGAATGTGAGCTTGTCCACATTGGCTGTTGACAGGCGGCTGAGCTTGTCTGTGATAACGCCCCCTGCCGTGCTAAACACAAGTTCAGATAATACACTAGCTGCAGGGCAGACCAGCACCTCCAAGTGGTAAAGGGCAAGCTCAGGCCATGTGCCCAATTTGGAGACCCAGAAGTTGAAGGGGGCAGACCCGTCATTCAGTATATGTAGGTGTGTGAACACATACCGCTCCACCATGTTGGTGAAATGCTGCCTCCTGCTAAGACGTTCAATATCAGCTGGTGGTGCTGGTTGTTGTGGCGTGCTGACAAAACTTTTCTTGTACTCGCGCATCTTACAATCACGCTCCAGTGATGGAATTAAGGGCGGTACGTTGTCCTTGTAACAGGGATCCAGCAGTGTGGCCACCCAGTGATCAGCACAAGTTAGAATGTGGGCAACTCGGCGGTCATTGCGGAGACACTGCAGCATGTAATCGCTCATGTGTACCTGGCTGCCCAGAGGCAATGAAAAGCTGTCCTCTGTGGGAGGTGTATTGTCTGTGTCCTCTGTATCCCCCCATCCACGCACCAGTGATGGCCATGAGCTGGTCTGGTTGCCACCCTTCTGTGAACAAGGTTCCTCCTCCTCCATCTCCTCCTCCTTATCCTTCACATCGTCATCCTCCAGAACTGCGCCCTGGCTGGAAAAATTGTGTATCTGGCGTTTGTGGGTGCAGGAACCCACCCTCGGAGCCACTTGTGAATGACTTGCTGGAAACCCTATGAAATGATCCCTCCTCCTCCTCCTCCTCCTGTGCCACATCTTCTTCCATCATCGCCAGCAGCGTTTTTTTAAGGAGGCATAGAAGTGGGATAGTAACAGCGTTGTCTGCACTGGCCATGTTGGTGGAGTACTTGAAACAGCGCAACAAGGAATACAGGTCTCGCATGGAGGCCCAGTCATTGGTGGTGAAGTGGTGCTGTTCCGCAGAGCGACTCACCCGTGCGTGCTGCAACTGAAACTCCACTATCGCCTGCTGCTGCTCGCACAGTCTGGCCAGCATGTACAAGGTGGAGTTCCACCTTGTGGGCACGTCACATATGAAGCGGTGAGCGGTAAGGCCGAAGTTACGCTGCAGCGCTGACAGGTGAGCAGCAGCAGGGT
Source organism: Bufo gargarizans (assembly GCF_014858855.1). Taxonomy (NCBI): domain Eukaryota; kingdom Metazoa; phylum Chordata; class Amphibia; order Anura; family Bufonidae; genus Bufo; species Bufo gargarizans. The sequence continues at coordinate 224,218,680 of NC_058083.1, read as the reverse complement.
GAGAACGCCGAAAGCGCACACAGGCGACCCGCAATTTATGCAGCAGCTCTGACATATCGGGATAATTTTTAAGGAATCTCTGCACCACCAAATTCAGCACATGCGCCAGGCAAGGGATGTGCGTCAAACCGAGTCCCAGAGCTGCTACGAGATTTCGCACTTATTGAACACCTCCAGGCCGGCATGAGGCTCACTGGCACCAACCACTCATTGGTCTGTTGTTCAAGGTGCATCCACAGCTCCTGTGCGGTGTGGGGTTTGTCCCCCAAACAGATAAGTTTTAAAACTGCCTGCTCTCATTTACCCTTGGCTGTGCTAAGGTTGGTGGTGAAGGTGTTACGCTGACCGGATGAGGAGGCGGTAGAGGATGAGGAAGCTGAGTAGGAGGAGGAAGCAACAGGAAGCAAACTGAAGCGCCCTGCAATCCTCAGTGGTGGAAGCACATGTGCCAAACTGCTATCCACCTCAGGTCCAGCCGCCACTGCATTTACCCAGTGTGCTGTTATCGAGATATAACGACCCTAACTGTGCTTACTGGTCCACATATCTGTAGTTAGGTGCACCTTGCTACAGATGGCGTTGCGCAGTGCGCACCTGATTTTGTACCCCACTTGGTTGTGCAGGGAAGGGATGGCACACCTGGAAAAGTAGTGGCGGCTGGGCACGACGTAATGTGGGACAGCCACCGCCATAAGGCTCTCCGTCTCCACCAGACGGAATGACAGCATTTCAAAGGCCAGTAATTTTGAAATACTGCCATTCAGGGCCAGGGATTACTGGTGGGTAGGGGGTACTTCCTCTACCTCTCCAGTTTTTGGGAGATGGAGAGCTGAACACTTCCGTGGGACATTGTGGAGATGCTTAGTGACCCAGGTGGTGGTGTTGCTGGCAGATCCTCTGTTTGCGGGGTGGCAGATGGCACTGTCACTCCAGAGGGGGATGAAGAGGCCGAGACTGCAGCAGAAGAGGAAGAAGGAGGAGCCAGAGACCTTTCTTTCTTTTTTGAGGTGTCTACTCCACTGCAGCGTGTGCTTTGCACTTAGATGCCTGGTCATGCAGGTTGTGCTCAGGTTGAGAATGTTTATGCCTCACTTCAGGCTCTGATTGCACAGCGTACAAACCACCCGTGTCTTGTTGTCAGCACATTGTCTGAAGAACTGCCACACCAGAGAACTCCTTGGAGCTGGCTTTGGTGTGCTTGGTCTCTTAGTGCAGTGGGCAGTAGCAGGCGTACTGTCTAGGGGACGGCCGCTCCGCTTTTGTACCCTGCTCCCTCTTCTGTGCTGGTGGCTGTGTGCGACCACCGCCTCTTCCTCCAAACTACACAGGTTACTCACATGACCTTGATTCCATGTTGGGTCGAGGACCTAATTGTCCTCCACATCATCTTCCACCTAATCTTCACCCCTGACCTCCTTGTCAATCTGCACACTTTTGAAAGCCCCAGCAGTTGACATCTGTGTTTCGTCATCATCCAAGAAGTGCTGCGATGGTCCTCCCATGTACTCATCTTGAAACATAAGTGGTTGGGCATCGGTGCACTCAATCTCTTCCACTTCTGGGGCAGGGCTAGATGGATGGACCTGGAAAACCCTGCTAACAGAGTTATCAAAAAGCAGAAGAGACTGCTGCATGACTTGGGGCTCAGACTGCTTGACTGATTTGCAAGGGGGTGAGGTGAAAGACTGATGGACATCGGCTGCAGGTGCCAAATCTGATCTTTCAGCAGGAAACTGGGTGGGAGACAATGTGAAGGAACTGGTTGCACTGTCAGCCACCCAATCTATTATCGGCTGTACTTCTTCTGGCCTCACCATTCACAGAGTCGCATTAGTCCCCACCAAATACTGCTGCAGGTTCTGTCGCCTACTCGCACCGGAGGAAGGTGTTTCACTTGTGCGTGTAGCTGGCACAGATCGACCATGTTCTCTTCCTGCAACAGGAGCTCCACCAGCAGCACCACGACCTGGGCCACGTCCCTTATTTGACACTCTCCTCATATTTCTCAAATTTAGGATCTTGCCCTAAATGGGTGTTTTATTAATAGCAGAATAGAACCACAGTATCTAAAGGGAGTATCTCACACATACAGATCTAGACTAGGCTGCAATTAAAGATTTTTGCCTAAAATGTGTGTTTTATTAATAGCAGATTAGAACCACAGTATGTAAAGGGTATATCTCACAAGTACAGATCCAGACTAGGCTGCAATTTAAGTTTTTTGACCAAAATGGGTGTTTTATTAATAGCAGAATAGAACCACAGTATGTAAAGGGTGTATCTCACACGTACAGATCCAGACTAGGCCGAATTAAAGATTTTTGCCAAAATGGGTGTTTTATTAATAGCAGAACAGAACCACAGTATCTAAAGGGTTTATCTCACAATAACATATGCAGCAAAGGCTGCAAAATAATTTTCTTGTCCAAAATGGGTGTTTTTTTTATAACAGAATATGAAAGCTGTATATAACGCTTGAATTTCACATGTGCAGATGCAGCAAGGGCTGTGAAATTGTGTATTTTGCCAAAAAATGATGTTTTTAAAAACCCAGAAAATTATAGCTGTATTTGTAGCTTAAATTGCAGAAGTTGGATATTGCCAAAAAAGGGTGTTTTTTTAAAACCAGATTATTATTGCAGTATTTCAAGCTTGGATTGGAATGTCACAAAAGCACTGATGCAGTGCTGGTGCACTGAGCTTGCATAAAATGGCCGCCATCACCCACCTAACAGACGGATAAAAGTTATTTTTCTCTGTCACTGGGCTCATGGCAGGGTAAAAAAGATTGTGCACTGCACCCACACAACTAAATCTATGTAGATTGCTGAGTTCAATTGGAGTTCAGATTCTGTCCTATTCTCTCCCTCACAGCAGCATCCTCTCACTACACTAAGCACAGCAGAGTGACGTGCAGCGCTACATGACTCCAGCTTATATAGAGGCTGGGTCGCATGCTGCACTGGCCAATCACAGCCATGCTATTAGTAGGCATGGCTGTGATGGCTTCTAAAGTCACACAGTTAAACGCTTGTTGATTGGCTGCTCTGCAGCCTTTCAAAAAGTGCAAAGAAATTGCCAAACATCGAACCCAAAGCCGAACTTTTACTGAAATGTTCGGGTTCGGGTCCAGGGTCCAAAAATCGTAAAGTTGCTACCTCTTTTTAGTCAAGTAATAAATCAGTCCTTATTACATGGACCCCCCCCCCCCTCCTCATTAAGAGAGGCTTCAATTAGATTGATGCAAAAAAAAGGAAAGATGGGAGTGATATTGGGGCATATCGACCTATTTCACTCTTAAACACTTACTATAAAATCTTGGCGAGAGTGCTTGCGAATCGACTTAATAAAATGATAAAAAAATTAATCCACTCGGACCAGACGGGTTTCATTCCCGGTAGATATACAGGTCCTTCTCAAAAAATTAGCATATTGTGATAAAGTTCATTATTTTCTGTAATGTACTGATAAACATTAGACTTTCATATATTTTAGATTCATTACACACCAACTAAAGTAGTTCAAGCCTTTTATTGTTTTAATATTGATGATTTTGGCATACAGCTCATGAAAACCCAAATTTCCTATCTCGAAAAATTAGCATATTTAATCCGACCAATAAAAGAAAAGTGTTTTTAATACAAAAAAAGTCAACCTTCAAATAATTATATTCAATTATGCACTCAATACTTGGTCGGGAATCCTTTTGCAGAAATGACTGCTTCAATGCGGCGTGGCATGGAGGCAATCAGCCTGTGGCACTGCTGAGGTGTTATGGAGGCCCAGGATGCTTCGATAGCGGCCTTAAGCTCATCCAGAGTGTTGGGTCTTGCATCTCTCAACTTTCTCCTCCCAATATCCCACAGATTCTCTATGGGGTTCAGGTCAGGAGAGTTGGCAGGCCCATTGAGCACAGTAATACCATGGTCAGTAAACCATTTACCAGTGGTTTTGGCACTGTGAGCAGGTGCCAGGTCGTGCTGAAAAATGAAATCTTCATCTCCATAAAGCTTTTCAGCAGACGGAAGCATGAAGTGCTCCAAAATCTCCTGATAGCTAGCTGCATTGATCCTGCCCTTTGATAAAACACAGTGGACCAACACCAGCAGCTGACATGGCACCCCAGACCATCACTGACTGTGGGTACTTGACACTGGACTTCAGGCATTTTGGCATTTCCCTCTCCCCAGTCTTCCTCCAGACTCTGGCACCTTGATTTCCGAATGACATGCAAAATTTGCTTTCATCCGAAAAAAGTACTTTGGACTACTGAGCAACAGTCCAGTGCTGCCTCTCTGTAGCCCAGGTCAGGCGCTTTTGCCGCTGTTTCTGGTTCAAAAGTGGCTTGACCTGGGGAATGCGGCACCTGTAGCCCATTTCCTGCACACGCCTGTACATGGTGGCTCTGGATGTTACTACTCCAGACTCAGTCCACTGCTTCCGCAGGTCCCCCAAGGTCTGGAATCGGTCCTTCTCCACAATCTTCCTCAGGGTCCGGTCACCTCTTCTCGTTGTGCAGCGTTTTCTGCCACACTTCCTTCCCACAGTCTTCCCACTGAGGTGCCTTGATACAGCGCTCTGGGAACAACCTATTCGTTCAGAAATTTCTTACTGTGTCTTACCCTCTTGCTTGAGGGTGTCAATGATGGCCTTCTGGACAGCAGTCAGGTCGGCAGTCTTACCCATGATTGCCGTTTTGAGTAATGAACAAGGCTGGGCGTTTTTAAAAGCCTCAGGAATATTTTGCAGGTGTTTAGAGTTAATTAGTTGATTCAGATGATTAGGTTTACAGCTCGTTTAGAGAACCTTTTCATGATATGCTAATTTTTTTAGATAGGAATTTGGGGTTTTCATGAGCTGTATGCCAAAATCATCAATATTAAAACAATAAAAGGTTTGAACTACTTCAGTTGGTGTGTAATGAATCTAAAATATATGAAAGTCTAATGTTTATCAGTACATTACAGAAAATAATGAACTTTATCACAATATGCTAATTTTTTTAGAAGGACCTGTATACAGTTGAGCATTCCTGAATGTTCAATTGGACAGGGGCGCGGGGCGGCTCCATCCTGTCACTTGATGCCGCTAAGGCGTTTGACAGGGTTGAGTGGCCCTTATGACCAGATGAACTTAGGTAGTAATTTTATAAGCCTGACACAGTTACTTTATGTGGCGTCTATAGCCAGAGTTAAAGTTAATGGTGTTAGCTCTGTAGATATTCCTTTGCAACGGGTTACTCTCCCCACTGCTATTCACTTATACTCGGATGATATTTTGATATTTTTAAAGGACGGCATTAAAGAACTGCAATATGTAATCGAGATTATAGATGAATTCGAAGCGCTTTCTGGTTTGGAAATTAATTGGTCCAAGTCGACAGTACTCCCAATCGGCAGTCTTGGACTCAGGGAGGATACTGTAAAGGTGAAAGTGTTGACAAGAAAAGATAATCTGGACTACTTGGGGGAAAAAATTGGACTCGATTTACATGATTATATAGACTATAATATTAAGCCTCTGTTGTGAAAAGCAAAGGGGAAAGTTAAAGCCTGGCAGAAGCTCCCCCTCTCCCAAGTAGAAAGGATTGCTCTGGTTAAAATGATTCTTCTCCCATATATACTGCACGTTTTGACGGCCTGCCCCACCTGGATTGAGAGATTTTCGTTGGAGAGGATCATTAATGAATTGGTGTGGGGCAGAAAAAGGGTTCGGATTAAGCTGAAATTCTTAAATCTTGCATATAGGGATGGGGGGGGGGGGGGGGGGTTCCCTACCTTTCTTTTAAGGATATTACCTTAGTGCACAAATCCAGTGGTGTTTAAATGAAAATGAAAATGGGTTGCTGAGATATCTTGACAGAATTTATAATGTCCCTTGGGATAATCTGTTTTGTATCCTCGAGACTGGTCAATTGGGGGTTAAAGGTCTATATTGCCTGATCTCTTATATGATACAGATAGTCTGGAACAAAATTAAGACCATGCTCAATATTATGCATGCACTGCATTCTTCCCCGCTCTGGGACAATTTATATTTAGGGGAGTTGTAACGGTCGCTTACACACCACACACAGGGGGGAGGGAAGTGACCACGTATTTACTGTAAAAAAAACGTAAACACCCCAAAATTTGTATTGTCAAACAGTAGTTTCACCCAAATTACACAATTAAGAATTAACTGATTTAATTATAGAAATAAGAACAAAAACACCCCAAAATCTGTTGTATCAGGCCTTAATTTCACCCTGATCGCACAATTAAGGCATAACGAATTAATTTAGGGAAAAAATTAATCTGTAGTATTATACTGCAATTTCACCCCAATGACACAATTGAGGAGGACTGAATTATGTATAAAATAATGTGAACACCCTAAAATCTGTAATATGAAGCCACAATTTAACCCCAACTTCACAAGCAGGAATTAATGTTTGAATTACATATAAAAGAACGTGAACCCCCCCCCCCCCCCCCTCCAGAATCTTTAGTATCAGACACCAGTTTCACCCCAATAACAGAATCAAGGTTTAAGGGAATTACTTATGTATAAAAGAATGCAAACAGCCTAAAATCAGCAGTATTAGAACACTTTTTACCCTCAATTAGTGCAGCTAGGTGTAATAGAATAGCTGTTATTACCCAGGCTTTACACTGTGCAATTGGTCCCTGTTCTCTTCTCTATAGTGTGGATAATGCCTCCCTATTATATCCCTGCACGATCAATACTCTGTCCCTGAACTGCTCAATAGTAATATTTGGTGACTAAAGTCTTTCCTAAACACTGTCTCTAGTGCATGTAACGTCTCTCCCTGTGCTGTGACATCACAGTGGCTAGCTATATTCTGATTGGCTGGCTGCATGGGCTTATGGGTGATCTTTTGTTCCCGGGCTTTTTACTTCCTTTTTCTAACATGTGCAACAGCCATTTTAGAAAAAATCTGATTTATTACCACGAAGAGCAAGGAAATTCGACTTTGTGACTGGACTTTTTGTTAGTAGTGTATATATATGTGGGATGCCATGCCTCAGCAGACAATAAGTCGACTTGTGAAAAGCATGAGACATCGTTGTCAAGCTGTAATTAATGCTCAAGGCCACATGACAAGTGATTGAGACATTGACATTTTTGAAGTGGTATACCCACCACCAGGTATTTTTCTCACAACATGTGCTGCTGGACTGATTTACAGACAGGTAAGGTCAAATACTGGACCGGATTTTAAGTGCCGTTTAAGTGGCGGTCAGGGTTTTGGCAGCACCTGGAGGACTTGCCGCCGGTACTGAATTGGCAGACCTCAATGCCTCCTGGGATAATTTTGGTACTGCCTAACCTCGGAACTTAATCCTATCCAACGCCTGGTAAAATGTGTTAATAATAGATGGTGAACCACAACAACCTAGGGTAGAGTCAGTGTTTCCCCGTTTTGTGGTTCATCAGGATATGTTGTATCGAGTAAAACAACTACGGGGTGAGCCTATTGAACAGTTGGTGGTCCCCAAGGCTTATCACAAGCTTGTGTTAGATCTAGCCCACCAACATGTTCTCAGGGGTCACCAGGGGCTGCATAAAATTCAACATTGTATTCTACAGCGGTTTACTGGCCCAGCACATTCAAGTTTTTTAAGTCTTGCCTGACCTGCCAGATAACTAACCCCTGGCCACATTTCCATAGTCCCCTAGTACCTCTCCCGAATATCGAAGTACCGTTTGACCGAAAGGCTATGGACCTCAAAGGCCCAGTACCAAAGTCCGCCAGAGGTCATCAACACATCTTAGTCATGTTAGACTACACCACTTGGTACCTGGAGGTGGTGCCTCTGCGACATACCTTGGCCAAACTCATAGCTAAGGAATTAATGGAGATGTTTTCCTGAGTAGGACTACCTAAAGAGGTTCTGACCGACCAAGGGACACCTTTTATGTCCAAGTTGATGAGGGAACTCTAAGTTGCTGCACATAAAACAGCTACGGACATCCATTTACCATCCGCAAACAGATGGTCTGGTAGAAAGGTTTCACCAAACATTAAAAAAATATGTTGAAAAGGGTGGTGGCTAAAGATGGAAAGGACTGGGACCTCCTTCTGCCCTATCTCATGTTCACAGTGCCAGAGATACCCCAGGACTCTACTGGGTTCTCGCCCTTTGAACTGCTATATGGCAGACACCCTCGCGGTATCTTGGACATGGCCAAAGAGGCGTGGGAACAACAACCCCCTCTGCATAAAAGTGTCATTGAGTATGTTACCCAGATGCAAGATCGGATAGAGACATTGTTGCCTCTTGTTAGGGAGCATATGGAGGCAATTCAACGAGCCCAGAGTCGGGTATATAATCGGAAGGCTTGGGTCCGGATCTTTAACCCGGGTGATCGGGTTTTGGTTCTGGTGCCGACCGTAGACAGTAAGTTCCTGGCTAGGTGGCAGTGGCCCTACGAGGTACTCTAGAAAATTGGAGATGCAAACTACAAGGTACACCAGCCAGGGCGGCGAAAGCCGGAGCAGGTTTACCATGCAAATTTACTCAAACCGTGAAAGATAGGGAAACCTGTACAGAAGACAGCCCGTGGCCAGGTTTTCTAGGAGAAGAGGTACTGGCCCCTCGGTCTGATGGAAGAGAGGCGGCTTCCACAGTAAAAATTGCTGACAGACTCACCTCTAAACAGACTCAGGAGGCCAGGGAGTTTGCTAGTCATAACAGGGATGTGTTCTCGGACCTCCCTGGACTCACTTCCATAAACCAGCATGACACTGTCATTGAGCCTCAAGCAAAAGTCCAATTAAAACCATACCGGGTACCCGAGGCTCAGCAACAAGCCACATCGGAGGAGGTGCAGCTAATGTTACAGCTAGACATCATTGAGGAGTCAAAAAGTGAGTAGGCCAGTCCTATAGTATTGATATCCAAGCCAGATGGGGGACTTTGCGGTTTTGTAACAACTTTTGACAACTTAACAAGGTTTCCAAATTCGATGCGTATCCCATGCCCTGAGTGGATCAGCTCATCGACAGGTTAGGACAATCCCGGTATTTTTCAGTTTTGGGCCTCACGAAAGGGTAATGGCAGGTGCCCTTAACAGAGGCTGCCAAAGAGAAAACTGCCTTCATCACATCTGAGGGGCTGTATCATTATAAGGTCTTACCCTTTGGTCTGCATGGCACCCCTGACATTTTTCAGCGACTAATTGACATCGTGCTTCGTCCACATCGTCGATACGCTTCTGCTTTCCTGGACCATATTGTCATCCACGGTACCGACTGGGAAAGTCACCTACCCAAAGTACAGGCTGTAGTGGACTCCCTTCAGAAAGCTGGCCTAACTGCTAACCCCCAAAAATGTGCGATCGGGTTAGAAGAGACTAAGTACCTAGGGTATGTCATTGGGCGCGGAGTCATCAAACCCCAAGTAAACAAAATAGAGGCGATACGGAATTGGCCCCGACGACTAGGTAAAAAAGTAATTCCTGGGAATGGTGGGCTATTACATGAGATTTGTTCCCCACTTTGCTACTCTAGCCACATCCTTGACAGGACTCGTGAAAGGACACAAGTCAATGATGGTTTGCTGGGATGATCGGACGGAAGAGGCTTTCTCCGTTTTGAAGTTGGCCCTGTGCAGGTCCCCGGTTTTGGTGATGCCTGACTTCAAAAGGGAGTTTATAGTAAAGATGGATGTCTCAGAAGTAGGCCTCGGTGCTGTACTGTCTCAGGCAGTCAACGGGGAGGAGCATCCCATTGTCTTCCTCAGCCATAAGCTTACCCCAGCCGAGACCCGGTATAGTATAGTGGATAGAGAATGCCTGGCTATCATGTGGCCAAAAAAAATCTCTCCGCTATTATTTATTGGGGAGAAAATTATGCCTTGTGACTGACCACTCCCCTCTCAAGTGGATGAGCCAGGCCAAGGACAGAAATGTCCGGATCACTCGATGGTTTCTCTCCCTACAAAACTTTACATTTTCGGTGGAACACAGGGCAGGCCAGTTACAGGGAAATGCGGATGCCCTGTCCCGGGTACACTGCCTGGCATGTGTTTACCCTCTCAGGGTTGTACAAAGGGGGGGAGGGTATGTGACAGAGTTTTGTCTGGGAAAACAGATATTTTCCTCCCAGCATGTGCTGCTGGGCTGATTTACAGACAGGTGAGGTAAAATACCATCCCAAATTTTAAGTGCCAGTCTGGGTTTTGGCAGCACCTGGCTGTCCTTTAAATAGGCAGCTGGGCTCAGAAGCCATGTCTCTGTGTTGGGGTCTGGGAGCCTTGTGTTCGGATGAAGGCTTGCTACCTGTTTGGTGTGAAAACAGGTTGGTGCTGCTATGCTCAAGGACTCTTTGAGGCAGAATTGCCACATGGTGTGAATTACCACCAGCACCACAAGGTGCCTTTTTGTTTGATTATGACTGCTTGTTTTGTCACTTACCTAAGGTGTGAATAAAACACTGAACTGTTTGATCCAAAGAACTTGTTGTTGCCTCTATACTGCATCCGCTAATCCTGTCTACCAGAGCATAACCCCACAGTATATATTTATATATACACACTATCAGATATATACATATATACTATCAGATAAAATGTATACTATAAACCAAAACACTTCTGTATACAGAATACTGATGTATGACAGAATGGAGAATGTCAGTAACAAACCTAATAATGAAAGCTGCAACATAGACAAAGTAATATACAGTTTATTTACATTACCTATGGAATGCCCTGACATTGATAGTTGCTTGCAGTAACAAGTTAGAGAAAAGCAAAATCGGATTCTCGCAGATCTTTCAAATAATATTAACTGCTGGCAGCTGAACAATAGTGCTTTAATGAGCACATAATGTTTCTTGTACAGAAAACTCAGCTTTGTCTATGGCTGTACTTTAGAAAAAAAAAAACACAGTATAAACATTAGGCAGGTGTTTTGATAAAATTCAATACTATGTAATAATAATCTGTATACATGTATATAGACAGGCACTGTTGGAACACAATACCCAGTCCAGTCCAAGCAAATATGGTGCAAATGGCCGCAGCTTCTTTTATTGGCTTTTGCAGACAGAGTAATATAAAAAAAAAAAAACTGACAAAAAAAAAATCCTGCCCATCTGGTCGCCACCTCTATACAACAGGCAGTTCCTAACTAAAGAAAGCTGAGCCTTGTAACCAGCACCCCAAACAACACACAGATTTGTTTTCTTTGGAGTGCTCACGTGATCCACATGATGACGCTCTGAGGTCACGAGGTGCGCATCTCGGCGAGTGCGGGATAACCACAGCAGCTTCGCCGTGACATGTGCAGAGTCAAACTGGGGACCCTGTGTAGTAGGTGTTTAGAATTATTTTATACAATACAGCTGTTGCTGATTCATTGATTTGCAATTATTGTACTTCACACAGGTGGTGTAATTTAATGTTTATGCACTGGCACTTTATTGTTTACTGTCTATTTGCTATATTCACTGGAATGAAATTATTGATGAAATATGAAATGCGATAATCATGATGTAACACTTAAAATTATGATCTTTTTGACTATGGAATTATGTTTATTAACCACTTTAACCCCGCTAGCTAAAACCCCCTTCATGACCAGGCCACTTTTTACACTTCTGCACTACACTACTTTCACCGTTTATTGCTCGGTCATGCAACTTACCACCCAAATGAATTTTACCTCCTTTTCTTCTCACTAATAGAGCTTTCATTTGATGGTATTTCATTGCTGCTGACATTTTTACTTTTTTTGTTATTAATCGAAATTTAACAATTTTTTTGCAAAGAAATGACATTTTTCACTTTCAGCTGTAAAATTTTGCAAAAAAAACAACATCCATATATAAATTTTTCGCTAAATTTATTGTTCTACATGTCTTTGATAAAAAAATAAATGTTTGGGCAAAAAAAAATGGTTTGGATAAAAGTTATAGCGTTTACAAACTAAGGTACAAAAATGTGAATTTCCGCTTTTTGAAGCAGCTCTGACTTTCTGAGCACCTGTCATGATTCCTGAGGTTCCACAATGCCCAAACAGTAGAAAAACCCCACAAATGACCCCATTTCGGAAAGTACACACCCTAAGGTATTCGCTGATGGGCATAGTGAGTTCATAGAACTTTTTATTTTTTGTCACAAGTTAGCGGAAAATGATGATTTTTTTTTTCTTACAAAGTCTCATATTCCACTAACTTGCGACAAAAAATATAAAAATTCTAGGAACTCGCCATGCCCCTTGCGGAATACCTTGGGGTGTCTTCTTTCCAAAATGGGGTCACTTGTGGCGTAGTTATACTGCCCTGGCAATTTAGGGGCCCTAATGTGTGAGAAGTACTTTGCAATCAAAATGTGTAAAAAATGGCCTGCGAAATCCGAAAGGTGCTCTTTGGAATGTGTGCCCCTTTGCCCACCTAGGCTGCAATAAAGTGTGACACATCTGGTATCGCCGTACTCAGGAGAAGTTGGGGAATGTGTTTTGGGGTGTCATTTTACATATACCCATGCGGGGTGAGATAAATATCTTGGTCAAATGCCAACTTTGTATAAAAAAATTGGAAAAGTTGTCTTTTGCCAAGATATTCCTCTCACCCAGCATGGGTATATGTAAAATGACACCCCAAAACACATTCCCCAACTTCTGAGTATGGCGATACCACATGTGTGACACTTTTTTGCAGCCTAGATGCGCAAAGCGGCCCAAATTCCTTTTAGGAGGGCATTTTTAGACATTTGGATCCCAGACTTCTTCTCACGCTTTCTGGCCCCTAACATGCCAGGGCAGTATAAATACCCCACATGTGACCCCATTTTGGAAAGAAGACACCCCAAGGTATTCCGTGAGGGGCATGGCGAGTTCCTAGAATTTTTATTTTTTTTGGCACAAGTCAGCGGAAATTGTTTTTTTTTTGCATTTTCTCACAAAGTCTCCCTTTCCGCTAACTTGGGACAAAAATGTAAATCTTTCATGGACTCAATATGCCCCTTACGGAATACCTTGGGGTGTCTTCTTTCCGAAATGGGGTCACATGTGGGGTATTTATACTGGCATTTTAGGGGCCCTAAAGCGTGAGAAGAAGTCTGGAATATAAATGTCTAAAAAAATTTACGCATTTGGATTCCGTGAGGGGTATGGTGAGTTCATGTGAGATTTAATTTTTTGACAAAAGTTAGTGGAATATGAGACTTAGTAAGAAAAAACAAAAACAAACAAAAATTTCCGCTAACTTGTGCCCAAAAAAATGTCTGAATGGAGCCTTACAGGGGGTGATCAATGACAGGGGGGTGATCAGGGAGTCTATATGGGGTGATCACCCCCCTGTCATTGATCACCCCCCTGTTATTGTTCACACCCCTGTAAGGCTCCATTCAGACGTCCGTATGATTTTTTACGGATCCACAGATACATGGATCGGATCCGCAAAACACATGCGGACGTCTGAATGGAGCCTTACAGGGGGGTGATCAATGACAGAGGGCTGATCACCCATATAGACTTCCTGATCACCTCCGTCATTGATCACCCCCCTGTAAGGCTCCATTCAGACGTCCGTATGATTTTTTACGGATACATGGATCGGATACGCAAAACACATGTGGACGTCTGAATGGAGCCTTACAGGGGGGTGATCAATGACTGAGGTGATCAGGGAGTCTATATGGGTGATCACCCCTCTGTCATTGATCACCCCCCTGTAAGGCTCCATTCAGACATTCGCATGTGTTTTGCGGATCCGATCCATGTATCCGTGGATCCGTAAAAATCATACGGACCTCTGAATGGAGCCTTACAGGGGGGTGATCAATGACAGGGGGGTGATCAATAACAGGGGGGTGATCAGGGAGTCTATATGGGGTGATCAGGGGTGATCAGTGGTTCATGAGGGGTTAATAAGTGACAGGGGGGGTGTAGTGTAGTGTTTTGTGGTACTTTACACAGCTACCTGTGTCCTCTGGTGGTCGATCCAAACAAAAGGGACCACCAGAGGACCAGGTAGCAGGTATATTAGACGCTGTTATCAAAACAGCATCTAATATACCTGTTAGGGGTTAAAAAAATCACATCTCCAGCCTGCCAGCGAGCGATCGCCGCTGGCAGGCTGGAGATCCACTCGCTTACCTTCCGTTCCTGTGAGCGTGCGCGCCTGTGTGCGCGCGTTCACAGGAAATCCCGGCTCTCGCGAGATGACGCATATATGCGTGACTCTGCGCAGAGCTGCCACCTCCGGACCGCACATCTGCGTTAGGTGGTCCGGAGGCGGTTAACATATACACACATAATTATGGTGATTGGCAATTAATTATGTAATTATGTACTCCTATCACAATATGGGTATTTACCGTAAGTTTGTATCTGACATAATTTGTTTGCTTGACAAAGGCCCCATTGAGCTGGGCTGAAACGTTGCGACTGGGGAAATAATAGACAGCACCAACCTGTTTTCACGCCAAACCAGGGCCGTCTTTAATATTGACTGGACCCTGGGCAAAAAATTTACTTGGGCCCCCTGGATCCCGCCACCCTAGCATGCAATCACGCCCACCACCATAACACACAAAAGAAAAAAAAATCCACACACCTGGTAGAGTACAGTGAAAGACTGTAAACACTTCCAGTTCTGAAGACTTCAGCGGCTCAGGATCAGTGCTCTGGGCAGCTGGGCTAAGGCTGGAAGTGGGCACCGCTCTGTAGGAAGGAGACCGGGGCTCGGCTCACCCTAGCGTTACAGTGCACCCCAGCACCCCACAGTATGCAGCACCCTATAGTATACAGTACCCCACAGTATGCAATAAAGCACCCTATAGTATACAGCACCCACAGTATGCAGTATAGCACCCTATAGTATACAGCACACCACAGTATGCAGTATAGAACCCTATAGTATACAGCACCCTACAGTATGCAATATAGCACCCTATAGTATACAGTACCCCACAGTATGCAGTATAGCACCCTATAGTATACAGCACACCACAGTATGCAGTATAGCACCCTATAGTATATAGAACCCCACAGTATGCAGTATAGCACCCTATAGTATACAGCACCCCACAGTATGCAGTATAGCACCCTTTAGTATACAGCACCCCACAGTATACAGTATAGCACCCTTTAGTATACAGCACCCCACAGGATGCAATATAGAACCCTATAGTATAAAGCACCCCACAGTATGCAGTATAGCACCCTATAATATACAGCACCCCACAGTATGCAGTTTAGTACCCTATAGTATACAGAAACCCACGGTATGCAGTATAGCACCCTATAGTGTACAGCACCCCACAGTATACAGCACCCCATACTATACAGTATACAGAACCCCACAGTATATAGTAGAGCAGTATAGCACCCACAGTATACAGTATACAGCACCTCACAGTATACAGTAAAGAAGTATAGGACACCGCAATATACAGCACCCCACAATATATAGCACCTCACGATATAAAGCACCACACTATATAGTATACAGCACCCCAAACTATACAGTATAGAGCACCCCACAGTATACAGCACCCCACAGTATACAGCACCCTACAGTATACAGTAAAGCATTTATAGCACTCCACAATATACAGCACCCCAAACTATACAGTATAGAGCACCCCACAGTATACAGCACCCCACAGTATACAGCACCCTACAGTATACAGTAAAGCATTTATAGCACTCCACAATATACAGCTCCCCAAAGTATACAGTAAAGCAGTATAGCACCCCACAGTATACAGCAACCCAACGGTATACAGCACCCCACAGTATACAGTAGAGAAGTATAGCACTCCACAATATACAGCTCCCCACAGTATACAGCACCTCACGGTATACATCACCTCACAGTATACAGCACCCCATAGTATACAGTAGAGCAGTAAAGCACCCCATAGTATACAGCACCCCACAGTATACAGTAAAGCAGTACAGCACCCCACAGTATACAGTAAAGCAGTATACAGCATCTCACAGTATACATCCCTCCACAATATACAGGACCCCATAGTATACAGTAGAGCAGTGTAGCACCCCACAGTATACAGCACCCCACAGTATACAGTAGAGCAGTATAGCACCCCACAGTATACAGCACCCCACAGTATAAAGTAGCTTACCGTATATTAGTACAACAGCCCCTGTCACCTTTTCCTGATGTAATCTCCACACAAAAAAAGCTCCACAGTTAAGGCAAACTTTTCCTGCAGCAACACTCCGTAGAAAGGACCTTTGATTACCTCATAGCCATGTGACCAGTATTATTTCTAGGTTACTGGTCACATGGTGATGATGTCATCTAAGGTCCATTAGAATCATAGCTCTCACAGTTCGCTGCCTGGAGTGCCGACAGGCAGGCATGGCAGCACCCCCCTGTGTAGCTGACAGTCTGCCACTCGGATCAGTGGCCAGCAGAACTCAAGAGGGAGCTGCCTTGGCCCCCCCCCCCCCCGAGGAGCAACTGGCCCCGGGGCAGCTGCCCCTTTTGCCCCTTGTTAAAGACGGCCCTGTGCCAAACAGGTAGCAAACCTTCATCAAGAAACAAGGCTTCCAGATATCAACACAGAGGCATGGCTTCTGAACCCAGGTGCTGCCAAAACCCATACCGGCACTTAAAATCCGGGCCGGTATTCGACCTCACCTGGCTGTAAATCAGCCCAGCAGCACATGCTGGGAGGAAGATACCTGTTTTCCCAGATCAAACCTCTCACTGTGTCACAAAAAAAAAAATATATATATATATATATATATATATACAGTACAGACCAACAGTTTGGACACACCTTCTCATTCAGAGTTTTCTTTATTTTCATGACTATGTAAATTGTAGATTCACACTGAAGGCATCAAAACTATGAATTAACTCATTTGGAATTATATACATAACAAAAAAGTGTAAAACAACTGAAAATATGTCATATTCTAGGTTCTTCAAAGTAGCCACCTTTTGCTTTGATTACTGCTTTGCACACTCTTGGCATTCTCTTGATGAGCTTCAAGAGGTAGTCACCTGAAATGGTTTTCACTTCACAGGTATGCCCTGTCAGGTTTAATAAGTGGGATTTCTTGCCTTATAAATGGGGTTGGGACTATCAGTTGCGTTGTGGAGAAGTCAGGTGGATACACAGCTGATAGTCCTACTGAATACACTGTTAGAGGTTGTATTATGGCAAGAAAAAAGCAGCTAAGTAAAGAAAAACAAGTGGCCATCATTACTTTAAGAAATGAAGGTCAGTCAGTCCGAAAAATTGGGAAAACTTTAAAAGTGTCCCCAAGTGCAGTCACAAAAACCATCAAGCACTACAAAGAAACTGGCTCACATGCGGACTGCCCCAGGAAAGGAAGACCAAGAGTCACCTCTGCTGCAGAGGATAAGTTCATCCGAGTCACCAGCCTCAGAAATCGCAGGTTAACAGCAGCTCAGATTAGAGACCAGGTCAATGCCACACAAAGTTCTAGCAGCAGACACATCTCTAGAACAACTGTTAAGAGGAGACTGTGTGAATCAGGCCTTCATGGTAGAATATCTGCTAGAAAACCACTGCTAAGGACAGACAACAAGCAGAAGAGACTTGTTTGGGCTAAAGAACAAAAGGAATGGACATTAGACCAGTGGAAATCTGTGCTTTGGTCTGATGAGTCCAAATTTGAGATCTTTGGTTCCAACCACCGTGTCTTTGTGCGATGCAGAATAGGTGAACGGATGGAGTCTACATCCCTGGTTCCCACCGTGAAGCATGGAGGAGGAGGTGTGATGGTGTGGGGGTGCTTTTCTGGTGACACTGTTGGGGATTTATTCAAAATTGAAGGCATACTGAACCAGCATGGCTACCACAGCGTCTTGCAGCGGCATGCTATTCCATCCTGTTTGCGTTTAGTTGGACCATCATTTATTTTTCAACAGGACAATGACCCCAAACACATGTCCAGGCTGTGTAAGGGCTATTTGACCATGAAGGAGAGTGATGGTGTGCTGCACCAGATGACCTGGCCTCCACAGTCACTGGACCTGAACCCGATCGAGATGGTTTGGGGGGAGCTGGACAGAGTGAAGGCAAAAGGGCCAACAAGTGCTAAGCATCTCTGGGAACTCATTCAAGACTGTTGGAAGACCATTTCAGGTGACTACCTCTTGAAGCTCATCAAGAGAATGCCAAGAGTGTGCAAAGCAGTAATCAAAGCAAAAGGTGGCTACTTTGAAGAACCTAGAATATGACATATTTTCAGTTGTTTCACACTTTTTTTGTTATGTATATAATTCCACATGTGTTAATTCATGGTTTTGATGCCTTCAGTGTTAATCTACAATTGTCATAGTCATGAAAATAAAGAAAACTCTTTGAATGAGAAGGTGTGTCCAAACTTTTGGTCTGTACTGTATATATATTCTGCTGCCAAGCCGAACAAATCCAAAGGTTTGGAGATTTGCTTTGCACAAATCACTTAAAACTGCACCAGTTCAGTTTTAATGTAAAAATTAAGGTTTGCCCTAATTTATTTTATTTATTTATATTATTTATTTTACACACTTATATAGGGCTGCTATATTCCGCAGCGCTTTACAGATATTAGCAACAAGCTGTCCCCAATGGGGCTCACAGTCTAAATTCCCTATCAGTATGTCTATGAGTGTAGGAGGCAACCAGAGTACCCCAATGAAACCCATGCAAACATGGGAAGAACATGCCCAGTATCGATCTATGTTACAGAACGCCATCTTTAGAGCTGGAAAAATACCCTTAACCTGTGTGACAACATACCAAGATGTATTAAAGCATCCAACCTGTATAGAACCAGAGTGTGGTGGTCAAGACAGGTTAAGGGTAATTTTCCAGCTCTAAAGATGGCGTTCTGTAACATAGATCGATACTGGGCATGCGCCGCCACCAGCCAGGGGCGTCTGGATGACGCAGTGATGTCGGCAGGCTTTGATGACGTTTCAAGTCCGGGATGAAGGTCACGCCGTGTCTATGTGCTGGAATGTTTACCATACTATATAGCAGCATGGAATGTGTGTCCAGGTGATGTCAAATATGTCCACATCTTTATGCTCCCACTCAGTTTTTTACACGCATGCGGTACCGGACGCACGCATCGATCGGTCATGTGTGCCCGATCGATGCGTGTGTCCCTTTATCCACATGAATTATGGATTATGTAATTTATAAATGCACTTGCAATATGTAACTATGCGATATATATGCGCTTTTTATCCAGCACTTAGTGTTTCGCACTTTCCTATTATGGCATTGATTTGTTTTGTGAACACACCCGATGTGGGATGTGTCTTTAGGATTTACTCACATGTTTGTAATTGTGTAGCCACCCCCTGGGTGTGCCTTTGTTAATTGATTCACCTATAAGTTTGTTTCCATTCACCTTGTATCTCTGCTTGAAAAAGGCTCATTCAGAGCCGAAACGTTGCACCGGATGGTTGAATAAAGGTATCCTTTTCTTTTCAACTTACTGGAGTGCCGTCCTTTTTCTGGATTCTACTTGTGGGGTGAGAAGTCTATACCCTAGGATCGTGCACCCTATTTTCATCTAATTACAGCCAGTGCCACCATTTTTCCTTTATATATATATATATATATATCCATAAAAGAAGTTCAGGCAGCACTCCTGTCGTTTACTCAGCTGTAGCTGTGTGGTGCCAGCGGTGGTCCCTCGATTCAGGACTTAAAACAATGAAGAAAATCCGCAGCACTCCTTGAAGTATAGAAAAAATGTGTAGTTTTATTCACACATGTCAAATAAGACAACGTTTCGGTTCTCTCACAGAACCTTTTTCAAGTCAAGTAAAACTTGACTTGAAAAAGGTTCTGTGAGAGAACCGAAACGTTGTCTTATTTGACATGTGTGAATAAAACTACACATTTTTTCTATACTTCAAGGAGTGCTGTGGATTTTCTTCATTATATATATATATATATATATATATATATATATATATATATATAGTTAAATTGGGGGGTTGTTTTGCTCTCTTTGGCCACCTGCCATTCATTTTGTATTTTAGCAAAAAAAAAATCCAGAATTTATTAAGACCTTTTTCATTTTCAAAGGCTACAGCTGACCCCTCAGACCTACATTTGTAAATTCTCTGTATTGACACTTTCAAGCTGGTAACAGATTCTATAATGCAAGGGTGCACAAACATTTTTGAACTGGGAGCCACAATGTCACAACGTTCTATTTCAAGGGGCCACAGAAAATGTTGATCATTGTTCATTTGCATTATCCTATTACACATGCTGATGTAAACTATCTGGCTCATGGACGACAAGCCTTTTGTTTTCCACACTTTCATTTACCACACATTTTATTATGATGCCTATAAATGGAAATTCACAGGTTTTGGTACATAACATATAAAAATTTACAGACAGATTCCCAAATAAACATCCGTCCTCCTCTATAAACACACTGCACACTAGTATTGACAATTTACTATGGTAATACAATGCGTTGCATAAAGCTGGAATATTAATGCAGTTTCTGCATTATAATGCATTGACTAAAACTGTGCGCTATATTGACATAACATAATGTGTTAACTAAAACTGCATGATATAGTAACGCAATACAAAACGTTAACTAAAACTCCATGGTATATTGACGTAATTAGAGTTGAGCGAACACCTGGATGTTCGGGTTCGAGAAGTTCGGCCGAACATCCCGGAAATGTTCGGGTTCGGGATCCGAACCCGATCCGAACTTCGTCCCGAACCCGAACCCCATTGAAGTCAATGGGGACCCGAACTTTTCGGCACTAAAAAGGCTGTAAAACAGCCCAGGAAAGAGCTAGAGGGCTGCAAAAGGCAGCAACATGTAGGTAAATCCCCTGCAAACAAATGTGGATAGGGAAATGAATTAAAATAAAAATTAAATAAATAAAAATTAACCAAAATCAATTGGAGAGAGGTTCCATAGCAGAGAATCTGGCTTCCCGTCACCCACCACTGGAACAGTCCATTCTCAGATATTTAGGCCCCGGCACCCAGGCAGAGGAGAGAGGTCCCGTAACAGAGAATCTGTCTTCATGTCAGCAGAGAATTAGTCTGCATGTCATAGCAGAGAATGAGGCTTCACGTCAGCCACCACTGCAACAGTCCATTGGCATATATTTAGGCCCAGCACACACACAGGCAGAGGAGAGAGGTCCCGTAACAGACAATCTGGCTTCATGTCAGCAGAGAATCAGTCTGCATGTCATAGCAGAGAATCAGGCTTCACGTCAGCCACCACTGCAACAGTCCATTGGCATATATTTAGGCCCAGCACACACACAGGCAGAGGAGAGAGGTCCCGTAACAGAGAATCTGGCTTCATGTCAGCAGAGAATCAGTCTGCATGTCATAGCAGAGAATGAGGCTTCACGTCACCCACCACTGCAACAGTCCATTGGCATATATTTAGGCCTAGCACACAGGCAGAGCAGAGAGGTCCCGTAACAGACAATCTGGCTTCATGTCAGCAGAGAATCAGTCTGCATGTCATAGCAGAGAATGAGGCTTCACGTCAGCCACCACTGCAACAGTCCATTGGCATATATTTAGGCCTAGCACACAGGCAGAGCAGAGAGGTCCCGTAACAGACAATCTGGCTTCATGTCAGCAGAGAATCAGTCTGCATGTCATAGCAGAGAATCAGGCTTCACGTCAGCCACCACTGCAACAGTCCATTGTCATAAATTTAGGCCCAGCACCCAGGCAGAGGAGAGAGGTCCCGTAACAGACAATCTGGCTTCATGTCAGCAGAGAATTAGTCTGCATGTCATAGCAGAGAATCAGGCTTCATGTCAGCCACCACTGCAACAGTCCATTGGCATATATTTAGGCCCAGCACCCAGGCAGAGGAGGGAGGTCCCGTAACAGAGAATCTGTCTTCATGTCAGCAGAGAATCAGTCTGCATGTCATAGCAGAGAATGAGGCTTCACGTCACCCACCACTGCAACAGTCCATTGGCATATATTTAGGCCTAGCACACAGGCAGAGCAGAGAGGTCCCGTAACAGACAATCTGGCTTCATGTCAGCAGAGAATCAGTCTGCATGTCATAGCAGAGAATCAGGCTTCACGTCAGCCACCACTGCAACAGTCCATTGGCATATATTTAGGCCTAGCACACAGGCAGAGCAGAGAGGTCCCGTAACAGACAATCTGGCTTCATGTCAGCAGAGAATCAGTCTGCATGTCATAGCAGAGAATGAGGCTTCACGTCAGCCACCACTGCAACAGTCCATTGGCATATATTTAGGCCTAGCACACAGGCAGAGCAGAGAGGTCCCGTAACAGACAATCTGGCTTCATGTCAGCAGAGAATCAGTCTGCATGTCATAGCAGAGAATCAGGCTTCACGTCAGCCACCACTGCAACAGTCCATTGTCATAAATTTAGGCCCAGCACCCAGGCAGAGGAGAGAGGTCCCGTAACAGACAATCTGGCTTCATGTCAGCAGAGAATTAGTCTGCATGTCATAGCAGAGAATCAGGCTTCATGTCAGCCACCACTGCAACAGTCCATTGGCATATATTTAGGCCCAGCACCCAGGCAGAGGAGGGAGGTCCCGTAACAGAGAATCTGTCTTCATGTCAGCAGAGAATCAGTCTGCATGTCATAGCAGAGAATGAGGCTTCACGTCAGCCACCACTGCAACAGTCCATTGGCATATATTTAGGCCTAGCACACAGGCAGAGGAGAGGTTCATTCAACTTTGGGTAGCCTCGCAATATAATGGTAAAATGAAAATAAAAATAGGATTGAATGAGGAAGTGCCCTGGAGTCCAATAATATATGGTTATGGGGAGGTAGTTAATGTCTAATCTGGACAAGGGACGGACAGGTCCTGTGGGATCCATGCCTGGTTCATTTTTATGAACGTCAGCTTGTCCACATTGGCTGTAGACAGGCGGCTGCGTTTGTCTGTAATGACGCCCCCTGCCATGCTGAATACACGTTCAGACAAAACGCTGGCTGCCGGGCAGGCCAGCACCTCCAAGGCATAAAAGGCTAGCTCTGGCCACGTGGACAATTTAGAGACCCAGAAGTTGAATGGGGCCGAACCATCAGTCAGTACGTGGAGGGGTGTGCACACGTACTGTTCCACCATGTTAGTGAAATGTTGCCTCCTGCTAACACGTTGCGTATCAGGTGGTGGTGCAGTTAGCTGTGGCGTGTTGACAAAAGTTTTCCACATCTCTGCCATGCTAACCCTGCCCTCAGAGGAGCTGGCCGTGACACAGCTGCCTTGGCGACCTCTTGCTCCTCCTCTGCCTTGGCCTTGGGCTTCCACTTGTTCCCCTGTGACATTTGGGAATGCTCTCAGTAGCGCGTCTACCAACGTGCGCTTGTACTCGCGCATCTTCCTATCACGCTCCAGTGCAGGAAGTAAGGTGGGCACATTGTCTTTGTAGCGTGGATCCAGCAGGGTGGCAACCCAGTAGTCCGCACAGGTTAAAATGTGGGCAACTCTGCTGTCGTTGCGCAGGCACTGCAGCATGTAGTCGCTCATGTGTGCCAGGCTGCCCAGGGGTAAGGACAAGCTGTCCTCTGTGGGAGGCGTATCGTCATCGTCCTGCCTTTCCCCCCAGCCACGCACCAGTGATGGACCCGAGCTGCGTTGGGTGCCACCCCGCTGTGACCATGCTTCATCCTCATCCTCCTCCACCTCCTCCTCATCCTCGTCCTCCTCGTCCTCCAGTAGTGGGCCCTGGCTGGCCACATTTGTACCTGGCCTCTGCTGTTGCCAAAAACCTCCCTCTGAGTCACTTCGAAGAGACTGGCCTGAAAGTGCTAAAAATGACCCCTCTTCCTCCTCCTCCTCCTCCTCCTGGGCCACCTCCTCTTCCATCATCGCCCTAAGTGTTTTCTCAAGGAGACATAGAAGTGGTATTGTAACGCTGATAACGGTGTCATCGCCACTGGCCATGTTGGTGGAGTACTCGAAACAGCGCAACAGGGCACACAGGTCTCGCATGGAGGCCCAGTCATTGGTGGTGAAGTGGTGCTGTTCTGTAGTGCGACTGACCCGTGCGTGCTGCAGCTGAAACTCCACTATGGCCTGCTGCTGCTCGCACAGTCTGTCCAGCATGTGCAAGGTGGAGTTCCACCTGGTGGGCACGTCGCATATGAGGCGGTGAGCGGGAAGGCCGAAGTTACGCTGTAGCGCAGACAGGCGAGCAGCAGCAGGATGTGAACGCCGGAAGCGCGAACAGACGGCCCGCACTTTATGCAGCAGCTCTGACATGTCGGGGTAGTTGTGAATGAACTTCTGCACCACCAAATTCAGCACATGCGCCAAGCAAGGGATGTGCGTCAAATTGGCTAGTCCCAGAGCTGCAACGAGATTTCGCCCATTATCACACACCACCAGGCCGGGCTTGAGGCTCACCGGCAGCAACCACTCGTCGGTCTGTTGTTCTATACCCCGCCACAACTCCTGTGCGGTGTGGGGCCTGTCCCCCAAACATATGAGTTTCAGAATGGCCTGCTGACGTTTACCCCGGGCTGTGCTGAAGTTGGTGGTGAAGGTGTGTGGCTGACTGGATGAGCAGGTGGAAGAAGAGGAGGAGGAAGCCGAGAAGGAGGAGGTGGCAACAGGAGGCAAAGAATGTTGCCCTGCGATCCTTGGCGGCGGAAGGACGTGCGCCAAACAGCTCTCCGCCTGGGGCCCAGCTGCCACTACATTTACCCAGTGTGCAGTTAGGGAGATATAGCGTCCCTGGCCGTGCTTACTGGTCCACGTATCTGTGGTTAGGTGGACCTTGCCACAGATGGCGTTGCGCAGTGCACACTTGATTTTATCGGATACTTGGTTGTGCAGGGAAGGCACGGCTCTCTTGGAGAAGTAGTGCCGGCTGGGAACAACATACTGTGGGACAGCAAGCGACATGAGCTGTTTGAAGCTGTCTGTGTCCACCAGCCTAAATGACAGCATTTCATAGGCCAGTAGTTTAGAAATGCTGGCATTCAGGGCCAGGGATCGAGGGTGGCTAGGTGGGAATTTACGCTTTCTATCAAATGTTTGTGAGATGGAGAGCTGAACGCTGGCGTGTGACATGGTTGAGACGCTTGGTGACGGAGGTGGTGGTGGTGGTGTTGGTGGTACATCCCCTGTTTGCTGGGCGGCAGGTGCCAACGTTCCTCCAGAGGCGGAGGAAGAGGCCGAGGCGGCAGCAGCAGAATAGGCCGAGGCGGCAGCAGCAGAAGAGGTAGCAGGGGGAGCCTGAGTGACTTCCTTGGTTTTAAGGTGTTTACTCCACTGCAGTTCATGCTTTGCATGCAGGTGCCTGGTCATGCAGGTTGTGCTCAGGTTCAGAACGTTAATGCCTCGCTTCAGGCTCTGATGGCACAGCGTGCAAACCACTCGGGTCTTGTCGTCAGCACATTGTTTGAAGAAGTGCCATGCCAGGGAACTCCTTGAAGCTGCCTTTGGGGTGCTCGGTCCCAGATGGCGGCGGTCAGTAGCAGGCGGAGTCTCTTGGCGGCGGGTGTTCTGCTTTTGCCCACTGCTCCCTCTTTTGCTACGCTGTTGGCTCGGTCTCACCACTGCCTCTTCCTCCGAACTGTGAAAGTCAGTGGCACGACCTTCATTCCATGTGGGGTCTAGGACCTCATCGTCCCCTGCATCGTCTTCCACCCAGTCTTGATCCCTGACCTCCTGTTCAGTCTGCACACTGCAGAAAGACGCAGCAGTTGGCACCTGTGTTTCGTCATCATCAGAGACATGCTGAGGTGGTATTCCCATGTCCTCATCATCAGGAAACATAAGTGGTTGTGCGTCAGTGCATTCTATGTCTTTCACCGCTGGGGAAGGGCTAGGTGGATGCCCTTGGGAAACCCTGCCAGCGGAGTCTTCAAACAGCATAAGAGACTGCTGCATAACTTGAGGCTGAGACAGTTTCCCTGGTATGCATGGGGGTGATGTGACAGACTGATGGGGTTGGTTTTCAGGCGCCATCTGTGCGCTTTCTGCAGAAGACTGGGTGGGAGATAATGTGAACGTGCTGGATCCACTGTCGGCCACCCAATTGACTAATGCCTGTACCTGCTCAGGCCTTACCATCCTTAGAACGGCATTGGGCCCCACCATATATCGCTGTAAATTCTGGCGGCTACTGGGACCTGAGGTAGTTGGTACACTAGGACGTGTGGATGTGGCAGAACGGCCACGTCCTCTCCCAGCACCAGAGGGTCCACTAACACCACCACGACCATGTCCACGTCCGCGTCCCTTACTAGATGTTTTTCTCATTGTTATGGTTCACCACAACAACAAATATATTATTTGGCCCAATGTATTGTATTCAAATTCAGCGGGATATAAATTTGAGGCCTAGTATTTAGGCGCTGGGTGACCGGTATGGATTTAGTGACAGAATTAGACTTGGAAATGCACAGAAGCGTGTGTGTGAAGTTATTCTGAATGACCCTATGTGCACCTTCAATATGATCTACCCTTTTAGGGATAGATTTCAAATAGCTCTGATATAGCAGAAACGACTAAATTATGAAATTGCTAAATTGGGAATTGTATTTCAACCCAGAACAAAAAATGTGCTTTGACGGACACTAAATAACTTTCCCAGCCACAACAGGACAGCGGTAACGAGAGATTTAGCGGGATATAAATTTGAGGCCTAGTATTTAGGCGCTGGGTGACAGGTATGGGTTTAGTGACAGAATTAGATTTGGAAATGCACAGTAGCGGGTGTGTGAAGTTATTCTGAATGACCCTATGTGCACCTTGAATATTATATACCCTTTTAGGGATAGATTTCAAATAGCTCTGATATAGCAGAAACCACTAAATTATGAAATTGCTAAATTGGGAATTGTATTTCAACCCAGAACAAGAAATGTGCTTGAACGGACACTAAATAACTCGCCCAGCTACAGCACTAGGGACAGATTTAGCGGGATATAAATTTGAGGCCTAGTATTTAGGCGCTGGGTGACAGGTATGGGTTTAGTGCCAGAATTAGACTTGGAAATACACAGTAGCGGGTGTGTGTGAAGTTATTCTGAATGACCCAATGTGCACCTTGAATATTATATACCCTTTTAGGGATAGATTTCAAATAGCTCTGATATAGCAGAAACCACTAAATTATGAAATTGCTAAATTGGGAATTGTATTTCAACCCAGAACAAGAAATGTGCTTGAACGGACACTAAATAACTCGCCCAGCTACAGCACTAAGGACAGATTTAGCGGGATATAAATTTGAGGCCTAGTATTTAGGCGCTGGGTGACAGGTATGGGTTTAGTGCCAGAATTAGACTTGGAAATACACAGTAGCGGGTGTGTGTGAAGTTATTCTGAATGACCCAATGTGCACCTTGAATATTATATACCCTTTTAGGGATAGATTTCAAATAGCTCTGATATAGCAGAAACCACTAAATTATGAAATTGCTAAATTGGGAATTGTATTTCAACCCAGAACAAGAAATGTGCTTGAACGGACACTAAATAACTCGCCCAGCTACAGCACTAAGGACAGATTTAGCGGGATATAAATTTGAGGCCTAGTATTTAGGCGCTGGGTGACAGGTATGGGTTTAGTGCCAGAATTAGACTTGGAAATACACAGTAGCGGGTGTGTGTGAAGTTATTCTGAATGACCCAATGTGCACCTTGAATATTATATACCCTTTTAGGGATAGATTTCAAATAGCTCTGATATAGCAGAAACCACTAAATTATGAAATTGCTAAATTGGGAATTGTATTTCAACCCAGAACAAGAAATGTGCTTGAACGGACACTAAATAACTCGCCCAGCTACAGCACTAAGGACAGATTTAGCGGGATATAAATTTGAGGCCTAGTATTTAGGCGCTGGGTGACAGGTATGGGTTTAGTGCCAGAATTAGACTTGGAAATACACAGTAGCGGGTGTGTGTGAAGTTATTCTGAATGACCCAATGTGCACCTTGAATATTATATACCCTTTTAGGGATAGATTTCAAATAGCTCTGATATAGCAGAAACCACTAAATTATGAAATTGCTAAATTGGGAATTGTATTTCAACCCAGAACAAGAAATGTGCTTGAACGGACACTAAATAACTCGCCCAGCTACAGCACTAAGGACAGATTTAGCGGGATATAAATTTGAGGCCTAGTATTTAGGCGCTGGGTGACAGGTATGGGTTTAGTGCCAGAATTAGACTTGGAAATACACAGTAGCGGGTGTGTGTGAAGTTATTCTGAATGACCCAATGTGCACCTTGAATATTATATACCCTTTTAGGGATAGATTTCAAATAGCTCTGATATAGCAGAAACCACTAAATTATGAAATTGCTAAATTGGGAATTGTATTTCAACCCAGAACAAGAAATGTGCTTGAACGGACACTAAATAACTCGCCCAGCTACAGCACTAAGGACAGATTTAGCGGGATATAAATTTGAGGCCTAGTATTTAGGCGCTGGGTGACAGGTATGGGTTTAGTGCCAGAATTAGACTTGGAAATACACAGTAGCGGGTGTGTGTGAAGTTATTCTGAATGACCCAATGTGCACCTTGAATATTATATACCCTTTTAGGGATAGATTTCAAATAGCTCTGATATAGCAGAAACCACTAAATTATGAAATTGCTAAATTGGGAATTGTATTTCAACCCAGAACAAGAAATGTGCTTGAACGGACACTAAATAACTCGCCCAGCTACAGCACTAAGGACAGATTTAGCGGGATATAAATTTGAGGCCTAGTATTTAGGCGCTGGGTGACAGGTATGGGTTTAGTGCCAGAATTAGACTTGGAAATACACAGTAGCGGGTGTGTGTGAAGTTATTCTGAATGACCCAATGTGCACCTTGAATATTATATACCCTTTTAGGGATAGATTTCAAATAGCTCTGATATAGCAGAAACCACTAAATTATGAAATTGCTAAATTGGGAATTGTATTTCAACCCAGAACAAGAAATGTGCTTGAACGGACACTAAATAACTCGCCCAGCTACAGCACTAGGGACAGATTTAGCGGGATATAAATTTGAGGCCTAGTATTTAGGCGCTGGGTGACAGGTATGGGTTTAGTGCCAGAATTAGACTTGGAAATACACAGTAGCGGGTGTGTGTGAAGTTATTCTGAATGACCCAATGTGCACCTTGAATATTATATACCCTTTTAGGGATAGATTTCAAATAGCTCTGATATAGCAGAAACCACTAAATTATGAAATTGCTAAATTGGGAATTGTATTTCAACCCAGAACAAGAAATGTGCTTGAACGGACACTAAATAACTCGCCCAGCTACAGCACTAAGGACAGATTTAGCGGGATATAAATTTGAGGCCTAGTATTTAGGCGCTGGGTGACAGGTATGGGTTTAGTGCCAGAATTAGACTTGGAAATACACAGTAGCGGGTGTGTGTGAAGTTATTCTGAATGACCCAATGTGCACCTTGAATATTATATACCCTTTTAGGGATAGATTTCAAATAGCTCTGATATAGCAGAAACCACTAAATTATGAAATTGCTAAATTGGGAATTGTATTTCAACCCAGAACAAGAAATGTGCTTGAACGGACACTAAATAACTCGCCCAGCTACAGCACTAGGGACAGATTTAGCTGGATATAAATTTGAGGCCTAGTATTTAGGCGCTGGGTGACAGGTATGGGTTTAGTGCCAGAATTAGACTTGGAAATACACAGTAGCGGGTGTGTGTGAAGTTATTCTGAATGACCCAATGTGCACCTTGAATATTATATACCCTTTTAGGGATAGATTTCAAATAGCTCTGATATAGCAGAAACCACTAAATTATGAAATTGCTAAATTGGGAATTGTATTTCAACCCAGAACAAGAAATGTGCTTGAACGGACACTAAATAACTCGCCCAGCTACAGCACTAAGGACAGATTTAGCGGGATATAAATTTGAGGCCTAGTATTTAGGCGCTGGGTGACCGGTATGGATTTAGTGACAGAATTAGACTGGGATATGGCCAAAAAATAAACAGACTATTGCTGGTTAAATGCACTTGGTGTGACAGCTTCACCCTGATGTAGGCTTTAGCCAAAAAACAACCACACCATTGAGGGTTAAATGCACTTGGTGACAGGCGCAGCTTGCCCCTGATTTAGTATATGGCCAAAAAATGAACAGACTATTGCTGGTTAAATGCACTTGGTGTGACAGCTTCACCCTGATGTAGGCTTTAGCCAAAAAACAACCACACCATTGAGGGTTAAATGCACTTGGTGACAGGCGCAGCTTGCCCCTGATTTTGTATATGGCCAAAAAATGAACAGACTATTGCTGGTTAAATGCACTTGGTGTGACAGCTTCACCCTGATGTAGGCTTTAGCCAAAAAACAACCACACCATTGAGGGTTAAATGCACTTGGTCGCAGCTTGTGCTGGCGCACCACAAGACACAAAATGGCCGCCGATCACCCCAGAAAAATGTGACTGACAAACGGTCTGGGCAGCCTAAAAACAGTGAGCAATTGAGGATCAGCAGCTCAATGATCCACAGCTGCAGATCGATCAGTTAATCAAGTCCTTTGGAGGAGTTAATCTGCCTAATCTCGCCCTACTGTCGCAGCCGCAACCTCTCCCTACGCTAATCAGAGCAGAGTGACGGGCGGCGCTATGTGACTCCAGCTTAAATAGAGGCTGGGTCACATGGTGCTCTGGCCAATCACAGCCATGCCAATAGTAGGCATGGCTGTGATGGCCTCTTGGGGCAAGTAGTATGACGCTTGTTGATTGGCTGCTTTGCAGCCTTTCAAAAAGCGCCAAGAAAGCGTCACAAAAGCGCGAAGAAAGCGACGAACACCGAACCCGAACCCAGACTTTTACGAAAATGTCCGGGTTCGGGTCCGTGTCACGGACACCCCAAAATTCGGTACGAACCCGAACTATACAGTTCGAGTTCGCTCATCCCTAGACGTAATACAATATATTGAATAAAACATTACTTAACAAATATTAATGCTGTTATTGCAGTACAATGCATTCACTAAAACAGCATGGTATTTTGAATTATGTAATACAATTTGTTGAATGAAACTGCTTTATTAATGCAGTACAATGCGTTCACTAAAACTGCACATTGTCGTTCTTCCCTAATTAAGTTTCAATAATTATCCCTGTTTACACAGGGAGATGTAGTGCCAATAATCGTGCATCTTTGATCATCCTTAAAAATGCAAATAATTTAACAGCTGATCAGCGACACAATTATCAGGGTCAGTTATCAAGAATGAGAACTTGTTCCCAATAATTGGCCCGAAAATCATGCAGTGTATTAGGGGCTTAAGTGGTGACATTTCCTTCACTGCCATTCTACCTCATGTTCATAAATGAGCTTCACTATAGAGGATTCCGCTCACTTATTATTAACACCTCCTCTCCCCCAATTATAGTTTATGTGTGACAGTTGCAGTACCCCGGAGAGAGGACACTACAAATTAAAACCCTGTCATTGTTTCTTATGGCTAGCTTTCAATGTTCCTATTTAATAAATGTCATCCTTACTAAGACCTCCTTCACACAGGCGTCATGTTTTTGGCCCGGATAAGATGTGGATGCATGGCAGGAAAATGCAAGATTTTTCTGCGCGAGTGCAAAACATTGTGCGTTTTGCACGCGCGTGAGAAAAATTGGCATGTTTGGTACCCAAACCCAAACCCGAACCTGGACTTCTTCACAGAAGTTCGGGTTTGGGTTAGGTGTTTTGTAGATTATATTATTTTCCCTTATAACATGGTTATAAGGGAAAAAATTGGCATTCTTAATACAGAATGCTTAGTACAATAGGGCTGGAGGGGTTAATAATAATAATAATTTAACTCACCTTAATCCACTTGCTCGCACAGCCCGGCTTCTCTTCTGTCTTCATCTTTGCTGTGCATAGGAATAGGATGTTTGATGACGTCACTGCGCTCATCACATGGTCCATCAAATGATCCATCACCATGGTGATGGATCATGTGATGGACCTTGTGATGACCGCAGTGACATCACCACAGGTCCTTTTCCTCACAGATGAAGACACAAGAGATGCCGGCTATGCGAACAAGTGGATTAACGTGAGTTAAATTATTGTTTATTTTTTTTAACCCCTCCAGCCCTATTGTACTATGCATTCTGCATTAAGAATGCTATTATTTTCCCTTATAATCATGTTATAAGGGAAAATAATAATGATCGGGTCCCCATCCCAATCGTCTCCTAGCAACCTTGCATAAAAATCGCACCGCATTCACACTTGCTTGTGGATGCTTGCGATTTTTACGCAGCCCTATTCACTCCATGGGGCCTGCGTTGCGTGGAAAACGCACAAAGAGGAGCATGCTGCAATTTTCACGCAACACACAAGTGATGCGTGAAAATCACCGCTCATGTGCACAGCCCCATAGAAATGAATGGGTCCGGATTCAGTGCGGGTGCAATGCATTCACCTCACGCATCGCACCCGCGCGGAAATCCCGTGTGAAAGGGGCCTAAGTATTTTATTTATGCAACTGTTAACTTATATTGCATTTGATGCTATGTGCCTGGTTTGCCACAGGTGGTGTAGGTCTGGAAGAGCACCGGAGACAAGAAGGGAATTAACCCTTCTATTCTTTTTTCCCATTTGGGCAGATAAGGGCTGATAAGGTTTTTTTTCAGGAAGCAGGAATTAGTTGAATTTGAAGTACTAAAGGACAAGACATGGTGCAGAGCGGGGATGCATTTCCTCCTTCTCCTGCTGCAGAAGCCTAGGAAGCAGCTCCTAGAGCACCACGTTCCTTGCTTTTGACTGAGCTATAGACTTTATTTACATGAGAGGGAAAACAGGCAAGAGACACCCTACTAATTGAAAAAAATAACAGACTTAAGCCAGATAGGAATCAAAAGAAGCATATGGAACAACTGCCGCCACCTTGCACCCTGCTGGTATTAAGTGGAGTGAATTCCAACCAACTAAAGAAACATTTTTGTATTACCAAGTTCATTTAGTAAACTACGTTCAAGTTTCCCGGTCTGGACTTCTTTGACACAATTATTGCAGCGAACCACCTCCAGGGAGCAATCACCTGAGGTAGGACCACCGTAACACAAGGACACTACGCTAGGCCATATTATATCACTCGCAGACCTCAACACTAGTGATGATCGAGCATGCTCGGCCGAACACCTGTTCGGGTCGAGCATCTCGATGCTCGGCACATAGCAGTACTCGGCCGAGTACCGCATGTGCTTGAGCGCAATACTCGAGTCTCCTCCCCTCACGTTTCTTGGCTGCTACGCAGCCAATAAACGTGCAGTTAAGTACTGCCCTTAAATGTAATGCCGTAGCCATGTTGGCTACTGGCATTACAGTGATTGGATGGCCAGAACGCGTCATTGGGTGCTATTTAAAGCACCTGATGACACGTATTTGGCTCAATGTTCATCAGGGAGAGCTGAGCATAGGAAGGGAAAGTCAGTGTAGGGAGTGTTATTGGAAGATTATTACAAAAACTTTTCAGAGACCCAAAAGTCCTTTTAAGGACTATTGTGTGTGACAGCAGCAATATATGTTTGAAGCACAACCTGTGCTAAATTGCTCAGTCTCAGTCTTAATCACTGAGGTTGTGGTTAGGTCAACAAGTCAGGAAATTGAGCAGAGTGAGGAAGTGGAAGAGGAGGTGGTGGACAATGAAGTCTCTGACCCAATCTGGGAAGGTGGAAAGTCGAGCAAGGACAGTAAGACAGAGGGGGAGGGATCTACAGCACAGTCTGGAAGAGGCAGTGGGGTGGCAAAAGGGAGAAGGCATGCCACACCAAACAGGCCCGCAACTGTTCCACGGAGCACCCCTTGCGGAAATCGCTCTTACCAGAGGGTAGGTGTTCCGCATTCTGGACCTTTTTTGAGGAAAGTGCAGACAACAAAAGAATTGTAATTTACAACCTGTGCCATACAAAAATTAGCAGGGGCTTGAACCACCACCAACATGATCCCCCACATGGCATCAAAGCACTATAATAGGTGGGTTGAACGCCTGGGTCCACAATCTGTGTCTGTGGGTCACACCAGTGCCAACTCTTCCCCTGTATTACGTGCTGGCCAATCCCCTGTCTAAGACGCAGGCCCGGATGCTCGCATTGCTGTGGCAGGAGATAAGAGACCAGACTGAGCTGTGACTCTCGCCACTCAACCTACAACCAGGCATGGTTGTGTCTGATAATGGCCGTAACTTGGTGGTGGCTTTAGAGCTCGGCAAGCTCAGACACATCCCATGCCTAGCCCACATCCCATGTTCAGCGGTTTCTCAAAACCTACCCCAATCTGCCTGAGCCACTGGTGAAGGTGCGCCGCATGTGTGCCCATTTCCGCAAGTCTTCCGCCGGCCAGTCAACGCTAGTGATGAGCGGCAGGAACAATATTCGAATTTTCAATATTTCACGAATATTCACCATATATTTGAGAATTTGCGATCTCCAGGCATTATTTTCTTGATTGTGAAAATTTGCATAAAATTGCATACAAAATTTGCATACAATTTTTGCATGAACTGGTATTTAAAAAAAAAAATCGAATATTCGCAATTTCGAAATAATTTTGGCGATATTCTAAATATTCGAGAATTCTCGAAGTGCCGATATTCACGATTAAAATTCGCAATTCGAATATTTGTGATCAACACTAGACAACGCTGCAGCAGCGCTTGAAATTGACAGCTCACCGGCTGTTGTGCAACGTGAGCATGCACTGGGACTCGACATTCCACATGTTGGCCAGGCTTTGCGAGCAGCAGAGGGCAGCTGCAACATGATCGTCGGCTTTCCAGTTAGCTTCCGCTATTTACAAGCGAGGAATGGGCATGGATGTCTGACCTCTGTGAGGTTTTAAGAAACTTTGAGGAATCAACACAGATGGTGAGCGGCGATAACGCTATTATAAGCGTAATTATCCCACTTCTTTGTCTACTCAAACACTCGCTGCTCACAATTAAGGACGATGCTTTGCATGTGGAAGAGGTGTAAATGGGGGAAGACATTACACGGGTGATAGCCAGACCACCCTCAGTTTGTCTTCTCAGCGCAAATTGGACGATGAGGGGGAGGAGGAGGAGAAGGAGACGGTTGTCTCCGCTACAGAGGGTAGTACCCATGGAAGGTAAATTCTATCTGTTCAGCGTGGGTGGGCAGAAGAGGGGGAAGAGGATGAAGTGATTGAAAGTCATCCTCCTGATGATGACAAGTCTTGCCTGTTGGTACCCTGGCACACATGGCTGACTTCATGTTAGGCTGCCTTTCCAGCGACCCGCACGTTATGCACATTTTAGACAACATGGATTACTGGTTGTTCACCCTTCTTGACCCCCACTACAAAGATAACTTCTTATCTCTCATTCCTCTGGTGGAGACTGGAGAGGATGAGCAAAACAGTGCAATACAAGAAGGTTCTTGTTGAAAAATTGCTCCAAAAATTTCCATCTGACAACACTGGCGGCAGAGTCCGTATTTCTTGGTCAGCCGAGAAGGGGAGACAAGTGGAACACACTGCAGTTCCAACAGAGGCAGGGTAACATTCTTCAAGGCCTGGGATAGTTTCATGACACCCCGCCAGCATTCTCATCCTGATGCACGGCCTAGTGTCACAAGGAGGGAAACATTTTGAAAGATGTTGAAGGAGTACATAGCAGACAGTTTCAGTGTCCTCAATGATCCCTCAGTGCCTTACAACTATTGGGCGTCCAAGCTGGACATGTGGCACGAACTAACGCTCTACGCCTTGGAGGTGCTGGCCTACCCTGCCGCCAGCATTTTGTCTGAGCGGGTATTTAGTGCTGCTGGTGGCATGATAACAGATAAGCGTATCTGCCTGTCAACTGAAAATGCTGACAGGTTGACTCTTATAAAAATGAACAAGGCCTGGATTGACCATGACTTCTCGACTCCACCAGAGGAAAGCTGATGAACATAAAGGCACTTTAAATGTGTTGTTTATACACGGTATTCCCATGCACCCCTTCCACCACAAACAAGGGTATATGGTTGAATCTTCCTTTTCTCATCCTCCTTCTCCTCTTCTATCATATCAACACATGCTAATTTGTCGCATATAATGCCCTCGCATAAATGCCCTTGCATATAATGTTTTACAGGGTCAGCTCACCAGTAGGCCTTCACCTACAATCTTTTATAGGGTCAGCTCACCTGAAGGCCCTCTTCAGAGTAGGGGGTGCCTGGTTTAATTCATGGGTTCTCCTATTGACTTCCATTATACTCGGGTGCTTGGTAGAGCACCTGAGCATCCCGATGTGTTCGGAAGGAGCACCCGAGCACTTTGGTGCTCGATTAACACTACTCAACACAAATATACTGGGGCTTCCCGGGGCGTACGTTGCACAAGCACCATGTGATAACCAGTAAGCACTTTACATTACTAGCAGGGAAAGCACTCATTATTTAATCCTTTAAAGGGCTTCTGTCACCCCACTAAAGTGATTATTTTTTTTGGGCTAGTGAAATTAGTGATATTGCGATATATGACAATATAATTGTGTTACTTACTTTGATCCAGCAGTTCTGCAAAAAACGAAGTTTTATAATATGTAAATTCGGTCTCTACCAGCAAGTAGGGCGGCTACTTGCTGGTAGCTGCTGCAGAAATCCGCCCCCTCGTCGTGTTGATTGACAGGGCCAGCCGGGATCTCCTCCTCCGGCCAGCCCTGTCGGCATTTCAAAAATCGCGCGCCTGTGTTGATTCGGCGCAGGCGCTCTGAGATGAGGAGGCTCGTCTCCTCAGAACTCCCTCAGTGTGCGCCTGCGCCGATGACATCACCGAAATAGAAGACGTCATCGGCGCAGGCGCACTGAGGGAGTTCTGAGGAGACTAGCCTCCTCATCTCAGAGCGCCTGCGCCGAATCAACACAGGCGCGCGATTTTTGAAATGCCGACAGGGCTGGCCTGAGGAGGAGATCCCGGCTGGCCCTGTCAATCAACACGACGAGGGGGCGGATTTCTGCAGTAGCTACCAGCAAGTAGCCGCCCTACTTGCTGGTAGAGACCGAATTTACATATTATAAAACTTCGTTTTTTGCAGAAACTGCTGGATCAACGTAAGTAACACAATTATATTGTCATATATCGCAATATACCTAATTTCACTAGCCCAAAAAAAAAAAAACACTTTAGTGGGGTGACAGAAGCCCTTTAATAATTAGGCTTGAAAAGGCCTGAATAGCCAAACACTGTGATTCAGCTCACGTGGTGGTTTAACATTTGTAACTTTCTTATTTGTTGGACTGTCAAAATAATTTTTGTAAAGCTTTTATGTGACACATTGGGCTTTTAATGTTTTTTTCAGCAATATTTTTCATTTTTTAGTTTTATTTGGGAAACAAACTATTCATCCTTGTTGAATTTCATATTTTGTGTTGGTTGTTTTGATAAATAATATGCATAGTTTCACATGAATTGGGAATAATGGTGAAGGTTTCAGTTGGCTTCTGCATTTTTTATTTATTTGTATTGTACAAACCGGATTCCCAAAAAGTTGGGACACTAAACAAATTGTGAATAAAAACTGAATGCAATGATGTGGAGATGGCAAATGTCAATATTTTATTTGTAATAGAACGTAGATGACAGATCAAACGTTTAATCTGAGTAAATGTATCATTTTAAAGGAAAAATACGTTGATTAAAATTTTCACTTTGTCAACAAATCCCCAAAAAGTTGGGACAAATAGCAATAAGAGGCTGGAAAAAGTAAATTTGAGCATAACGAAGAGCTGGAAGACCAATTAACACTAATTAGGTCAATTGGCAACATGATTGGGTATAAAAAGAGCTTCTCAGAGTGGCAGTGTCTCTCAGAAGCCAAGATGGGTAGAGGATCACCAATTCCCACAATGTTGCGCAGAAAGATAGTGGAGCAATATCAGAAAGGTGTTACCCAGCGAAAAATTGCAAAGACTTTGCATCTATCATCATCAACTGTGCATAACATCATCCGAAGATTCAGGGAATCTGGAACAATCTCTGAGCGTAAGGGTCAAGGACGTAAAAAAACATACTGGATGGCTGTGATCTCCGGGCCCTTAAACGACACTGCACCACAAACAGGAATGCTATTGTAAAGGAAATCACAGAATGGGCTCAGGAATACTTCCAGAAACCATTGTCAGTGAACACAATCCACCGTGCCATCTGCCATTGCCAGCTGAAACTCTACAGTGCAAAGAAGAAGCCATTTCTAAGCAAGATCCACAAGCTCGGGCGTTTTCACTGGGCCAGGGATCATTTAAAATGGAGTGTGGCAAAATTGAAGACTGTTCTGTGGTCAGACGAGTCACCATTCAAAGTTATTTTTGGAAATCTGGGACGCCATGTCATCCAGACCAAAGAGGACAAGGACAACCCAGGTTGTTATCAACGCTCAGTTCAGAAGCCTGCATCTCTGATGGTATGGGGTTGCATGAGTGCGTGTGGCATGGGCAGCTTGCATGTCTGGAAAGGCACCATCAATGCAGAAAAACATATTCAGGTTCTAGAACAACATATGCTCCCATCCAGACGTCAACTCTTTCAGGGGAGACCCTGCATTTTTAAACAAGATAATGCCAGACCACATTCTGCATCAATCACAACACCATGGCTGTGTAGGAGAAGGATCCGGGTACTGAAATGGCCAGTCTGCAGTCCAGATCTTTCACCTATAGAGGAAGGTGCAACAAAAAAGGCCCAAGAGGATTGAACAGTTAGAGGCCTGTATTAGACAAGAATGGGAGAGCATTCCTATTTCTAAACTTGAGAAACTGGTCTCCTCGGTCCCCAGACGTCTGTTGAATGTTGTAAGAAGAAGGGGAGATGCCACACAGTGGTGAAAATTGCCTTTTCCCAACTTTTGGGGGATTTGTTGACACCATGAAATTCTGATTCAACATATTTTTCCCTTAAAATAGTCCATTTTCTCAGTTTAAACTTTTGTTCTGTGATTTATGTTCTATTCTGAATAAAATATTAGAAGTTGGCACCTCCACATCATTGCATTCAGTTTTTATTCACGATTTGTATAGTGTCCCAACTTTTTTGAAATCCGGTTTGTATTACATTTTTTACCTATTTTTAAAATTTATTTTTGACACGTCTCCAAAAGATCATTAAAAGACCCCTGGGGAATACTTTTTTATTATTATTCCATTTTACTTTTTCCACTGTAACTGGGGAATCCAAAGTAGCCCCAGATACAGGGAAAAACAGCAATCTGTGGAGATATTGCAAACAAGCAGAGGTGATTAGGGAAAGCTAGGGGTTAGATACCTAAATCCCCTGACATGCTTTGTACAAACTCAGTTAATTTATAAAATTCTTACAGCCACAATTAGGCCTTATGCACACGACCATATGTATTGTGCGGTCTGCAAAATGCAGTTCTGCAAAAAATATGAATGACGTCCATGTGCATTCCGTATTTTGCGGAACTGAGCAGCTGGCCCCTGATAGAACAGTACCATCCTTTTCCGTAATGCGGACAATAATAGGGCATGTTCTATTTTTTTTGCGGAATGGAAATACGGACGGACGGAAACGGAATGCACATGGAGTAACTTCAGTTTTTTGGGGGGGCGGACCCATTGAAATGAATGGTTCCGTATACGGTCTGCAAAAAAAACAACTAAATGGACACGGAAAGAATATACGTTCATGAGCCCTTAGGCCTCACTGCATAGGGATTTATTCTCAGTAATAAATCCATGCAAACTGAGTTCCTCTTGAGGAAGGAAGAATTTTAGAATTTAGAAGTAGCTCACAGCTGGTTTCTGGAACAGCTGGTAGCTCACAGCTGGTTTCTGGATGTTAAAGAGGAACTGTCACCTCTGCTAACATGTCTGTTTTAGTAACTACTTGCCTTCAGCATGTAATTAGAATTCTGGAGCATCTTTTCTTATAACTCAATCTTAGAGAAGGGAAGGGCAACTAAATCAGAGAAGGGCAACTAAAGTAATAACTGGAATGGGTGGACTACAGTACACTGAAAGATTATCAAAATTAGGGTTATTCATTTTAGAAAAAAAGACAACTAAGGGGAGATCTAATCTAATATGTAAAGCTGAGTGTATGTGTGTATGTCCGCTAAAGGAATCTGCACCGTTGCACTGATAATCACTTAGCACAGTGCTGCTGTCTGAGAGTGAGCTGTTCAAAAAGACATCCCTGTGTCCGTCCAGGCCCTCCTCCGGACGAAGGACAGGGAGTCTGAAATCCAGACTGTCTGGCCTAAAACCAGACCTCTGGCCACCGTAGGTGCAGGCTGCTGTTTAGGTCACAGTTAAGGGGATGGTTTGCTATGAAGGTCAGTGTTAAGGGGAAGATTGCTGTGGACGCCACTGTTAAGGGTGCGGGGTGTTGTGGAAATCATTCTTCAGGAGACGGGGTATTGTGGAGGTCATTAATAAAGGGGCGGCAGCTGTGGAGGTCACTGTTAAAGGGGTGGGCCGCTGTGGAGGTCACTGTTAAGGGGGTGGGATGCTGTGGAGGTCACTGTTAAAAGGGACAAGCGCTGTGGAGATCTGTGTTAAGGGGCAGGGAACGTTGGAGGTCACAGTTAAGGGTACTTTAACACAGGCAGAGGATTCCTGCAGACAGTTCCATCCCGGAACTGCCTGGTGGATCCGTCAAAACAAATGCAAACTGATGGCATTTGTCAGATGGACCAGGATCCTGATCCGTATGACAAATGCATTGAAATGCCGGATCCGTCTCTCCGGTGTCACCCGGAAAAACGGATCCGGCGTTTTTTTTTTGCAGTCTGACCGCAATGCTGGATCCGTTTTGCAGGAACACTCAGGGCCAGATCCGGCATCAATGCATTTCAATGGGCAAGTTTTCCGGAATTTTGGATGGAGATAAAACTGCAGCATGCATCCTGAAAAGTAAAAAAAGACTAAACTGAAGACATCCTGATGGATCCTGAACGGATTGCTCTCCATTCAGAATGAATTAGGATAAAACTGATCAGTTCTTTTCCGGTATTGAGCCCCTAGGGCGGAACTCAATGCCAGAAAAGAATAACGCTAGTGTGAAAGTACCCCAAGAGTAAGGTCTGCTATGGAGGTCAGTGTGAAGGGTTGGGTTGGAGTGCTGTAGTGGCAACTGTTAAGGGGGTGGAGTGTTGTGGAGGTCATATTTTAATGGAACGGAGCTCTGTGGAGGTGACTGTTAAGGGGGCGTGTTATTATGGAAATCACTGTTAAGGAGACGGGGTACCATAGAGTTCACTAATAAAGGGGCAGGCACTGTGGAGGTCACTGTTAAAGGAGGAGGAGACTGTGGAGGCCACTATTAAACAGGCAGCTGGGTACTGTGGGGTCACTGTTAAGGCAGCAGGATACTGTGAGGTCATTGTTAAGGCAGTGTGGTACTGTCAGGTCACTGTTAATGGAGCGGGTTACTGTGAGGTCACTTTTAATCACTTTTAAGGCAGCGGGATACTGTGAGGTCATTGTTAAGGCAGCGGGGTACTGTCAGGTCACTGTTAATGGAGCGGGTTACTGTGAGGTCACTTTTAAGGCAGCGGGGTACTGTGAGGTCACTGTTAAGGCAGCCGGGTACTGTCAGGTCACTGTTAAGGGAGCGGGGT
Organism: Bufo gargarizans; assembly: GCF_014858855.1. Classification (NCBI taxonomy): domain Eukaryota; kingdom Metazoa; phylum Chordata; class Amphibia; order Anura; family Bufonidae; genus Bufo; species Bufo gargarizans. The sequence continues at coordinate 224,177,097 of NC_058083.1, read as the reverse complement.
ACTGTGACATTCACTGTTAAAGGGGCAGTCACTGTGGAGATCATTGTTAAGGGGGCAAGGAATGGTGGAGGTCACAGTTAAGAGGACTGTAACCTATGATCAGTGTTAAGGGGAAGGTGCTGTAGAGGTCAATGTTAAGGGGACTGGCCTGTGGAGGTCACTGTCAAGGGGATGGGGTGCTGTGGAACTCACTGTTAAAGGCGCAGGCTGCTGTGAAGGTCAAAGTTAAGGGGGTGTGCTGCTGTGGTGTTCCCATTTTAAGGAGATGGGGCACTGCTGGGGGCGTGGGGCAGTGTTAAGGGGTGGGTGTCTGTGGAGGTCACTGTTAAGGGAGATGGGTATTGTAGATGTCACTGTTATAGAGGATACTGTCGATATCTTTTAAGTGCCGGCTTAGTGACTTAAGCCTCTATTAGACCAGGAGATAGTCAAGCAGATCATCGCTAACAAGCGTTTGTAGGAACACTCGTTAGGGATGATCTGCCTGTGTGAAAGTGCCATTGATTACCCAATGAATGAACAAATGTTTGCTCATCGATAGAAAAAACGTCATTGTAGATAAAAAAAAAAAGAATTACAATGGCAGGGAAAGATTATTCAAGGTGTAGGGAAAGGATAGGGAGGAATCATTCCACAGCATTTCTGTTGAACAGGCTCATTCAAGGAGGTGACAGCCTGGGTAATAGGAACATTACTTATATTAGACCTTGCAGCACTGACTGGGCACCTAAATTGCCATTATACAGCTCTATCATTCCAGCAAACCGTTCTTATTAGGGTGCAAGTGCAGTTTGAGAGTTATTACAAGGAAATATTGATATGCCTTATTTGCCCTTGTGCGGTGCACTTATCTGTAGTAAAGGCTTTTGTGGGGTGTTTTAGCGGAAAAAGAAAAAATTACATTTGCCGCTCTGCGGTGCAGCAATCCGTTGTAAAAGCTTTTGTGGGGGTTTTTAGCAGAAAAAGAAAAATATATATTTGCTGCTCAGCTGTGTAGTTATGTCTTGTAAAGCCTTTTGTGATGTGCATTAGCGCAAAAATAAAAAAATAATTTGCCGCTTTGCGATGCAGTAATCTGTTGTAAAGGCTTTTGTGGGGTGTTTTAGCAGAAAAAGAAAAAATATATTTGCCGCTCAGTGGTGTAGTTATTTCTTGTATAGCCTTTTGTGATGTGTATTAGTGCAAAAAGAAAAAATACATTTGCCGCTTTGCGCTGCAATTATTTATTGTAAAGCCTTTTGTGATGTGTATTAGAACAAATAGAAAAAATACATTTGCCGCTCTGCGGTGCAGTAATCTGTTGCAAAGGCTTTTGTGGGGTGTTTTAGTGGAAAAAAATAAAAAATATATTTGCTGCTCAACGGTGCAGTTATCTGTAGTAAAGGCTTTTGTGTGGTGTTTTAATTTCCTTTTTATTTATTTAATCTAACAGTATGGCAGGCAGAGAAGTACAAGGCCCTGCACAGGGGAGTGGCAGAGGCCTAAATATTTCTGGCGCAGGCAGAGGTCGCAGCAGAATAAGGGGCCGTGGCAGCAGGGGTCACTTCGAGAGGCCTAAGCTCCCAGTCTCAGCTAGCAGTTGTGTCGTGACCACCAACCCAGTGGTTCTTGAGTTGACTTGATAT